>NW_006408565.1:11914236-12036364 GCF_000296735.1 Chrysochloris asiatica | reverse complement strand
TCAGCATTTCTCAAGCTGGGGGAACTGAAGAAAAAATTCAAGCCTCGACTTTTATTATTGAAAGATTCTCTGGGCAAATTATTGAATGATGCAGACAGCATCAAGAGAAGATGGAAGGAAATACTAAGACTCAATGGGAATACACACTCTGATTGGTGACCATGCTCGTCACCAATAAGGGGAAGTAAGGAAAAACAGCAATGAAGCTGCGAGCTAAGCCCTACAACGTTCAATAGACTCCTGTGAACCCCAGTGGAGACCTGGTTGGCCAGCAGTGTGGCAAGACCTGGGGACTCTTGGGCCCAGAGTCAGTGATATAGCCACAGAGGACTAGAGTGGAGAGTGAAGCATCTAGCTGATAAGAAGAGAGGGTATATGCACAAGAACATCCATACATGCAGGTAATACCCGCTTGACCTGGCTTCAATGACTGGATGATTAGAGGTCAACCAGAAGAAAATAGAAGGGGGGAGGGGAGAGAAGAGTAATCTGATACTATTTGATGAACTTGACCTATACCTATGGATGCAGTAGCTCAAAAGAGGGAACAAATCTGTACAGCAAGGATCATTCCCACCCCCTCCATACACAGAGTAGACAGGGATGGGCAACTTGGACATTGGCTACCCAAAATGGGGGGAAGGGGCTACAAAGGCAAGAAGTGACTGGCTTACAAACTTTCAAGAGGGAACCTAGATCCAGAGGGCGTGGGGGAAGGTAGAATCTCCACTGAGTAGTATCCAATCTGGCTGGGCGGGGCTGATGAAATGAGATGCAGATAGGTCTCTTGTGATATAATAGTGAATAATTGTTATCAGGACTGATTATGAGGGTTGGAAATGAAAAGGTATACGTTTTATAGCAAGGAGGGAGTGATTAACATTTCAGTCTAGGAGCGGAGGTCCCTGGGACCATCAAGGGAGAAGAGTGGAGAGAGGGACACTACCCAGAGAAGCAGTGACACCAGAGATGGAGGCAGAGACGATGACGTGGAGAGATGGAGCAGCTGGGGACTTTAGATCCATAGAGGGAGAGGGGCTGTGTGCTGACCCCTGGGGTGCAGGCTTGTAGTGTATACCCTTTGGTTGGTTGATGAGGCATGGAGGGGATTATAACCATGGCAATGAAATGATATACGATAGAGTGAATGTAAAACGAATGTTCTCCCATGTAAACTGTCATATAATTCACAATAAAACATTAAAAAAAAAAAAAAAAGAAGAAGAAGAAGAAGATGGAAGGAATACACAGAGTTACTGTACCAGAAGGAAATGGTTAATGTTCAACCGTTTCAAGAGGTATCATTCAGTATCATTGGCTCTTGATCATAAAGTCCAAGGTGCATTAAAGGAATTGGCAAAGAACAAGGCACCAGGAATTGATGGAATAAAAATGGAAATCTTTCAAGAAAGTGAGGCGGCACAGGAGGCACTCACTCATCTCTGCCAAGAAATTTGGAAGACAACTATCTGGCTGACTGATTGTAAGAGATCCATATTTGTGCCCATTCCAAAGAGAGGTGACCCAACAGAATGTGGAAATCATTGGACAATCTCTTTGATATCCCATGCAAGTAAAGTTTTCTAAAGGTAATACAGAAACAGCTGCAAGCATACATTGACAGAGAACTTCCAGAGGTTCAAGCCGGATTCAGAAGAGGCCGTGGAATGAGAGATATCATTGCTGATGTCCGATGGATCTTGGCTGAAAACAGAGAATATCAGAAAGATGTTTACCTGTGCTTTATTGACTATGCAAAGGCTTTCGATTGTGTGGATCATGACAAGCTATGGACAAATTGTGAAGTATGAGTATTCTGGAATACATAATTGTGCTCATGAGGAATCTGTACCTGGACCAAGAAGCAGTTGTTCGAACAGAACATGGGAACACTGAATGTTTTAAAATTTAGGTGTGTGACAAGGTTGTATTCTTTCACCATACTTATTCAACCTGTATACTGAGCAAATAATCCTAGAAGCTGGGTTCTGTGAAGAAAAACATGGCATCAGGATTGGAGGAAGACTCATTAACAACCTGCGATATGCAGATGACACAACCTTGCTTGCTGAAAGTGAAGAGTTAAAACATTTTACTACTGAAGATCAAAGAGCACAGCCTTTGGTATGGATTACATCTCAATGTTATAGGAAACAAAAATCCTCACCACTGAACCGATAAACAACATTCTTATCAATGGAGAAAAGATTGAAGTTGTCAAGGACTTCATTTTTCTTGGATCGACTATCAACACTCATGGAAGCAGCAGTCAAGAGATCAAACGACATATTACGTTGGGCAAATCTGCTGCACAGACCTTTTCAAAGTGTTGAAGAGCAAAGATGTCAACTTGAGGACTAGGGTGTGCCTGATCCAAGTCATGATATTTTCAATAACCTCATATGCATGCAAAAGCTGGACAGTGAGTAAGGAAGACCGTAGAAAAGTTGATGCATTTGAGTTATGGTGTTGGAGGAGAATATTGAAATTGCCATAGGCTGCCAAAAGAACCAACAAATCCATGTTGGAAGAAGTGCAGCCAGAGTGCTCCTTAGGCCAAGATGGCCAAACTTCGTCTCTCAGACTTAGTCCATATTGTCAGGAGGGACCAGTCACTGGAGAAGGATATCATGTTTGGTAGGGTGGAGGTTCAGAGAAAAGAGGATGACCCCCAATGAGATGGATTGGCCAAGTGACAGCATTGATGGACTCAAGCGTGGCCACAGTAGTGAGGTTGGCCCAGGATCGAGCAGTGTTTCGTTCTGCTGTGCATAAGGTGGCTATGAGTCGGTACCCACTCAATGGCACCTAACAACAACAACAACAGTAGCTTGTTCTGTCCTGCACATGTAGCCTTTGTTGACTTCTTGGCTCATTTACTTCCATTCTTTTCTTCTATATGCTTTTTCTTTTTTTTTTCCTTATACATATTTTTATGTCTTTTTTGGCTTAATGTTACATAAGAAATGTTTTCCTAAGTCATTTAAATTTTTTTCATAAAGACTATTTTTAACGGTGGCAGTTATTGTATGGATGTGTCATCATTTATTTAACCATCCCACTCATGTTGGACATTTAAATTGTTTTCCATTTTTGGTTATTAAAAATAATGCAGTAATGCAAAATAAAAACATTCAATTAAAAAAATAATAATAATGCAGCAGTTATCATCTTTGTACATAAACTTTTGTCTTGGGATAGATACCTAGAGAGGAATTAGTCAGAAGGGAGGGGGTAACGATTTCTGTAACCACAAATAGGAAATGTGTGGATTCAAGTTTAGGAGCCTGACTGCCTTACCTGCTTAGAAAACAGGCCTTTCCCCAGCATCTCATGTTAACCATGGAGAAAGTTGCTGGCATGGATCTCATCAAAGTTGGTGGAGCTTTGACTCCGAGAGTAAACCAGGGCTATGATCAAGAATGCTTCTCTACTCTAAATAGTTTTCAAAAATTCAGGGAATTGGTGGGGATGGGAGAGGTTGGTTTCTGAAGCTGTAGAGCATAGGCATAGCTGTAGCTCAGACTACCCACAGGATAGAGGGAATCTCCATGGGGAGGGATTGGGTTAATCCAAGTCCCATTCTGTAAAATTCCTGAGGACCTGAGGTTTAAATCACAACCTTCTAACCCATTTTCTAATCACCAAGCATGGGTTGCCTATCTCCCAAGAAGAGGCACGTGGGTTGTCCATCTCCTAAGAACAGCCCTGGGATGGCCCCTTACCTAGTGCCTGCAGCCTTACTGGCCATGAGGCACAGAGAGCAGAGCATCCTTAGCAGGTAACAGATGAGTCCCAGTGAGTGACTGGCTCCTGCAAAAAGAGGATGCAGAATGACCCAGGCACTGGACAGGAAGGACTACGTGGGATTCACTTACTCTTTCATTCGACAAATGCTTTGAGGTGCCAAGCCTGGTGCCTGCGACTGGGGACACAAGGCACAGTGAGAGCTCTCTCAGCTCTGATGGGACAGACACTGTCAACTGTCCCCAGCTGTTCTCAGAGAGAGGGACCAGTAGAGGACCACAGCCGATGACAATTCTATGCTGACTTGCTTTGTGTCTCTGGAACTCAACAGACCTGGTTCATTCCGACATCACTGTTTCCTGGCTATGTGATGGTAGGCAGGTCATTTTAGCTGAGCTTGAGTTTTTCTGTAAAGTGAGCTAATAATGAATAAGGCCTTCAGTCTGGCACCTACCTGACACATACCCACATGCCAGCAACCAGACTTCCCAAAGACACCAAAACCAAATTGAGCCCATGTGTTACAGAAGAGAACTGCTCCGTAGGATTTTCTGGGCTCAGTATTTATGGGAATGAGTCCTGGTAGTGTAGTGAATAACAAGCGGGCCTGCTAACTGCAAGGTCAGTAGTTCAAATCTACCAGTTGCTCTGCTGAAGACAGATAAGACGTTCTGTTCCCATGAAAAGTTACAGCCTCAGAAACCCTATACAGGGGTTACTATGAGTCAGAACCAATCAGTGATACACAACCACCACCAACCACCCTGGAAGCAGTTTTCCAGGTCTCTCTTCCGCAGAGCTACTAGGTGGGTTCAAACAACCACCTTTCAGATTAGCAACCAAGCACAAACCACTTATGTCATCCAGGCTCCTTCCCAAAGGCAGAAACTGGGAGTTGGCCTGAATTCAGTCACTTGTCACCCCACTTCTGTTCTGGACTCATGCAAACCACTCCTGGGCACTAACCAGCTACTGCCATCATCCACAACCTCACTGTAGGCTGGTATCCTTCCCCCACCCAACCCAGACTGAGCAGACTGTATAGAGAGACCCCAAGTAGTCTCCCTGTATCTGAATGCTCAGTTTGGACATGGGCCATTGTAGCCTCTTCCTGGCAAACTCTGTGTGTGGGCAAGGGTTAACGAGTTCATGCCGGCCTCACTTTGCCGAGACTTACAGGAGCCAGCAGTGAGACGATTGGACCATTGGATGACTGAGCCTGGCCTTCCCATGCAGAGTTGGCCAAACTGAATTCCCACCTTTGGCCACCCACACAACCCTCCTGCTCTGTTTTTGCTTTGAGACAAGACCTCTGAGTGAGGTGTCTCTCAAGCCAGTTTTTGCATCCCTTTCAAATGGCTACCATCTTAACATCACCCAAATCAGCAGGTCCTGTCAGAATAGCCTCCTAAGACCCAGGGGCCATGCAGGAGCAGAGAGGACAGAGCCTACTCCTCACCCTGAGCCCAGGCTAAGGCAGCATCTAAGAGTGTGGCCACAGGCTGCAGGGAGGGGCCAAGACACTGCCTGTGGCTCCAGGCGGGTATGACAATTAGAGGAGATACCCACAAGGCCTAGCCATCCTGGGCATGAGCAGGAATTGTGATCACCATTAGAATTCCTCAGGAGGGAGCTTGCCATATGAAGAATGCATACAAGGAAGAGGGCAGACAAGAACCAGCCAGAAAGTGGCAGCCTGTAATGCTGCAAAGCACAGTGGTCTAGGACCTAGAGGCCCAGATGCCTCCCCTGTAAAGAAGGGCCAATGCTGCTAGGAATCGAGGGAGATGGATGTGGGGGCCATATGGCTGGATTTGCATGCTGCTGTGGTGCTTACTAGCTGTGTGACCTTGGGCAAGTTTCTGCATTCTTTGGTCCTCAGTTTCCCTCTTGGGAACAATAATAATCCCTCCTTTCCAGGGTTTCTGAGCACTGGGTTAATTTGTGCACCCAGGCAGCATTCTCCCAGTGGCTGCGGCCCCTGAAAGCCCCCAGAACAGTGTGTGTTTCTCCCTCTTTTCCTTGGGTGTGCCCAAACCCCCCAGGCCCAGGGACCCATGTGAGGGTTCCACGGCTTTCCATGCCCTGATCCCACCTGCCCTTCTGCCCCTAGGCCTCAAATGTCCATAGCAGAAATCTTAGAGGAGGAGGCTGTCCACCCATGACAGCTCATTGGTAGGCTGTGTGCTCCTTGCCCCTCAGCTGAGACTTCTAACAGGGAGGAGGCCGGGAAGATGAGGGTTGAAGACTTTGGAATAAGTCGGCCTTCTGTCAGCATGAGTCTGTCCGGCCGTGTGCTGCTGGTGAACAGTAAGTGATGCCCAGTGCTCACTGTCAGCTGCCAACCTCGAAGCACTTAACAAGCATTAATCCTTCCAACAAGTCAGCGAGCTCCCTGAGGGAATCTGGCACAGAGCACGGAGGCCTGGGATGTTCCCACCAGAGGGGCCATCTGAAAGCAAGTCCGACCCCCTTGTTTTAGAGTGGGAGAGACTGAGGCCCAGAGATGGGAAGGAGCTTGTTTAGGGTGACCTGACATGTTGACTGTAGGTCTAGGGCTTGACTTTGGGGGCCCAAGTCTCAATGCAGTGTGCTTTGCACGACACACTGAGAGGAGCTGAACTGTCAGAGGTTGATTTGTTGAAACACAGGTTGTGGTTTGGGCCCAATCACTCCCATACCATACTCCACTGCCATTAAGTCTTTTCTAACTCATAGCCACCCTGTATAGGGTTTCCGAGACGAAAATCTTTATGGAAGCAAACAGCCTCAGCTTTCTTCTGGTGGATTTGAACTACTGACCTTGTGATTAGCAGCTCAACACCTAACCTACGGTGTTACCAGGACTAGAAATTCTCAGGAGCAAACTTTCTCAGAGTGTATATGATTTGGGGGCAAGAACCCAGCCACCTCCTACATACACATCATGCTAGGCACTATAACTGCCTTCTCTCATGTTCTCATGTTATTGTTGGTGTTGTTAAGTGCTGTTGAGTCAGTTCTGACTCCTAGTAACTCTGAATAGGTATGCCAAGTAGCAGCTGGTGGGTTTGAACCACCAACCTTGTGGTTAGCAGTCCAGTGCTTATTCTACAGCACCATACCAGGACTCTTTAGCCCTTGTGAAATAAAAGTTACCCTTCTTATTCCCATTTCACAGATGAGGAAACTGAGACTTGGTGAGGTTATGGATTTGCTGCCACACGGTTATCAACAGACTTAACCCCAAGCTTGTCAGGCTCCAAAACCCAAGCCATAAAGCACAGGCTGTCCTGTCTCTAGGTGAACACATGCAGTAGATGCAGAGAAGGGACCGGGGGGAGGGGTGGTCTCAGGATGGTGAAATTGCACCTTCCACATGGCCAGGTTCATTACCACCCAATATCAGCTGGGTTTTCAGGTTTTAGACAACAGACTCAGAATGTCCTCTTTTCTCTGACCATAGCAAATCTTTTATCTCCCTGCCCAATAATCTAAAAATACCTGATTGTAATGCATACCATTGACCATCAGCCTGAGAGGAGATTTCATCCCAGCTCCATGACTTAATAATCAGGTGTCCTTGGGTGAGTTTCCTAACCTCTCTCTACCTTAGTCTCTCCAACTGTGCAATGTGATAACACCTACTGGACCCAACAGTTGTGAGGATTAAAGAAAGTTGGCATGTGTAAAACACCTGGCATGCCAATTGCCTATTTGTATTTATTAAGTGCAAGCTGCTGTTATTATTATATTTGTTATAAAAGTATTAGGATCCCTGGTGGCACCATGGGTTAAGCATTGAAATGCTAATCATACGGCAGTTCACATGGGAGAAAGATGAATCTGTCTGCTCCAGCCACTCCATGGGAGAAAGATGAATCTGTCTGCTTCCTGAAAGAGTTACAGCCTCAGAAACCCTATGGGGCAGTTCTACTTTCTGGTAGTGCAGTGGTTACCAATAGGGCTGTGAACCTCAAGGTCAGTAGTTCAAAACTACAAGATGTTCTATGGGAGAAAGATGAGGCTTTCTGCTCTTGTAAAGAATTACAGCCTTGGAAACCCTGTGCAGGGTCACTGAGTCAGAACTGACTCCACAGCACATAACCACCACCACCACTGTGTTATAGGAGTCCTGGTGTGGCGCTGTGGGTTAATGCGCCAGACTGCAAAGCCATTTGAACTGCAAAGTCAGCGGTTCAAGCTCACCAGCTGCTCCTCAGAAACCCTATACAGGGTTGCTATGGGTCGGAACCAACTTGCCAGCACTTAACAACAGCAACTCTGTTATATAAAGTTACTATTCGTCAAAATTTGACTCAACATCAATATATTTGGTTTGGGGTTTATAAAAGAATTATGAGTATGATTAAATTCCAAAGAAAGCCTAGCACATAGTAGACTCTCACTAAACATTGTAGACTGAATGGATTGTCTGTTATGGTTTCTGCCTGCCCTGTTTCCCCTTCCGTCTTCTGTGCTGGGTTTTGGCTGGGGGAGGACTGGGTCTCATGTTCCTCTTATCTCTCTGGCTGCCATGACCTCCCCCTCTGTCACTAAGTGCACTGAGATTCAGCAGACTGACCCTGTAAAAGCCACTGTCTTGCTTAGTCAGCAAGTCTGATGCTTGGGCATCTTCACCGTAGAGGATAGAGGTGCTTGCATGGCCAAAAGCAACATCCCCTCACTTCGAGCCAGCCCCAGGGTGACCGTGAGAGCCCCAAATTGGATTCTGCCTCAGCCTCGTGAATCCCCGATAGAACTGCCAACCAAATCCCCATTTCGAGGGATGATTTATGGCCTTGGGTGAGTTAAGAGGCAAAATGAACACAGCATGATTTTCAGATCACAGGCTGGGAATGTTCGGCCTTGGCAGAGAGAAAAATCATCTTTGCCTTGTAAACCGAGCAAATATGATGTTGAAGAGGGAATAAATCCAGGCCCCAAGATGTCATTTTTACAATTGCTTTTTGGTGTGTGACTTAGTAGTGCTGTCTGCAAAATGTTCACAGTCTCCTACACACACACTCACCACACACACACACTCATCCACACATCCACACTCACACTCATCTGCACACACTCACACAAACACAAACTTGCACTCACCTACACACACACATACACTCCCCCATGTATGCACCCCAGTGTTGACTGCATCTTTTTGTGGAGACAGTCACTCTGTCAGCGCAGCTGCCTTGGGCACTGTATACTTTACCAGATAGATAATTTATGAAAACCACCTGCTTCCTAGTTTTCCACCCATCTCCATGGTGTTTACTCCGAGTTTGTTTCTGGGAGTCAGCAGTTTTGATGTTAGAGATAGACCTAGGTTCAAGTCCCATCCCCACCATTTACCTGAGTGAAATCAGGCAAGTCACAAACATTTCTGAGGGCCGGTCTCCTGGCCTGTGAGATGGGCACAGTAAGCTGCCCTCACGCAGTACCTGGCATGCAGTAAGTTCTCACCAAACAGGGTTCTTTCTTCCTTGCATACTTACGCAGTCTTCCCACCTCCTTCCCCTCCTCCTCTCTTGCTGGGTAACGACTTAACTGGCCCAAGATAACCATATCTGCTTTCATGCATTTTGGTGTTTAGATGTTTTAGTGTTTTTCTTCCCCTCAAAAGAAAAAAATTACCCACAGTTCTTGGAAAATCCATGTCAGACTGTGTTGCTCACTGATTTTGGCAGGCTGGCAAGCATATATTCTTGACCCAGGCTCTGAGTTTGTTTGGAGATGGAGCTGTCATCAACCTCGGAAGTATTGATGTTGCAATTCCTTGGATAGAATGGGTCAGGCTTAAGGACATCGAGCAAACCTTCCCAGTAGTCACGTGTTTGGCGAGCCTTGCTGCTCCATCCAGAGGCCAGAGACTGGAAAAGCACAGAGAAAATGGATTAGAGGTGCCAGTCACTGCTGGTCAGAGGAGCGTTTAGCAATGGGAGGGTAACTGGGTGGAAGAGGAGTCCCACCTTGTGAAGGACAGGCAGAGCTGGCAGTGACTGGGCAGATGCTATGGCCCCATGGTAGTCTCCCTGTGGCCTCGGTTGACAAATCCATGGTTTCTAGGCCACTTTCTGGTAACCAAAAGGTCCTGGCAGGTCACACTGGGTGGTTGTAAAAACAAAACAGTTGGCGCTCCATTAGCTTGCTGGTTTTTCACACTCTCAAGCTGCCCACAGTCCATGCCGCATGGTGCCCTGCCCCCTCTTCCCTCAAAGATTTTTCTAAGCAGTTTCTAATTAAGATGCATCTTGGCCATTTTCTTGTTCTCTTTAAAAGGCTTCCCACTGCACAGACTGTAATTTATTTCTCTAGAAAATATAGTAGCAGGTTGTTGGAAGAAGAAAACCCGAGGTTAGGAGCCTCGGGTTCTCATCCTGGCTCTGGCGCCAACAGCCGTGTGAGCTGGCATCTTCCTGTGGGCTTCGTCTTCACCAGAGCAGAGGCCTGAATTCCAGGTTACCCCCACCCCACCCAATTAGCTAATTGGTTGATTTCTTTTTTTTTTTTTTCCTTTTTCCTTTTCTGAAAGGGTATTTGGCTATTTTGCTGGCTCCCTTGGAGTCTGAAATTTTAGCAACAAGTCTTTTTCCTGTCAGGAGAGGAGTGAGTCAGGGTATCTATTCCCAGAGCAAGTTGCTAGGGATTTATAAAATGATTCATATTGAAACTGACATTCCTTCCTGGTGTTGATGTGTTCCCGCCTACTTTCCAAAGACCTTTCTTTCCTTGGAAACAAGACTGAGCCTACAGTAGACAACCAGCCCCCTTATCTTCTCACCACTTGATGGCAAGCACTTGCCAAGTTTCCCAGTAAACTCAGTGACAAAAGGTGTGCGAATCTCAGGATGTCAGAGTCACTTGGATTCTCTGAAACTCTCTGGCTCGGTGCCTGAGAATGGGAAGATGGGCTCAGAGATGGGAAAGGACTCACCTAAGCCTCACAGTGAGGATGTGAACCCTTATCTTCTACCTTGAAGGTCCCTGTGTGCACAAATCATTTGCACTCACCTTCTATCCTAAAAGTTGGTGGTTTGAACCCACCCAGTGCACTAAGGAAGAAAAAGCCTGGTGATATGCTTTCACTAAGTATATCTCCAAGAAAACCCAACAGCAGTTCTATTCTGTAGTACACAGGGCTGCCCTCAGTTGGAGTACACTCAAGGGTCATGGGTGCTACCTTGAACCTCTACCATTTTTTTATCTTTTTTCATTACTTTTTAGAAATGATGTACAAAAATGTACAAATCTTAAGTGTACAGTTTAATGTATATCACAGATGGATACGTGGCGCTGTGGGTTAATGCTCTGAACTGCAAAGTTGGTTTGAATCACAAGGTCGGCGGTTCAAGCTCACCAGCTGCTTCTCGGAAACCCTATACAGGGTCACTATGGGTCAGAACCGACTCGACAGCACTTAACAACAACAACATATGCATGTGAACATTGAACAGTGAATAAAGAAGACCATAGAAGAATTGATACATTGGAGTTATGGTGTTGGAGGAGAATATTAAAAGTACCATGGACCACCAAAAGAACAAACAAATCTGTGTCGAAGAAATACAACCAGAATTCTCCTTTAGAAGCAAGGATGGCCAGACTTTGTCTCTCATACTTTGGACATTTTATCAGGAGGAACCAGTCCCTGGAGAAGGACATCATACTTGGTAAAGAGGAAGGTCAGAGAAAAAGAGGAAGGCTCCCAACTAGATGGATTGGTACAGTGGCAACAACAGTGGACTCAAAGTAGCATCATTTGCAAGGCTGGCACAGGACTGGGCAGAGTTTCATTGTGTTATGCATACGGTCACTATGAATCAGTACCGACTCAATGGCACCTTTACACCAAAAACAACAACAATATAACCACCACTGAGCTCAAGATAAAACAGTCCCAAAAGTTGTAACTATTCCAACTTCTGATACCTTAGATTAGTTTTATCTGTTTTAAAATGTTATATATACTACATGTACTTTTTGATGACTTTTTTCACTCATAACTGTATTTGTGAACAGGAATTTATTTTTTTTCAATACCGTATGGCAGACAACTGAATGAAGGTAACAAAAGTTTGTCTACCCATTCTATTGCTAAGTATTTTTGTTCCCAGTCTTTCGGTAATTATGAATAAAGCTGCTATGAACACCTTTGTTTGGTGGTTTTTAATATATTCAAAGACTTTTGTAACCATTACCAAAATCAATCATAGAAATTCTTTCATCACCCAAAGCAATCCAATACTCATTAGCAGCCATTTCTAATTTCAACCCTTTCCACCATGCCCTTGGTGTTGTTGTTAAGTGCCATCGAATGGGTTCCAGCTCATAATGACCCAGTATAGGTTTCTGAGGAGCAGCTGATGAACTTGAACCACTGACCTTGTGGTTCAAATTGACCTTACGGTCCAGCACATTAACTCACAGTGCCACAACAGAACTCCCACCAAACCCTAGACAACCACTAAACTAGATCCTGTCTCTATGGATTTGCCTATTCTGGACATTTCCTGTAAACGAATCATATATATGTGGCCTTTTGTGGCTGCTTTCTTAGTAGAATGTTTTCATCATTTAACATGTTTTCAAGGTTCATCCATGTTAAAGTAGGTAGCAGTACTTTATTATTCTTTTTTTTAACCAAATAATAGTCTTCCACATTTTGTAGGGGAGTCCTGGTGTGGCACTGTGGGTTAATGCGTCAGACTGCAAAGCCGTTTGAACTGCAAGGTTGGCAGTTCAAGCTCACCAGGTACTCCTCGGAAACCCTTACACAGGGTCACTATGGGTTGGAACCAACTCAACAGCACTTCGCAACCACAACATTTTGTAGGGTGGAAGTGGTGGAGTGCAGTAGCTCCATACAATAAGTATCAGACTGCAAACCACAAGGTCCGGGGTTTGAGGCCGCCAGCTGCCCTGTAGGAGAAAGATGCGGCTGTCTGTTCTTGCGAAGATACAAGCCTTGGAAACCCTATACAGAGTTGCTGAGTCGGAACGGACAAAATGTGAAAATAGAACATTTTGGATATTCTGAATAATGCTGTACATTTGTGTACAAAGTTTTCTGTGAACAAAGATTTCTGTTTTCTCTTGGAAATATGTCTAAGAGTGGAATGGCTGGTTTATATGGTGATTCTTTGTTTAACCTTTGGAGGAACTGCCAGACCATTTTCCAAAGTGGCCACACCATTCTAAATTTGCATTCACAGTGTATGAGGATGATGAATACTTTTGTACATGCGTTTTTATGGACACAAGAAGTCAGCCATGTTGGAGTGTACCCAACATTTGGTACACCCTACACTATGGATTCCGTTCTAGTTCTGCCTAGCATGGGGTGAATAGGGGACTTACAGGTCTGGCTGCCTCAGGCAGAAGGAGCAGTCCACATAGGTTTCCTTAGCTCCCCTCCCCTTGCTGTCTCCTTGATACCATGGGGTAGTTTCTCAGCTGTGAGGTGAAAGGCTCAGGATGGGATGAGTTAGCATTTCTGCAGCTTGGTTATGATGTGAGGCAAGGGATAATTGTGGAGATAGGGTTGGTCTTGGACTCAGGAAACTCGGTTCTCTAAATCCTGGCTCTACCACTAACTCACTAGGCAGAGGTCATGTCTCCTTTCTGGGTCTCAGTTTTCTGTCCTGTAGAATGGGAATGATGACACCCATCTTACAACATTGTTGTTAGGATTACAGGAGTGATTGTTCAGTGCCTACAGTTTGTCAAGCACTGTTCTAGGCACAGAGAAGCAAGATAGATACATACACACACACACACACACACACGGGTCACACAAGCTAGCGGGGAGACAGATGCATGAAAAATCCTGAGGGAGATGGCCCCTGCACTAAACTCTAACCATGAGTGAGGAAGCATGAGATGGGGCCCATGGCACATAAAGCAGCCCTTGGAAGGTCCCAGAGGGGAGACTGAGCAAACCATGGACCCCACTGGGTCTGGAAGATGTTCAATGTGGCTGGAGTAGGTAGGTCATGGTAAGAGACCATTAATGAGCAGTACCTGGCATATAGTTAGGGTCCCATGAATGTATTTCCTCCCTACCCCAGGCTCTAAAAGCCCAGAATGACTTCAGATTGTATCTTGGCCAGGAGTCTGCTCTGTGACCTGGACAATCCCTGTTCCCTCTAAGTTCTAGTTTCCCCACCATTCAGCATGGACATCTGGTGCAGGGACACCCAGGTTTCTTACAGGTCCTAAAACAGTAGGTGATTGGACCACTCTTGGGTGTCTGTAACCCTGGCTGATGAGAGCCTGGTGTAGCCGAGTGGGCAGGGCTCAGTGATGGTGGAACGGGGTCATGGGTGTCCAACACAGCAGAGTGGGGCTGAGTGACAGTCTCCTTCTCGGAGCTCTGGATGGAGACTTCATTTTTCCACCCTCTATTCAGTGCCTCTGAGGCCGGCAGATCATTTCCCCAAGCCCAGACAACTGCTCTCCCAAGCATAAACGGTCGGCATGAGAACCGTGCAGGGATCAATAGGAATTGTGGGAAAATCTGGAAAGAGTGCCCAGAAGAGGAACAAAGAGACCCGGAAGTGTGCTGTCAGCACAATTTGGTGCTAATACTCAAGTTTGTTTTTCTCTTCATCATGTCTGAAGCGTAATTTGAAATCCACTGCCCTTGTTTCTTTTAATGACTGGATAAAGTACAACTGCATTTTCTCCCCCAATAACTTTGAATTCTGGGAATAGACCCTGTGGGGATAATTGCTATTGTCTAATCCCACCAATGGCCAAGCACATGATTAGGACAGGTGAAGGGAGCCACCATGGCGGAGCCTCCGCCTCCTTCTTGCTCCCAGCAGACGGGGTGCAGCTTCCCAAATAACACAGTTCTCAAAATGGCAGCTACCCAGAAATGCATCTGCATATTGTTTCGCAACAAGTAACTGACAGTGTGCTGTGCGGGGGCTGGCTGGAAAGTTTCAGTTACTTCTTAAGTTTTCATTTAATTCAGCAACTTTTTATCAAGTCCCTATTACGTGCCAGGCTCTGAGCTAGGTGGGGAGAGGATGCAGACTGGAGCAAGATATAACAAGCTCATCATCGGAGATACAGCAAATAACACTTATCTATGCTGTTGGGCAGGAGAAGTGCCTGGGAAACTCGTCTACAAGAGAGAACAGAAGCAACGTGAGAGATACAAATCAAGTTCCTTCAGAACATTTTAAATGTTTTCCATCCACATCTCACTGCTGGGGAATTACAAAGTTAGAACCATTTGGGGGATGGATTCTTGGTGCCAGAGTAGTTCAGTCTGACATCAGAGAATTCTGTCACAGGGCATGCTCAGATCACACTTCTTGTTTAATGTAATCGAGTTGGTTTTGACTCATAGCAACACTGTATAGGGTTTCCCAGGAGCAGTTGGAGGGTTTGAACCACCAACCTTGAGGTTAGCCATCAAGGGCTTATTCTACAGTGTCACACCAGGACACACTTAGGATGTGGAAGATGGAGGTATAGAGGGAGGGAGGAAGAGTGTAGCAGGATTTGGAACTGGGTCTCTGGTAGCATCGTGGTTACGAATTGGGCTGCTAACCTCAAAGTTGGCAGTTCGAAACTACCAGCTGTTCCGTGGGAGAAAGATGAGGCTTTCTGCTCCCGTAAACCCTGTGCAGGGTCACTATGGGTCGGAACCTACTCTACAGTACTCAACAACAATACCGAATAAGGAGTCCTGGTGTGGTGCTGTGGGATCAGCACTGGACTGCTAACCGCAGATCAGTGGTTCAAACCCACCGGCCGCTCCTTGGAAACCCTGTACGTGGTCACTATAAATCAGAACCAACTCAACGGCACTTTAACAACAACAACAATACCAAGTAAAGTCCGTAGGTGATACAAACAGTTAAGCACTCAACTACAAGCCAAAAGGTTGGCAGTTCTAACCCATGGAGAATCATCTTATCAGAAAGGTCTGGAGATCTGCTTCTGAAAGGTCACAACCTCAAACACCCTATGGGTCTACTCTAGATTCATCTGGTCACCGTACGTCAAAATCAACTCAAGGGCAAGTAACAACAGCGTTCCAGGTAGAGGAGCTTCCATGAAATCTGTTAGGTAATGGGGACTCTGGTGGGCTGGGGCTACACAATGCACCTGAGAAGCAGAGGAGACAGAATGTGGGAGGTGGGGCCAAGAGGAAACCAGGTGACACCAATGCGTGAGTGCTGTCCCCACAGATGGAGGAAGGGTATGTTTGCAGGGAACAGGCCATGTTTGGGCAGTGGGCAACCAGCCAGGCACTTCCCCAACGTTCCTGCTCAGGACCAGCGCCTCCATCAGGCACCATAAGCACTGAGCCTGCCTAGGGCCCATGAAAATGCTTGGGAACATGAATATAATCAAATCCATAGTAACAAATAGTAACATAGTAACAAATCCAACCTGGGTGTTATTTGTCTTTTTACCAAATGCAGTAAAAGAAGATCATTTTAAATCATTTTTATGGAGGGAAGGGTAGATGAGGGCAGCGTGAAGGACATAGCCGAGAGTATCCACCTGCTGAGTTTAGGTGCCTTCCCCTGAAATTCCATGTGTTTCTTACAGTAGCTTCTTGATGAGGAACAGAGACTCTGAGACTAGGAACCTGCCCAAGCCTGCCTAGCTGGTAGAGGGGCGGAGCAGCCATCAAACCCAGGCCTGTCTGCCTCCAAAGCCCACATCCTGTTTTTTCTGCCTCAGGAATTAAGAGCTCCCATTTAACCTGCCTGTGCATCCTCCAGTGTGGCACCAGACCCAATGGTACTCTCAGGGTGTCCAGAGATAATGGTGAATGGTGTGGAAGGGTCTGTGTGTTGTACTCATTTAAAGGAGATGGAGATGCTCTCAGTGGACATGACTTGCCCACTGCATCTCGCTTCCCTACATCAAGATACTTCATTATCTTCCTCACACCAAGGATGGCGAGACCGCGAAGACCCCGGGCCAAGCTAGCACACACCACTTGCCACAGTCTGAGGAGGATGGTGTCCCTGGTGGGCTTCTTTTCTGTCTTGTTTATTTTTTTAACTTACGGTAAAATACATATAAAGTAAAGTTTGCCGTTGTAACCATATTTAAGGGCATTAACTAATTCACAATGTTATGCAACCATCACTTAGATTTCCAAAAGTTTTCATGAGCCCAAGCAGAAACTCTGTGCCCTCTACTTCCCTTTACCTCGCCCTTGGTTACCACTAACCTATTTTCCGTCTCTATGAATTTGCCTATTCTAGATATATAGGATTTCCAAAGCTGCAAATCTTTACAGAAGGAGAAGCCTCATCTTTCTCCTGCAGTGGTTCAGTAGGATAAGCACTGGACTGCTAACCACAAGGTTGGTGGTTCGAGCCCACTACCTGCTCCATGGGAGAAAGCTGAGGCTTTCTGCTCCATTAGGATGTACAGTATTGGAAATCGTCTACAGGGTGGCTGTAAATGGAAACTGACCCAACAATAACATCAGATTTCATTCACGTGGAATCATCCTGGGTTTGTTCTTTTACGTCTGGTTTACTTTACTCAGCGTGATGAGTTCAGGATTCATCCATGTCGTAGCATGTATCAAAACTTCATTCCTCTCTATGGCTGAATAATATTTCATTGGACTCCTGGTATAGCACCATAGGATAAATACTGGACTGCGCACCACAAGGTTGGTGGTTCAAACCCACTAGCTGCTCCTCAGAAACCCTGTATAGGGACGTTTTGAGTTGGAATCAACTCAGTGGCACTAAAAACAACGTTCCACTGTGTGTATACACCACATTTTGTGTATCCACTCATCTGCTGATGAACACTTGAGTTGTTTCGGCCTTATGGCTCTTGTAAACAGTGCTGCTGTGAACATTGTTGTTGTTGTTAAGTGCTGTCAAGTTGATTCCACCTCTGTACTGGGTTTCTGAGGTGCAGTTGGTGCATTTGAACCGCTGACCTTGAGGTTAGCAGTCCAGTGCTTATGTATAGCACCACACCAGGACCCCTATGACTATTGTTGTTAAATACCATCAAGTCAGTTCCGACCCATAGCAACCTTGTATAGGGAGGGTTTCTGAAGAGCAGCTGGTAAGCTTAAGCTGCCAACCTTGTGGTTCAAACCAACTTTGCAGTCCAGTGCATTAACCCACAGCACCACATGGTTATAGTTGTTGTTGTTAAGTACCCTGGAGTTGGTTCCGACTCATAGTGACCCTGCATAGGGTTTCTGAGGCTGCAAATCTTTACAGGAGCAGAAAGCCTCATCTTTTTCCCGTGGAACAGCTGGTAGTTTCGAACTGCCAACCTTGAGGTTAGCAGCCCAATTTGTAACCACTATGCTACCAGAGGTCCTTTAGTGTCTGTTTCAATCCCTGCTTTCAAGTCTTGGGTATATACTTAGGTGTGGGATTGTTGGGTAAAAAAATACCATCAAACCATCTCTTCCATAGCAGTCCCCCCACAGGATTTATACAATTGTAGAGTTTATGAGTGAAGTGAACAGGTTACAATTTATGGTCAGAAATGCTCAGGACACAGTTGGCTCCAGTCAAGACAGTCTCTCCTCAACCATGTCCACAGGCAGACCTCTGCCAATGTTACAGAACTCTTTTAGGGCTGCCCATAATGCCCAGAGGCATACCACTCCACCATCATCCTTAGCTTGAAGGCACTCACCTCTAGCTTTGTGCATCAGCAAGCCTGGTGGTGGTGGTGGTGTGCTGTGGAGTCTCTTCCGACTCGTAGCAACTCTGCACAAGGTTTCTGAGGCTATAAATCTTTATGGGAGCAGAAAGCCTCATCTTTCTCCCACGGAGCGACTGGTAGTTTCAAACTGCTGACCATGAGGTTAGCAGCCCAACTCATAACCACTACGCAATCAGAGCTAATTTCCCCAGTCAAGTGCCTAAAGACACCCCACTCTTCAAGGAAGCCTCCTGCTCAAGTCATGCAGCCTTACTTGTTCCATGGATGGGTGCTCTGGCTCTTGGTTCTGCTGCCGGTCTCCTCTGCTACTCGTCTGCTTCTCCTCCGGTGTCACAGCTTCCTGTCCCTGTGTCAAGGAGGTTCAGTGCACATCAGTGTCTTCTCTCACCTTCTCTTACCCAGACCCAGCAGGGCAAATATGTTGTTTGGTGTGAGTTATAGACTATGGCTAGAAGAGACATTAAATCATTCACTACATCACTCTAGGTCACATGGTAATTCTATGTTTAACTTTTTTAGGCAACAGCCAAACTCTTTTCCACAGTGACTGTACCATCTAACATCCCCACTAGCAAAGCATAGGTTTTCAGTTTCTTCAAATCTCTCCCAATACTTGTTATTTAACTTTTTTCTCATTTTTAAAATAACAGCCTTGCTGGGGAGTCCTGATGTGGCACTGCAGAATAATGTACTGGACTGCAAGGTCGGGTTGAACCTCCAGGTTGGCAGTTCAAACTCACCAGCTGCTCCTCAGAAACCCTATTCAGAGTCACTATGAGTTGGAACTGACTCCATAGCACATAACAACAGGATCTCATTATAGTTTTGATTTGCATTCCCTTAGTGACTAAGGATGGTGAGCATTTTTTCATGTGCTTATTGGCCATTTGTATGTCCTCTTTGGAGAAATGATTATTCAAGTCCTATGTTGTTGTTGTTAAATGCCTTTACCCTTTTGTAAATTGTGTAGTTTGTCTTTTTACTGTTGAGCTGTAGGAGTTCTTTATATTGATGGGGCTTCTGGAGAAGAGTTCTGAGTTGTGGGGTAGACTGGGAAAGTCAGACACTCCTGTTCCTCCAGTTTCTTGCCAAATTTCAGACTGAAGTGTGAAAGCATGCCCTGCAACCAACACCAGAGTTGTGCTTTCTGGGCTCCACCAGGCTGCCAGGTAGGGACTCTGACTCCCCCTCCCCTTCTAGGAAACAAAGCTGTAAAGCTGCACCAGAACCATACCACAGAAGTAATCCCAGTCTACTGTTTAACCCACTGACTGGAGAGGAGGCAAAACCCCCAAGGGAGGACACTCATATTTTGAGGTAGTTAAGCCAACTAATTAGAAGGAGTACAGGCTTTGGCACCAGGCTGTTTGGGTTCACATACCTTGGCTGTGTGACCTTTGTCAAGTTAATTAACCTCTCTGTTCCTTGGTTTCCTTCCATGGAAAAATCGGGTGGTTGTGAAAACTCAATTCATTAATAGAAGTGAAGGGCTTCGAATAGAGTCTGAGATGTAATAGATGGTCAGTACACTGTAACTGCTGTTAGTACTATTATTATTTATCATTACTATTATCAAAGTATAGTAGTTACGAATCGGGCTGCGAACCGCAAGGCCAGCAGTTCGAAACTACCAGCTGTTCTGTGGGAGAAAGATGAGGCTCCCGTAAAGATTTACAGCTTTGGAAACCCTGTACAGGGTCGCTATGGGTCGGAACCGACTCCATGGCACATAACAACAACAATTGTCAAAGTTTCCCAGAGAAACAAGAGAGATGGGTCTTGTCACACTCTGCCAGTGACTACCCCCAGGACTCAGTCTTGCTACCCATGGAATGAACAGTTTATATCAATTTGTAGCTCTTAACCAGGAGAACCACAGCTTGGAAGTTCAAACCCACCAACTACTCCTCAGAAACCCTACACAGGGCTGCTATGAGTAGGAACCAACTTGACAGTACCTAACAGTGATAACTACCAGGGGAAACCATCAGAATCACCTGCAAGGATATTTCAAACAAGGACTTCCAGATTCTGTCGCCAGAAATTTGACTTGGTGCGGAGTCCTGGTGTGGCACTGTATGATAATCACTGAACCAACAAGGTCAGCTTGAACCTCAGGGTTGGTGGTTCAAGTTCAACAGCCACTCCTTAGAGACCCTATACAAGGTTGCTATGATTTGGAATCAGCTCTACGGCACTTAACAACAAGAGTTGGACCCAGGGATCTGTGTTAAAAACAAAATTAAAACCCTGTTGGTATTGCTGATGTACGTCCCAAGTTAGGAATCACATGATCCTCTTGATCTATGATTCTTGATGTGACCAGTCCTCCTCCTACCCAAGCCCCCATTAGCCCAAGTGGTACCTTTGACAAGGGTGAACCCTTGCCCTCTCTGTGGATGCTGAATCTGCCACTTTCAGCCACCTGGACCTGGTGAGGGGGGCAGGCTACCAGCTCAGCAGGACTGGAGAGTCGCCCCTATGTGTCTTGGGTTTTCAGCAGATATTTGATGAGGGCATATTTGTATATGGTGGACAGAGCATTTATGAAAAGGGGGTACTTTCCGATCTTTTGGTACTTGGGGGCTAGTCCTGTCCTAGGGTCACATAGGATATTCCTGGTATGGCTTTACAGTTTCTGAAGTATGGGTGAGGTAGGTTTGGGGGGCTGTTGACAGATGCCAGCCCCCACCTTCTTGCATGGCCATCAAGAGAATCTTGAATGCCCTAGGTAAGAAAAGTCTCTAAGGGGTTTTGTTACTATCACAAATGACCTTTGTCACTGTCACCTCTGTTCCCACCTTTCCCTAGCAGCCTCATTCCATTCACCAGCCTACCAGCAAGACCCCTTCCTGCGGCTCTGACCTGGCTCCTCACCCTTTCCTCTGTATCTCCACACCTCTCCCCTGATCAAGAGGAAGGTGGCCAGGAAAGCCATCCAGAGGCCTTGGTGTTTGTGACTCACTGCCTTTATCTCTGCCAAATCTGAGTGGTAGCATCCATCCCACCATCCCAGTTAGCTCCCCTCCTGCCTCCACTCGCTGCTATTCTCCTGGTCTATTACTGGTGAGGCAAATTGGATCTGTGTTTCTCTCTGTGAAGAACATGCTCTGTGGCAGAAACAGCTTCCTGAAGGCAGGCGCTATCACTGTGAACCATTACAGCCCCCATGCGAGCACCGAGTGCATACGGGTGCTGAGAGTGGACACTGCTTAGCCAATCAGGGCAGTGGGGTTCTGTGGCCTCAGATTTGGAGAGGAGAAGGGAGCAGGAGTGACATACTGTTGGCCAAGACAGCACCACATCACGGCTCCACATGAGCTGGCGAAAGCATCTCAATAGTTATTATAGCTTACACATTGAACCACTTCAATTTGGCATATGTCTCGAGGTGCTGGGTAAGCATCTTGTCAACTTCAACACAGCTGACAAAGTTATGACACGGAGAATGTTTAGACTTTGCAGTTTTCCCCGACCTCCAGCTGATCCTGTTAAAATGTCTCTCCTTCCAGAGAGCTGATTTGTGCCCCAAATTTTCTCATCTCAGCGGGAAGGGTCTTCGTGTGAGGGAAAATAGAAATTCGTTGTCATCCTGATACTCTGATTTAGTGTTATCTGGGAGGAAGGTACGTTTCATAGCTGGTTTGTCACTGATTTTCAAGGTCTGTTTCCCATGGAACAGAACGATGGGGAAGGCTGCCTAAGAGCAGCTGGAGACACCCTCCTCAGATGGCAGAACCTTGAAATGTACAGGATTTTTCGTCTTCTTAAGGCTGCAGTTCTTCATGCTTCTTCTCAGTAAGGAAGTGATGGACTTTGAAGCAAATCCCTTTATGCATGCTGGAATTTTCTGAGTGTGAAAATCCCTTTTCTAAGATTTACACCCTCGGAAACCCTGTACAGGGTCGCTATGGGTCGGAACCGACTCGACGGCACTTAACAACAACAACAACCTTTAAAATTACTCTATCGCTTCACACACATACCTTTATTATTATTATTATTAAATTATAAAAGTAATATATGCCCCTTGTAGAGAAATTAGAAATTACCAGTAAGAGCTAGAATCAAAAGCTTCTGAAATCCCACCATCCAGAGGTGGCCCAGAGTTGTGTGTGTGTGTGTGTGTGTGTGTGTGTGTGTGTTTCCTTGCCAATAAATAGATATAAATGTGTTTTTGCATAAGTAGAATTGTATGGTATATACTGTCTCCTGATCTACATTTTTCATTTAAGAGCATATTTTTAACAGACCATCTTTTCAAGCCATTAAACATCCAGCTCTAGTGACCTTACAGAACAGAGCAGAATTGCCTCCTAGGTTTCCCAAGCTGCCGTCTTTAGAGCAGCAGATGACCACATCTTTCTCCTGTAGATGGGTACCATGTACCCACCTTTCAGTTAGCTGTCAAGTGATTAGCACAGCACCACTTTTAGACCCTAAACACCTATAATGTCATACGTAATGGCTGCAGAGTATTTGTCATATGGACTCTCTAGCTTTCTGAGTTTTTTGTTTTGTTTTGTTTTGTTTTTTTATTACTCCATTCCTGTTTCTGAAATTTGGATTGTTTCTGATTTTTATGCCACCATCAGATCATAAGCAGTGATGAGATGCATTTTCTAATTTAGTCCACTATTTCTACACAAGGAGCTCTGGTATTACGATTCGGGCTGCGAACCGCAAGGTCAGCAGTTCAAAACTACCAGCTTTTCTGCGGGAGAAAGATGAGGCTTTCTGCTCCGGTAAAGATTTGCAGCCTCAGAAACCCTGTACAGGGTCGCTATGAGTCGGAACCAACTCCACGGCACACAGCCGCCACCGCCACCACCACCACTCTTTCTACACAGAGTCCCTGGGTGGTACAAACAGTACACTCAGCTGCTAACCAAAATGTTAGAGGTTCAAGTCCACCCAGAGGCAGTTTGGAGAACAGAACAAGCTAACATTATCAACTGTTTACCACATGCCACACTAACTATAGAGTCCTGGTGTGGCATTGGTCAGTGGTTCAAACTCTCCAGCTGCTCCTCAACAACCCTATACAGGGTCACTAAGAGTTGGAATCGACTCAAGGGCACTTAACAACAGCAACTTCAACTACTTTTTATACATTATCTATTGAATCCTCCAGACACTTCGACCCAGAAATACGCACATTGTACATACAGATGTGGAAACTGAGACACAGATGTATCTTGAGCCATGATCACACAGCTGGCAAATTGCTGTGTGATTGGGCAGAATTTAAACCCAAACTTTTGGACCCCAGAAAGTCCTGATACAAAAGACTTCATGGGGTGTGAGGGTACCTGGCACTTACTTCCTCTCCTCCAGCTCTTTGCTCTGCAGGCAGCTTGCCTGAGACATGCTCTTATGGTGTCCCCTCATGCCCTCAAGCACAAGCAAGGAAAAGGAAGGGGGGAATCACAGCATTTTCCCACTGGATGCATACAGAAACCATTCCACTCTTCTAAGGCCCTGGGAGGTACTCTCTAAGAACCACTGGAGACCCACTTTAGGGGAGCTACAGTGACCATGTGATTCTCCAGGCCAGCTGCATGCCTGGCTGAGTGGGTTCTTGGGCTGGGAGAATCTGTGTTCTTTCTAGACCAGGTTCCTCACAGTAGGACCCTGAGAGGCCACACTGGGGTAGCCTGGGTGTCTGGGACCATAACAAAGAGGGTGTTGAGAAAAGGGTTCTCAGTCCTGGCAGATTCCAGGACAGGGGCTGCGGGAGATTTGCTTAATGAGAATGCGATCAAGATTGGGTGAATCCCAGGCCAGAGTCTTGATGGTAAGGCCACCTGCTTTGCAGTGAGCATGAATGCAGACTGAGGCTGGTGGCTGGGAGTTGAGACCAGGGCCCTCTCCTCATTACCCTTAATGGGCCTGGCTGTTGATTGGTGGCCCTGCACTTTGGGAATAACCAGGGGCCCAGCTGCCTCAGGCTTTGAACCTCTGTTGCAGGAATGGGGAAGGGGATGTGCTGGTCCCACCCCATTCACAGGAGATACAGGCACAACAAAGCTTGGCATCTCTAAGAAGAGGCTCAAAGTTTCTCTCCTTGGCTGCCGTGCAAGGAAAGTTTGAAGAGATGGAAAGAGGAAGTCTTGCCCCCACTTGGCCCAGTTATCCCTTCCTGATTTATCTATAGATTGAGCTTGATGATCCAGACTCATCCATTCAACTAATCACATGACTTATTTCTGCAATTTAGGTCTTCAAATAAGTGCACTTAGTTGCTGAATATGTGATCAGTCACAGATTTCTCATTCTTTAAGGCCCAAGGAGCAGAAATGCCAACATATAAAGCCATCAGCACAACAGCAAAGATTTCCCAAGCTCCAAAATCAGACCTTTAAGCACTAGCCCCTGACCTCCGTCATTCTGCCCCTTGGTCCGCCAGTGCTGCATGCAGAGCCCAGGTGAGGGGCTTTATTCATTAAACCTCAGGGGATGGCAATCAATGATTGGCTCACATGCTTTTACTTAACCAGAGAATTCTGAAGTAACTTGATCTGGAGGAGAAAATGCATTTGAAGGTTTCAAAAGGCTGTAAGCCAACTGGGAAACGCTACTGGAGGTGGAGAAGGACAGCTGCTGTTCTTGCTGCCCTGAACTTACCTATAACCTTGAATAGCAACAGCTTCTCCTCCTCTTCCTGCTTACCATCAGCTCTACAGGTTTCACCATCAGCTGGGTCCCTGGCACAGTGAAGCAGCCACTGGGCAGCTAATCACTCATTCATTGTTCATTCAACAAGCCTTTGTTGAACTTCTGCAGAGTTCTAAATAATGAGTTAGACATTAGGATCCCAGAGACCACTGGACCTGGACCCTGCCCTTACATTCCTCCTAATCTCAGAGGGAAAAGGAGCCCCGGTAACATACTAGGTTACACATTGGGCTGCTAACCGCAAGATCAGCAGTTCAAGTCCATCAGGTGCTCTGCAAGAGAAAGATGAGGGCTTTCTACTCCTGTAAAGATTTAGAGACCCTATACACAGTCAAGATCAGTTGACTCAACGACACACCACTGCCACCACCACCACTAATCTCCAAGGGGAGTCCCTCAATGGTGCAAATGGTTAACATTCCAACTGAAAGGCTGGAAGTTCCAATCCACCTAGGGGCAAGAGAAAGGTCTGTCAGCCTAATTTGGAAAAACTCCGTCACTGAAAACCATATGGAGCACAGTTCTGCTCTGACACACATGGGGTTGCACAGCTACTGGTTGTCTTACTCATGGAGAAGACTGTTCAAATGCAGGCCTTGAGAAACAAATGTTGGAACTCCAGAGAGGAATGCCTCCAACCCCTCACTGTGTGGGTGTCTAAGTTGGGACAAGGTGCTTGCCTTCTGTTTCCTGTCCACATTGGTTGGGTTGGTCCACTTCAGAAGTCTTGAACCAGACACTGAGGAGGAGCTGTTTGCTTATTTGGTTGTGACAGCAGAACAGTTGGTTGAGTTCACTGGTGAGAGAAAGCATTTTAGGAGTTGATGAGAGCTACTCTCTGTACCCCAGTTGCATTTTTCCTATTTCCCAAGACAGTTCATATTAACCTGCCATTCCAAAACAAGGAGGAGGGTCCGGTGAAACTCTGCATCTAAAATGATAAGTATTTGGGGGCAGATCTGAGATACAAGACATGCTAGAACCTTAATTCAGGACCAGCTTTCATCCTGCCAGATGGGCTGTCTCACTAATTTGACATCAAAACTTTTTTTTTTTTTAATCTTACAACCTAAATAAATGACCGTCATTTCTCTCAAAATGGTCCATTTGAGAGGCTAGCCCACACCCACCCAGTACTGCCAGTGTCAAAGCAACCTTCTATGTGAGAACGGCTTTCAGGACCATCATCTGAATCATGCACTGTTATGTTCCACTAGTTTGTTGTCGTCGTTCATCAGACAGGGATCCTAATAATAAACTCCGGTTGTTTCTAGATTTAAATCTGTTGCTGTGGAGATCCAAAGCCTAGGTTTGAATTTTACTTTGTCTTTTAGTATTATTATTGTTATTACTTTGGCCAAGTTGCTCCACTTCTCAGGATCTGTTTCCTCATCTGTAAAATGGGCATGTTAGCATCTTACTTGATTGTGCTGAGGGATAAATGAAATGACACAGCATCTGACTTGGTGCTGGGGCCTGCAGCACTGACTGCTCTTCTCTCTCTGCTCCCCATTCCCACCTTGGTTATGGGGAAACCCGAGATATAGTAGACAGAGCACAAGATTAAAAGTCAGGCAGGAGGCCTGTGTGATTCTAGACAAACATTAGTTTCCTCATCTGTAAAATGCGTTGACTAGATCCTGGACCTGGCCAGCCTCAAAGGGTTAGGGTTACACAAATTAAAGGGAAAGAATCGCATGGAAGCATTTTTAAAAATACATAATGCTGGATTGCCTGTATGTGATCTTCATACATGAGGCTGTGGGGAGTTCAAACCCAAATCAGTACCAAATGGCCAATCTTAGCAAGTATCTGAGAAAGTCTGGGTGGATTTCATATCATTCAGCTCTAGCTGGGGCTTTAACTGAGCCTGTGTTTTCCTGAGCTCAGCAGCAGGAGTAGTGGGAACTCACACACCTGGCTGAAAAGAAAAAGACCCACATCCACTGCATGGAAAAGCCTTAGTCCTACTGGTCTGAAACCCCCTCCCCCAGTTAGCCCTCTACCTGTCCTAGGGGGCTACGCAAAGGAAGGCTGTAGGGGGTAAATGTTCTTGCCCCTATAGAACTGCACCCTTAAACACGGATCAGCCCCTACACTTGCTTGCTCCCAGGTTGGGAATGCATTTTTCTACTTAGACAGGGGCTTGTAAGCCTGTCCCCATGGGAGATGAGGATTGGATTGTAAGTAGCATTTCCTGCTCAAGGAGAAGGGCTATTCCTAGACCTAGGACAGCCTGTGGAGATGATGACAAAGGCCAAGCCATCTGGGTGAGCTTAGAAAAATCCTCAAGGCCACCTGTTTCTATTACAGTCATAACAATAGCAGCTCCAGACCTCAGGGTTGACATTTAATAGATGCTCATTAAATGTCTATGGAAGTGGGTGGAACAAACAAGATGGCAGATCGGGCAGCGGTACAGTGAGGAGCTCCGTCAGCAACAACACAGAATACTGAACCAAGCAGGTTCAGGGGATGGTCCCAGAACTCTGAACCACATAAAAAGGAATGTGTAGAAAGTTGGAAGGTCTTACAGCCATTGGAATTTATAGCAGAAGCAAGAAATCCTGTGCTTTCTAATCCAAGGCGCTAATCTGCTCCCTGAGCAGCCATCTTGGGTGCGCTCGAACCAGGGAAGGATCAGAGCAGCCATGGATGCCTTACAGAACCACAGAGATAAAGGTGTGGACATTCTTTTTTTCGTATCTGTTTATTGACCTCTCGCTGTCTGCACACCTCCATTCTGGTGATTAGAAGGTGTGCATGAGCAAAGGGACACCCCACCCCAACCCTCAGAGGGTTCTATAATGTGTGTGCAAAGATCTCCTAAAAATTTAAAGTGACAGTTTCCACTTAAAACCAAACAGCAGCAAAAAATGGCCACAGCTGGCCCAGAATTATTTATCACTAGGAAAAAGGTCTAAACAGGGGTTGTGAAACAGGAAAGGCAGACTGAAAAGGAAACAGGCCAAAAATAAAATCCTGAGTTATATCATAATGACCAACAGTGGCATCTTGAAATTTCTCAGGAAGAAGAGTGAAAAGGGGAGCCCATCTCCTGATCACATCTACCTGGAGGTAATCAGAAAACATACAAAATACCAAAACACACACCCATCTAAGTATTGAGGCCATAGCTTACCAATGAATATGTCCATAAAACAGAAGCAGATGACCATATCAGCACATGTCCAAAAACGAGATAAAGTGACTAAGAAAAATGAACTGGAGGTAGACCTACACTCCATACTGGAAGATGGGCAGGCTTTGGAAATGCCTGAGAAGGAATTCAGAACAATGATTATAAAGTGTATCAAAACATTTTACAATGGAGTTGAGAAAAATAAGGAAGAAGTCAAGAAAGTGCTACAGGAACAATCAAATAAGATAGATACAACATTGGAAACAATTCAAAACCTACAGAAAGAGGCCCAAATAATTTATAATAGAATATCAGAAATGGACAATACACTGAAAGGGCAAAGGAGTAGAATTGAAGAGATGGAAAACAGAACTAGTGAGCTGGAAGATAAATCTCTCAATACCACTAAGATAGAAGAACAAGAAGAAAAAAGGATTAAAAAATCTGAGAAGGGTCTAAGATTCATGTTGGACAACATGAAGAGGAATAGCATAAGAATTATCAGCATTCCAGAACAGGAAGAATCACACAAGTCCACAGAAGAGATAGCTGAAGAACTTCTGGAAGAAAATTTCCCTAACATCCTGAAAAGCAAAAAGATAAGCATCCAAGAAGCTCAGTGAACCCCAGAAAGGATAGACCCCAAAAGAAAATCACCAAGACATCTAATAATCAAGCTGTCCAAAGATCAAAGGTAAGGACAGAATCCTGAAAGCAGCTAGGGAAAAGAGAAGTATAACATACAAAGGCAAGCAAATCAAATTAAGCTCAGCTCTCTCAACAGAAACCATGCAGGCAAAAAGGCAATGGGGTCCCCCTCGAGGCAAACCCCCTTCTTAGACTAAGGCTTAGTGGGAATGCATGCTCTGATTGGTGACCACGTTTGTCACTGATAAGGGGAAGGAAGGGGATAAAATCAATGAAGATGCGAGCTAAGCCCTACAATGCCCAATAGATTCCTGTGAACCCAGATGGAGATCTGGTTGGCCAGCAGTGTTCCAAGTCCAGGGGACTCTTGACCCACAGCTGGCGACGTAGCCACAGAGGACTAGAGTGGAGAGTGAAATGTCCAGCTGATAAGAAGAGAGGGCACATGCATAAGTACACCCACACTTGCAGACAATACCCACTTGACCTGGCCTCAATGGCTGGATGATCAGAGCTCAAACAGAAGAAGAAAGAAGAGGGGGAAAAGAATAATCTGATGCAATTTGATGAACTTGACACACACCTATGGAAACAATAGCTTAAAAGAGTAAACAAATCTTTATAGCGAGAATCATTCCCACCTCCTCCACACACAGAGAGGACAGGGATGGGCAACTTGGACATTGGCTACCCAGAATGGGGAGGGGGGGGAGGGACTACAGAGGCAAGAAGTGACTGGCTTACAAGCTTTCAAGAGGGAACCTAGATCTAGAGGGCATGGAGCAAGGTAGAATCTCCACTGAGTAGTACCCATTCTGCCTAATCAGCACTGATGAAAGGAGATGAGGATAGGTCTCCTACGTTACAATAGTGAATAATTATTATCAGGACTGATTGTAGGGCTAGAAATGTAAAGGTGGACGTTTTGGGGCAAAGGGAGGGGAGTGATTAACTTTGCAGTCTAGGAGCGGAGGTCCCTGGGACCATCAAAGGAGAAGAGCGGAGAATGGAACCCTACCCAGAGAAGCAGTGATGCCAGGGATGGAGATAGAGAGGATGATGTGGGGAGATGGAGCGGCTAGAGACTTTGGATCTGGAAAGAGAGAGGGGCAGTGTGTGGATGCCAGGGCAGGCTTGTGGTGTATATATATACCCTTTGGTTGATCAATGATGCATAGAAGGGATTGTAACCATGGCAAGGAAATGATATACAACGGGATCAATGTGAAGCTGATGTCCTCCCATGTAAACTATCACATAATTCACAATAAAGCATTTAAAAAAAAAAAAAAAAAAAAAAGGCTATGGGGAGACATATATAAAACCCTGAAAGAAAAAAACTGCTGACCAAGAATCCTTTACCCAGCAAAACTGTCAATAAAATACGATGGTGTAATCAAAACATTCCAGGATAAACAAGAGCTAAGGGATTTTGCCAAAGCCAACCCTGCGATGAAAAACATCCTAAAGGAAATTCTGTTGACAGAGAACCAACATGAACAGACAACAACCAGAGATTGATGTTTGTGGCAGCATCACCCGGAAGTCAATCAACAAATTGAAGAGTCAAGAACAGAATAAACTTATAAGAACAAATTCAGAGGATCTGGGAGGTCAGTCTGTGATCAAAACATTTAAAATGTGAAAGAGGATAAACACAGAGGAACAGAGATCTAGGTGGTGGGGAGGTCAGGTAGATTACAGGATAAAATAGACTGTCTTAAATGGAAAAGTTAATGGAATATAAAGTGACCACAACAGTGGGGTTAGGGTGGGGGATTTGGGGAGAGGTGGAGGGAGGCGACAATAGAGCACAGGGTAAGGGTAGACACATCATGTTTCAGGTGTTGGAGAGGGCAATACAAGAAAGGTGAAGAGGTGGAAGAACAAGGTAGATAGGGGAGTAAACACTGAGACAGATTTGCATGGGCTAAGTGGGCCACCATACCTCTGTCAGTTTGTCATACTGTGGAGGCTTGTGAGTTGCTATGATTCTGAAAGCTATATGATTCTCCAGCGACTGGTCCCACCTGACAATATGTCTGAAGTATGAGAGATGAAGTTTGGCCATCTTGGCCTCTAAGGAGCGCTCTGGCTGCACTTCCAAAACGGATCTATGTTTCTCTGCTATTCATAAGGTTTCCAGTGACTAAATATTTGGAAGTAGTTCGTCATTCCTTCTTCCTTGTCTGTCTGTCTGGAAGCTCATCTGAAACCTGTCCACCATGGGTGACCCTGCTGGTATTTAAAATACCGGTGGCATCGTTTCCAGAATCATAGCAAGGCACAAGCCACCACAGTATGACAAACTGACAGAATTCTCCACGGAATTCTCCACAGATGCAATGAATGAGTCCAATGGAAAGCAACAGTGCTGGGTCAAACCAGTGCTCTAGAGGCACAGTTACTTATTTTCCATTCTAATATACTGGTCTGAAGTCCACCCTTTTGATAAGACCTTTGGTTGTGCTAATCAGTCAGACACAGTTGCTGCCCTGCCCTGTTGTTGTTTTTATGTGCCATGGAGTCGGTTCCAACTCATAGCGACCCTGTACAGGGTTTCCGAGGCTGTAAATCTTTACAGGAGCAGAAAGCCTCATCTTTCTCCCACGGAACAACTGGTAGTTTCGAACTGCTGACCTTGTGGTTCGTAGCCCGATTTGTAACCACTATGCTACCAGAGCTCCTTCCCTGTTAGTTACAAGAAACGTCCTTTCACATACAGGAACCCTGAACCTGGAGGGAGAAGGAGGTGGGGAAGTGCATTAGAATTCCAGGTGTTCCACATCTTCACCAACACTTAGCAGTATCCTCTTTATTTTTACCCTTCTGGTAGGTAAAACACCATGTTCTTAAATCCCTTGAGTTTGTTTATTTATTCAGTCAGCATTTTTATGAGAAAACACAAATTTATAGTCATAGTCTATGTCCCCAAAGGCATGTCAGACAGGTAGGAATTCTACACTAACCTTGTTATTGTTGTTGCTAAGTGCCATCAAGTTGGTTCCAACTCATAGCAACCCCCTATAGGTTTTCCGAGGAACAGCCATGGGTTTGAACTGCCAGCCTTGTGGTGCTCAGTCCAGTGCTGATCCTACAGCGCCACACCAGAAGCCCAGATGCTAAACTCGGGCAAGTTAATCTCACTGAGCCTTGGTTTCCTCATCTGTAAAATGGAGTCCTGGTGTGGCACTGTGGGTAATGCGCTGGAGCACAAAGTCGGTTTGAACCACAAAGTTGGCGGTTCAAGTTCATCAGCCGCCCTTTGGAAACCCTATACAGGGTCGCTATGGGTTGGAACCGACTTGATAGAACTTAACAACAACCAGCACCACAAGGAAGTGCCGTGAAGATTAAAGGTGACGATGCATGTCAAAGGCCTGGCCTATAGAGGCATTCAATAAATGTTAGCTATGACTCTTACTATTCATTCATTTGGCCTGCTGATTAACAAATGGTAGCAGGCACCAAAGGATAAGAAAAATTTATGAGAGAAGAACTTAATGATAATTTTTATTGTCGTTAAGTACCTTGGAGTCGGTTCCAACTCATAGTGACCCTGCACAGGGTTTCCGAGGCTGTAAATCTTTACAGGAGCAGAAAGCCTCATCTTTCTCCCGCAGAATGGCTGGTAGTTTCGAACTGCTGACCTTGAGGTTATCAGCCCGATTCGTAACCACTATACTACCAGAGCTCCTTTTAATGATAATGGTGAACATTAATTGAATGTATCACCCCAAACCAAACCCATGACTGTCACATCAATTCCAACTCACAGCCCCATAGCCCAGGGGGTTTCCAAGGCTGTATATCTTTACAGAAGCTGGCTGCCACATCTTTCTCCCAACAGAGCGGCTGGTGGGTTCAAACTTCCAACCGTTCAGTTAGTAGACAAGTACTTTAATCACTGCACCATTAAGGCTCCTAGCAAATGTGCATGTCAACTGCTAGTCTAAGTGTTTTTTTATAAATTAATATGAATATTATTTGGTCTCGGTGTGGCACTGTAGGATAAGCAGTGGACTATAGGGTCAATTTAAATTGCAAGTTCGGCGGTTCAAACTAACCTGCCTCTCCTCAGAAACCCTGTACAGTCCCTGTGAGTTAGAACACATTCGTAGCAACGGCACTTAACAACAACAACATTAATATGATTCATTTCCATAATCTTTTACAAATTTGATTTTAAAAACACTGTGGTTTGAGGTGTGTGGGAACCCAGTGGCTTTCTGAGGGGCATAATTCTAGAACCTTAGAGGACTGCTGAGATATATATAGATTTTGCTGTCAGTGACTTCCATGTGCCTACCCCTGCCTCTCATTCAGAACCTGAGAGCTGATGACTTAGTACAGGATTATTGGAGGAAGATAATGGTCAGTCAGTATAATAGGAAGGAGCCTGGGAGAGTGATTCCCAGTCTTGAATTCTTGTCACTTGAAGCTGTGATTTTAGAGAACTTCTCCCCTCCCTAGACCTCAGGGTCCCACTTGTTTGGACTGCTGGACTTACCATATCAGGTAGCTACTGTTGTGTAGCAAGCCATCCCCAAACTTAGTAGCTTACAATAAAAATCATTTCTTTCTCCTAAGTCTTTAGGTCTTGGCTGGACTGCCTCATGTGTAACAGTCAGCTGAGTGGCCTTGGTTGGATGACTCATCTCTGCTCCACGTGGGCTCTCATCTTCTCTGAGGATACCCTGGCTTCCTCCCATGGCAGAGGCAGGGCTCCAAAAAACAAGTGGAAGCCTATTAAGACCTAGGCTCAGGACTGGCTCACTGCTTCTTCCTTTGCAGTCTGTTGGTCAAAGCAAGGTAAGAGGCCAGTCTGGAGACAGAAGGTTAGAAAAGAGACTACATCTTTTGATGGAGATGCTGCAAAATCACATTGCCAAATGCAGAGAGGGGTGGAGAATCAAAAACAGATTTGCAATCCAACATACTTAGATTCATTCCCCCTCCAAAGTCTCTAAAATTAAATAATTCATGAATCAGTGTGGGAAGATGTCTTATCCCCATCTTCTTGGCCCAAAGCTAGACATGCCTTTCCTGAGCTTAGGACAAATGAACCAGGTATGCAGTCAGTCATATATAATCAGCTGGATGTGTTTTCTTGATCACTCATTCTGCATTCATTGAGCACCACTGTGTACCATGTACTGAGCTAAGGCCTGACGAAGCAAACTGCACCCGCAGTCACTAGGCTACCAGACACGGTGCTGTCGTAAGTCGATAGCAATTCATGCAGCCCCCATGTGTTTCAGAGTATAACTGTGCTTCAGTGGCTGTGACTTTTCAGAAATAGGTCACCAGGCATTTCTTCCAAGGTGCCTCTGTTGTTGTTAACTGCCATCAAGTCAATTCCAACCCACAGGGTTTCCAAGGAGCAGCTAGTGAGCTTGAACCGCCAACCTTGCAGGTCAAACGACTGTGCAGTCTGATGCATTAACCCACAGCGTCACACCAGGACTCCAAGGTGCCTCTGGGAGGATTTAAATCTCCAAACTTTCTATCTGTAGTAGAGCACTTAACCACTTGTGATACCCAGGGACCCCCTTTTAGAACACTCAGGTACATAAATGATTATAATTCCGGGTGCCCAGGTCAAGGAGAAGGCTTTCCTGGGGCCTGACTGAATAAGCACCACATGTACAGTTTGGGTTTCCTTCAGCCAGATGCCAATACAGATCCCAGAGCCTGTTTTCAGACCACATGTAAATCAGGAAGCCATAGGGACCCAACAGGCCCACTGAAACTCCATGACTATGGGCTTAGACCCATCGAAACCCCTCTGACACTGGGCAGCCCGGAAATGGAAAAACAGAACAAGGTGTCCAGGACCAGCATGTAAATTTGATGATGTATCCTGTTGCCATCTGCTATATGACGCCGCAGATGAAGTCTACAGGTTGCTCATGCGCTTGCAAACAACTGGGATTTTGGAGGGAGTTATATAAGCCATAGCATTTCCTGCAGCCCATCCTCAAATAGGCACCCAGCTGGCACTTTCCCTTAAATGCCATTCCTTTTAAGAAGGGAAAATAATGTTGGTGGCATTGAACTAGATCACACTTTAAAATGCAGAGTAGCAGAAAGTCCATTCAAATTATTCTCTTAATAGAGTTCTTCAGAGTGAGGAAGTGATGAGGAAACATAATCGCTTCTTTTGTCATTTGAGCAAAATCTAAGGACTACAATCCATTTGTCTGCAAATGTGTCTCTTCTGTACAAATTGCAGGGAGCAATCTATTCCCAGGGTAAATGGTCTTTAATTAAACTCAGTCAGTGGTCTTGGGTGGTTGGGGGAAGTAAGCTATTGAAGCCCAAACAGATGCAAATTTCTTTGCTTTCAAAAAATAAAAAATATTTTATTAAAATTGCATTTTCTCCTAGATTAGATAATTAGGGAGAAGCTTTATTTACAAGTAAAAATATCCTGGCTCTTATTCATGAATAAAAATTTTTGCAGTAAGGCCTCTGAGAAGCAGAAGAATTTCCAAAGCAATCCTGGTAAAAGCACATCCTCCAGCATTGATTTTCGAAGCTGAAGTGCATTATGTGTTTTGCATGAGCTTTTGAAAGCTTAGATAAATGAGGTGGCTCAAAAGGCAGATAAAAAAAAATAGGAGGAAATTATACCGATCCAAAGGAAGATAAATGTCCACTAATTCTCAGATTAACATTTTAGACTCCTGTATTTTTATAGAGGAATTTTCGCAATGCTGATAATGTGAGATTGGTTTACAATGTCACATACTGGGTAAAATCAATGAGGCTTTGTTTGTGTTCTCTGAGTCAGCTACACAGGAAAGGAAATGGAGTTAATGCAACAACCCGGTAGTGCCCTGGGCCTCTACCTGTATTAGGTGGCAGCGCTATCCCCAAGATGCCATATTTTAGGAGTGGCATTTACCCTTGAGATCAGCTATACCAGTTTATACTTTCTGTGCTGCAAGAGACGAAAGACCAAAACTCATTTGGTTTAAACCCCAAAGGAGTTTGCTAGATGGCTTGGTTGAACGTCATTAGGAATGGATTTCAGGCATTGCTTGATCCAGGACACAAATGAAGTCACCAAGACTCAGTTTTTCCTCCTCTGTCTCAGGAGTCTACTTCCTCTGGTTGGTTTCCTTCCCAGATTGGGCCTTCCTTCATGGTACCAAGTTGGTTACAGTAACTTTAGCCTCCATCTACTTCTAAAATAGTTTTCATTTTCGCCTTACATTTAAGACTCTTTACATTGGAGGGAGTTATATGTTTTGAGTTAATTTTGGGGTATGGTATGAGTTAAGATCTGCCTTCATTCTTTTGTACATGGGTATCCAGTTGTCGAACATCATTTGTTAAAAAAAAAGTTCTTTCCCCCATTAAGCTATATTAGCATCCTTCTTGAAAAATTGACCGGAGTTGTAATACGAGTTTATTTCTATACTCTCAGTTCTTGTCATCCGTTGACATATATATTGTTGTTGTTGTTAAGTGCCGTCGAGTCGGTTCCGACCCATAGCGACCCTGTACAGGGTTTCCGAGGGTGTAAATCTTTACGGGAGTAGAAAGCCTCATCTTTCTCCCGCGGAGCGGCTGGTAGTTTCGAACCGCTGACCTTAAGGTTCACAGCCCGATTCATAACCACTACGCTACCAGAGCTCCATATATATATGTTGTTTTTGTTGTTAAGTGCTGTGGAGTCAGTGCTGACTCATAGCGACCCTGTACAGGGTTTCCAAGACTGGAAATCTTTACGGGAGCAGAACGCCTCATCTTTCTCCCACGGAGCAGCTGGTAGTTTCGAACTGCTGACCTTGCAGCTCACAGCCCGATTCGTAACCACTACGCTACCAGAGCTCCATATCTTATATATATATCATCCTTATATATCTATATCTATATAGCATCCCTATGCCGATGCCATGCTGTCTTGATCATTAGAACTTTGTAATAAGATTTTAAATCAAGAAATTAAAGTCCTTCTAAGTTGTTCTTTTTTTCCCCTCAAGAATATTTTGGCTATTCTGGGTTTCTTATATTTCCATATGAATTTTAGTGTTAGCTTTTCAATTTCTACAAAAAGCTAGCTGAGATTTTGCTAGTGGTTATATTTTGGGAATCAATTTGGGAAATATTGTCCTCTTAGCATATTGTTGTTGTTGTTAGGTGCCATCAAGTCAGTACCGACTCATAGCGACCTTATGCACAGCAGAACAAAACACTGCCCGATCTGGAACCAACTTCACTACAGTTGCCACGCTTGAGTCCATCAATGCTGCCACTTGGCTAATCCATCTCATTGGAGGTCTTCCTCTCTTTCTCTGACCCTCCACCTTACCAAACATGATATCCTTCTCCAGCGACTATTCCCTTCTGACAATATGTCCCAAGTGTGAGAGACAAAGTTTGGCCATCTTGGCCTCCAAGGAGCACTCTGGCTGCACTTCTTCCAAAATGGATCTGTTGATTCCTTTGGCAGCCCATGGCACTTTCAATATTCTCCTCCAACACCATAACTCAAAAGCATCAATTCTTCTACCATCTTCCTTATTCACTGTCCAGCTTTCGCATGCATACGAGGTTACTGAAAATACCATGGCTTGGGTCAGGCGCACCTTAGTCCTCAAGCTTATTAAGCATCTTAGCATATTAAACCTTCTGATATATGAATATAGGCTGTCTTTCCATTTTTTTTAGATCATCTTTCATTTCTTTCAACAATGTTTTCAAGTTTTCAACATACACATGTTTCGATTCTTTTGTTAAATTTATACCTAAGTATTGTATCCTTTTTGGTACTATTACATATGGAACTTATTTTTCATAATTTGATTTTAGAATGTGTATTAACAGTATGTAAAAATTACTAAGGGTGTCTTAGTAATCTAGGGCAACTGTAACAGAAATACCACAAGTGAGTGCCTTTACCAAACAGAAGTGTATTCTGTCACAGTGTAAGAGGCTAGAAGGCCAAGTTCAGAGTAGCAGCTCTAGGGGAAGGCCTTAGCTCTGTCAGCTCTGGGGAAAGGTCCTGGTCTCCTCACAGCATCTGTAGGCCCAGCATGCCTTGGAGAGCTCCATGTGTCTTGGCATCAATCTTCCCCTGGATCTAAGAGCTTCACAGAGCAGGGACCCCAGGTCCAAAGAACACACTCCACTTCTGGCTCTTATTTCCTGGTGGTAATACCTCCTTCAGAGTTCTACTTGTTTATTTAATCTCTTTTATATCTCAAAAAAGATTGAATCAAGATACAGTCTAATCCTGTGGATAGCTTCCAGCTTCATTAGTATCATAGAAGTAAGGATTTACAACACATGGGGTCATTAGATCAGCTCAGGCTGATTGCACAGGGTGGGGGAGGTGATTATATCTTTACATAACGGCCACATCCTATCATTACCTAACTTCTAAACCACTGAGGACTATGGCCCGGCCAAGTGGACATATATTTGGGGGAACACAAACCTGTGACAAAAGGTAAATCAAAAGTTATGAGGGGCCGTCAAAGTTTTTGTGAGAAGATGCTATTATCTTTTAATGCCATTTTTCCACAAAATTTTTGAAGCTTCCTTGCATTGCTACAAAATCATAGAAACCTGATTAAACGAAAGGTGTGAAGTTACTGTTTCTCCACATATCCTCCATGCATGTCTATACATTTCTGAAGGCAGTGCTTCTATTTCTCTAACCTTTCCCCAAAGAATTCTGCGCTCTTCAATTTACACCACATCAAAATAGCAGTTTGGGCAAATCTCCTTTTCAATGATCTTTGAGTTTGGGGGTCAAAAACAACTTTGAAGGGGAAAGGTCACGGATGCAAAGTGGATGGAGTAAGGTTTCCCAATGAAACACTCATACGACAGCCCTTGCTACTATCAAAGAATGAGCAGGTGTGTTGTTGTGATTTAAAAACAAAAATTCCTTTCCCGACTTCTTTCCTCATCAATGTAGTTTTCAATTTTCTTAAAACTTCTTCAAATAAGCCCCCATGACCATCCTGTGTTCTTTGAGAAAATCTCTCAAGATGGTTGTTTGTTGCTGTTAAGTTCAATCAAGTGAGTCAGTTCTGACCCATAGCGACCTTGTATAGGGTTTCCGAGGAGCAGCTGGTGAGCTTGAACAGCTGACCTTGTGGTTCAAACAGACTTTGCAATCCACAGACACCATATCCTTCTGAGCTAACTTCTTGGCCGTGAATGAAACTGGCCCAGCAGATCTCAGAAGCCACTGTTCAATTTTTTTTTTTTTTTTAAGGCACCTTAATGAGACTAAGACAAGTGTTTTACTAAGAAAACTTGTCTGCAGCCATGCATGGATCACAGAGACGTGATTAAACACATTTTGTTTGGAATAAACCCGTGCATATATGAACTGGAACCCTAGTAGCTATACTTTTTGACTTACCCTCATACAACTGATATTTGATATTGCTCATGTATCCTGAAACCTTGTTACAATCATTTATTTGTTCTAATCGTTTTTTAAGTATAAACCTTTAGCATTTTTTTATATACAGGATTATATCATTAGTAGAGTTGGTTTTACGTCTTTCTTTCCATCTGGATGCCTTTTATTTCTCTTTCTTGCCTAATTGTCCTGTCTATACCCTCCAGTACAATGCTAAATACAAGTGATAGCAAAGCATCCTTGTCTTGTTCCTGATCTTACTAGGAAAGCTTTTAGTGTCTCACCACTAAATATGATGTTAATTTTAGATCCCATTTGCTGGATCCCTTGTCTTTCTTTTTCTTGGTTTAATTCTATCCAGTAGCTTTCTGGAAAAGGACCCGTAGGAATAAATTATTTAAAACTTTTGATATCTAAAGCCTCTCTAGTCTACCCTCATGCTTAATTGGTAAGTAGACTGAATAAAGAATTATAGAAGTCATTTCCCCTCAGAATTTTGAAATTGATCCCTTGCTTCTAGCTTCTGACATTCCTGATGGGAAGTTTGACACCATCCTGATATACATATAAATCGATCTCATGGTATATTTGCACGACACCTGTGCCTTTTCTCTGGAAGCTGGCAGGATCTACTCATTGTTCTTGTTGTTCTGAAATTGCACCATGATATGTCTTGTGCTCCGCGGGAGAAAGATGAGGCTTTCTACTCCCGTAAGGATTTACACCCTCGGAAACCCTGTACAGGGTCGCTATGGGTCGGAACCGACTCGACGGCACTTAACAACAACAACAAATGTCTTGGTATGAGCCTGTTTTCATCTGGTGTTCTGGGAAGTGAGTGGACCTTTTCAGTCTGGAAACCCATTGTCCTTCAGGTCTACTTGCTGGGAAATTTCCTCAAGTTTATCTTCTAATTCTTCTTTGAGTGTTCATTGCTGCTATCCGATTGTGTACGAACTTCCAAGAGTTCTGTTTTATTTTGTGAATAGTCTTTCTTGAACATCCTACTCTTGACTCACTTGACCCACAAAATGAGTCAAGACTTTATTTTGTTACTCTGAGGATTTTTTTCTTCTTCGCTTTCCTTCTTCCCAAAGAATCTCTCTGCCCTCCATGTTACTTATTATTGTTTGTGTCTACATAGGGATATCTGTCTCTCGTGCTAGTTTTCCCTTAAATGTTTGTGTTCCTATTTAATGTGGGGCTTAGAGAAATATGAGTGGCTATTTAATGTGGTGAGTGGGCCCTTTTAACTAATGTCTCACTATAGGATGATCCAAATGGGGACCTCCTAATATGTTAGGGATTTGCTCTCTAGGGCTTATCAGATTCTGCATAAGATGTGTTTCCCTTCTCCTACCTAGTAGGTAGGGAGCTCTGGTAGCACAGTGGTTACAAATCGGTTACAGTCCGAAGCTACCAGCTATTCCGCGGAAGAAAGATGAGGCTTTCTGCTCCCATAAAGATTTACAGCCTCGGAAACCCTATACAGGGTCGCTATGAGTCAGAACCGACTCCACGGCACATAACCAACCACCAACCACCTAGAAAGTGGATTTTCGGCTGCAGCTTTCTAATAACCAGGTAAGGAAGAGGACAGAATGGGCTTTCCAAAACCCTTAACCCAGGGATTCTCAGGGTGGTACTCTCTGTCTGCCAGGTGTCCCATGGTCCAAAACTCTCTGTTTTATCGCCTCCCAAAACTCAATCTTTATGTAATCAATGCAATGAAACGATCGATGGTGTAAAACCGATGTTCTCCCATGTAAACTATCACTCAATTCACAATAAAAACTTTTAAAAAACAACAAAAAAAAAACCTCAATCTTTACTTTTCTGCTGGTATTATTGTTAAGTGCCGCCGTCAAGTCAGTTCCAATTCACAGTGACTCTGTATAGGATTTCTAAGAAGCTGCTCATGGCTTTGAACTACCAACCCTGTGAATTGCAGTCCAGTGCTGATCCTACAGCACCACACCAGGCATTTTCTTGACTAAGCAGAGGTAGGGAGAGAATCTCAGGGTGTTGCTGCCTTTTAAATTGACTTTCGCTCCATCCTGCTGTTATTCCTTGTCTGAGATCCCTGCTATTGCACTCCTGCCAGAGCCTCTGGGGGTTTTCAGTGAGTACTTCTGTGCTTTCAACAGCGTGGTTCAGGACTCTGCTCCCTTATGCTACATGGATCTCTCTGCTCCCCAGCTTCCAAAACTTGTTGTCTTTGCCTTGTCTGTGTGGATGGATACCTTAAAAAAAAAAAATTCTCATACTGTTGCTTTAGTGAGATTTCTGGGAGGAAATAGAGGCTAATGAATGGATTCATCTAACTCACCCTCTTGCGCCACAGTCTTCTGATATTCTAATTGTTTGGTTCCCTGAGCCTCAACATCATCATCTCTAAAATGGAACAAGTGAGTTCTGTCCTGACAAATGCCCACAAGCCTTTGTGTAAAGCTTCACTGTTGAGATGAAGTTTTGTGTAACGATTTACTGTTTCCAAACACCAGGATGGATGACAGTGCATTCTAAATGATGCATGGAGTCGAAGTTAGAGGATACCTTCTAGAAGCTAGCCACCTGGGGCTGAGGAATACTGCATCAGTTACCACTTGCCACAATATTGCTGCATAACAAACCAACACCACCTCACTGGCATACAGTAGTCAACATTCCCTTAGCTTGGGAGTGTGCAGGGCTCAGAAGATCCTGCTGGGTCAGCTAGGCGACTGCTGATCTTGAATGGGCTCACCCCATGTCTTGGGGCAGCTGCCTGTTGGCTCACCTAGGAGATCCTCTACTAAGGCAGCTGGGGCAACTCATCTCTGTTCCACCTGTCTCTTAAGTTCAGCAGCCTAACCCACTAGGGATGCTGCCGTGAAGATAGCAAAGGGACAATGGAAAATATACTTTTCCAAGTCTCTGCTGACATCACATTTGCTGTCACTGGCTAAAGGAAGCCTCATGACTGACTGAGCCCAGAGTAAGAAGCCGGGAGTAACACCCCATTGAGAGAGGCAAAGGGCATGGATGCAAGGAGGACTGAGGAATTGGGACCTCTGCTCAGTCTCTCTGCCTTGAATGTCCAAGCATGGCTCTGGGATCTACCTTGCGTGTGCAAGCATGGCTCTGAAGTTGAGCACCCTCTCACCTCAAGTTTTCTCCCGCCCATCCTTGTCGGTTTGCAGTTTTTTTGCTCACATTCAGTTGAACTTCTGGTGTGGTACTATGGATCAGCACTGGACTATGAACCACAAGGTCAGCAGTTCAAAGCCACCAGCTGCTCCTTGGAAACCCTATACAGGGTCATTGTGAGTCAGAACCGACTCAATGGCACTTAACAACAGCAACAAACCCAGAATGTTCTGCCTAACCTAGAAACCTGGGGTCCTGACACCCCAATTCACATTCCGTTGAAAGAGTCACTTGTTTATTTACCAGTCAGAAGAAACATGGCCCATCTCTAAAACAATCAGAAATGATCTGTAAGATAGAGAAATACACTCCCTAGGCTTGGGTTGGGGCTGTAGATCACAGACAACTGATTTAATCTGCTTAATTATTTGATTCAATCAGAAGTTGGCTTAATTATTTTCTTGCTTCTCACCTCTTTTGAATCCATTCTGGAAACTGATTATGTCTTTAACACTAGCCCAGAGATAAGCGTTTCAATTGGGAAATGTAATTAGCCAAGGAAAATGAACATGGGAGCTGCCTTTTGTCAAAGCACCATTAAAACTCAGCTCTGGTCAATACTGATGTGGTGGGAAGACAAAGGGCGCTTGTGCTCCTCGTGTAACTGCAGAGAGGAGGTCCAGCAGCCATCCTGAGATCTTAGTCTGAGGAAAGCACTCATTCATTCAGGAGGCATGGCTGGGCTGGATGCTAGAGACGCACAAGTGGATAGGACATGTCCCTTGCCCCCAAAGAGTTCTCATTTTGGAGGGAAGCGTCCACATGTGGTACAAAGGACAGAGTCCTGAAGGGAATACAGAGGAAGGAGATGCACACACTGCCTCCCTTAGGGAGCTTTCCCACAGCAGGTGATATTGAACTGGCCTGGAAGGATGAGCAAGAGTTTACCAGGCAGAGCCAAGTAGAAGAGCATTCCGTAGAAGGCATGTGCCAGGACATGGTCATGTGAGGGTACCAGGAGGGTTCTGGCAGCAGATGGGAGCCAGGCTGCCTGAGGCCTCCCAGAACCATGGCATGTTGTGAGTCCTTGGGCCATCCCACCTCACTTTTCAGCTCCTTTCTCCCCCTCCTGACTCCCCCTGTCAGCCAGCAGTGTGCTCTAGAAGGAGTTATTACAAATTCTCCAAAGGTGCTTGTTTTAATGGAAGTTTAAAATGCGTGACTTTTGAGAAACACTGAATGGTCTGAAACCTGGGGCCTTGGGGCAGGAGGATGGGCTGGATTCAGGCAATTAAGAAGCACAGGTGTGCACTCCAGAGCTGCAGATGAGAGGAGAAGGGCGGGGAAGGAGACATTCTGGGCAGAGGGTGCAGCCTGGGCCAAGGCTCAGTGGTATGGCATGCTGAGTTAAATGTGACTACAGCATGAAATGAAAGGTACCTAATGAGCTGCACAGGTGGGCAGGGACTACATCACAAAGGGCCTCCTCCAGGGCAGTTGGAGACCAGCTCGTGGACACTGGCCTATCCGATGAGGGGCTGTAGACATGGGGTGTCTCACATTACTTGAGCTGTAGCTGCCAGTTCAGGCCCTCCACTACAGACTTTGCTTTTTCCAAAGCTGTGAGTGCTCCAGGCAGCACAGCGGTCACTGATTTGCTTACAGCGCTCCTTGAGTCTGAGGCCTCACTGGAATGCAGTGGGGTGGAGAGATTACCTGGCCAGGTGCTCCTGTAATAGGAGAGAGGGAGGGAAGACTCCTTGCTGCCAGGGCCAAGGGAAGGTTGAACCACCACACCTGCACCCACCCAATCCCTGCTTACTTTAACCCTCAGCTGTCCTTACAAAGAGAAAATCAGCCAAGAGCAACCAGGAACTCACAGATGTTGACAGGTTCTACTGTATTCTGATACCCCAGCCCGTCTGATTCCTGCACACAGATGGTTAGGGAATGGTGACAAATGTGTGTACAATTTTATCTCTTTTTTTTTTTTTTGCTTGGTGGCATCTTCTAGCCTCTTGCCCTACCTTTCCCTGGTGGAACCCTTCTCATCTATAAGGTAGCTGGTGTAGGGAGAGAATATCAATACTGCAGATATTAAGGTCTTGGTTCCAGCTTACTTGCTGTGTGACTTCAGGCAAGTTACTTAATCTCTCTGAGCCTCAGTTTTGTCATCTGAAACTGGGGCTAATGTAACCACCTCATAAGATTGTTATGAGGATTAAGAATAAAATTCTCAGTCTAATGCTTGCATGTGGGGTATATTAAACAAATGACCATGTTGTTATGGAACCTAGTGGACAAGATGGGTGGTCTTGAGCACCTGTCATCTGATCTTCATGGGCTTCAGTTTCCTCCTCTGGAAAACGGGGGTAATGGCCGCCCTTGGGGTGGGTATAGGATCATCTGTGAGACTTTGAAAATGGATGGTTTTGCTCTTGTTCTTGTTACTCCTCTGGCTTCCCCAGAACCTAACTCAGTTGTTGGCTTCTACTCTACCAGTGGTTAGAGAACTAACTGCCCACACACTCTCAGCAATAGCTGGGGGTTAGGGGAGTAGGAGGAGTCCTGGTGTGGCATTGTGGAATAAGCATTGGACTGCTAGCCACAAGTTCAGTAGTTCGAACCCACCAGGTACTCCTAAGAAATCCTATACAGGGTTGCTATGAGCCAGAACCAATTTGACAGCAATTAACAACAGGGGAGTAGGAAGAGGTGACAGAGTCCACAGGTGAAAGGCAGTAGGACGAGGTGTGCAGGGGAGGTAGCCTCTCCTCAGACTGTAGAGGCCAGCGTGGGGCATTCTCCACCCACACCACCAAGTTGTAGCCGAGGGAACCCCACTCAGCAAAAGGACACATAATGACTAGGGTCCTGCTCAAGTTGCCTATGGCCAAATCCAATAAGGGACATACGAGGGGACTTCAAACAGTTCATAGACAAATGGAATTAAATGATAATGGGATTTTTCCACGAACTTTTTGGATCCCTTTCACATTGCTCAGCCTTCCTCATGTCTCCCTGATGGGATCTCAGCGTCTGTTCTAGGCTAGGAGTATGGAATGGCTCAGGAGTGGGGTACACATGAGCCGCAGCCCCTATGACAGATTCCATCATGAGCTCTGTTCCAGGTGGCGGGTGGCATGCTCAGCTGACAGAGGTTGTCAACTCTCCAGAGGTCACGTGAGTTCTGAGTCCAGAGCCTGGCCCGAGGTCCCCTCCCCAGGACAGCAAGACAGACGTGGGAGCTGTGCAGAGACATGATAGTCTACCTGACATGTCTGCAAAATCAGGCGTGCATCTTCGTGGCAGGGAATGCAATTTCCTGTTAATGAGGAATGAGAGGTGGAAACTAGCTATCAGAGGGAGACTGGGCCGCCTCTTCCCAGGGGATCCCCAGAAGACGGAAACCAAGCTCAGCCTCCTTCCTCATGGGGATGAGCTATTTGGGGACACTGAGTGGCAGGAATAAAGTCTGGAGTGAGGGTCTCCAATCTGGCTCCACATCCACTAGGAGACCTCGACCCCTTGCCTGAAGCCCCTCATGCCCTGGGCCCTTGGCTGTAGCCTCCCTGCCTCACATGCTCAGAGACCAAGGCATCACATCAGTGATGACTGCTGAAATTTCTGGGCATTTCCTTGCTTGCAAAACATTGCTCGTGTTCATTATCTTATTGGAACCTCACAACATTCTGCATGAGAGAAACTGAGACTCAGAGAGGTGAAATAATGTATCCAAAGTCTTTTCTTTTAGTGGAAATGTTATTTAAGGCAATGCTAGCTGTTGTAATGAATGGTTTAAAATCAAGAAAGGTGTGCATCACAGTTGTATCATTTCACCATACTTACTCAGTCTGCATGCTGAGCAAATAATCTGAGAAACTAGATCATATGAAGAAGAATACGTACGGCATTAGGATTGCAGAAAGACTCATTAACAACATGAGATATGCAGATGGTACAACCTTGCTTGATGAAAGCGAAGAGGACTTAAAATACTTACTAATGAAGATCAAAGATCACAGCCTTCAGTATGGATTGCACCTCAATGTAAAGAAAACAAAAATCCTCACCACTGGACCAGTAAATAACATCATGATAAATGAAGAAAACCTTGAAGTTGTCGAAGACCTCATTTTGCTTGGATCCACAATCAACACTCATACAAGCAGCAACCAAGAAAATAGTGTACTGCGTTAGGCAAATCTAGTGCACAACACCACTTTAAAGTGGTCAGCAGCAAAGAGATTGGTTTGAGGACTAAGGTGTACCTGACCTAAGCCGTGGTATGTTCAATTACCTTATAATTGCATGTGAAAGTTAGACAGTGAATTAGGAAGATCATAGAAAAATTGGTGCATATGAGTTATGGTGTTGGAGAAGAAAATTAAAAGTATAATGTACTGCCAAAAGAACAAACAATCTATGTTGGAAAAAATATAGCCAGAATGTTCCTTAGAAGTGAGGATGAGACGTCATCTTTCATACTTAGGAAATGTTGTCAGGAGAGACCAGTCCCTCGAGAAGGACATCATACTTGGGTAAAGTAAAGGGTCAACAAAAAAGAGGAAGACCCCCAAGGAGATGGATTGGCATAGTGACAACAGTATGGGCTCAAGAGTAACAGCAGTTTTGTGAGGATGGCTCAGGACTGGCAGTGCTGCATTCTGTGTGCGTGGCTATGAGTCAGAACTGACTCGAGGGTACCTAACAACCACAAACAACAAGCTGCTGTAGCAGATAAACTCCAAGATCTCAGTGGACTGAGACTAGACATTGATTTCTTGTGCATGTAAAGTTAAATTGATGGCAAGTGGGTTGGGGCTGCTCCTCACAGTCACTCAGGGACCCAGGGTGCTGGGGGCTCCATCAAAGATTGCTTTGGCCTTGAAGGATTCTGCAGGAGATTTTGTGGGCCAGGTTTCAGAGTGCCATAAGTAACGTATTCCCACATTCCAACGGCCAAAGTTTGCTCGTACAGTCTACCTGGGTGCAGGGAGGAGCCAGGCTTTGCCTGTCTGGATAGCAGCAGCTCTGCCGCTCTTCTGGCTCTTTCCTAAGGCAGAAGAGCGTATGCTTTGCTGGGCATGTTGTTGTTGTTGTTATGTGCCGTGGAGTCAGTTCCGACTCATAGCAACCCTACACAGGGTTTCCAAGGCTGTAAATCTTTACGGGAGCAGACCGCCTCATCTTAATCCCGCGGAGCGGCTGGTAATTTCGAACAGCTGACCTTGCGGCTCACAGCCCGATTCGTAACCACTACGCTACCAGAGCTAACTTGCTGGGCATAGAGAGGTGTTTTCCTCAAAGGCTGGAGATCCTAGATGAGGTGGTGAGGAGTCCTTCATGGGGGGGTCACTTAAGAATCATCAAGTGCCCACTGTGGACCGAGACCTGGAAGAAGACACAAGATGCAAATCCTGGTCTTTCAAGGGGCCACTTTCTGCAACCCCTGCACTACCTCTGTTAACTTCTAATGCACGAAGCTGGTCATGGGCCCAGCCCTAATGACATACCAGCATGACATCCCATGGCCCGAGTGAGAGTCCAGACCCCATCCCTGGCATTCACAGGTCTTCGAAGGAAGCCTCCAACTTAGTTTGTCAGTATTGCCTCCCTTCCCAGCCCCCAATCCTTGGGCTCATGCCTGACCAACTGCTCACATCAAGGCCTTTGCCCATGCTGGGCCCTCTGCCTGGAATCTCCTTCCTCCAACTCTCCGCCCTGTAGACTCCTGCTCGATCTTCCGAGTCACCTATGAAGCTTCCTTCAAGGGCGTCAGCTGCTCAGCCCATCTCTCCTGAGAGTTTACCCTGTACCAGGCACTGTGCTAAATGCTGTATAGAAATTAACCCAATCATACCTGCCAAGCCTGTGAGGTGGGCAGCCTACATTACAGATGGGAATCTGAGTCTCAAGCTTGTCTGAGGCCACATGGCTAGTGGGTGATAAAGTTAAATCTCAAATCCAGTTCTCTGGGGCACCCAACAGAACTTTAACCATTGGATGTAAGTCTGCCATTTATTAGCACCTATTACGACGTGACATCATCATAATTCATTTACTCACCAGTTTGCTGTTCATTTGCATACTGTCTTCCCAAGAAATCACTGCAGACGCCCAAGGGCACAAATCACGCCCTCTCCATCTTGGAATCTCCCTTACCACTGTCACCACCACCGCTGAGGCCTGCGGTGATTGTCTCAAATACATCCCTGGCCCTATGAGACCAACCAGAAATTCCTCTGATTATCATCTGTCATAATCCCCTTCCTGCTTCCCTGTCAATTTCTGAAAGTTACCCTGAAACCACTTGAAAATTAGCTAACAGGTATGGACAGCCTTCTCCATGCATGATTAAGTTCGATGGCTTTTTAATGATTTGCGCTGTGCCTTCTGTGGATTGACAAAAATGGATTACCATATATTTTGGAACACTGTGTCGCCAAAATCAGATTTTTAAAGCTTTTTTTTTTCTCTCTCTCTCATCACCAGAAACCTTCACTCAGAATGACAAATACTGGGGTGTTTTAATTGTTCAGTCACAAAAGGGTGGGGCCTCCTGAGTTCTAAGAAACGCTCCCATAGGGAAAGCCTCCTGGGGTTAGATCTTTAGGAAATTGAACTGTGTGTTTTCTCTGAAGTGAGAGCTGTCTCCTAGGCTGTGGCACATTTGCTGCATTTTCGAATTGCTTTGGTCCTGAGATCCAAAACACGGGCAGCTCTTGGCCAGGCAGCCCACTCAGGCTGTCTCGGCAGAACATGAGGTTGCAGGTGTCTGGGAGTGAGTGGGTGTAGGCAAGTGAACCCAGGTCTCTCCCAGCACAACCCACACGCAGAGCCATCCACCTCCTGCTTCCTTTTTCTGCCAGACTCTATGGGGAGTTCGGTGCCCACACTTCACTGAGACCTCTCACATCTACATTAAGACCAAAGCTCAGAGAGGTTAAGCAAGGTTGATGCTGGTCACACAGCTGATCAGCTGCAAAGCCAAAGCTAGACCATGTTGACGCTGAAGCCTGTGCTTTGCCCACTCTATCACCAGTGACTCTAAGGATAAATCAAATGAAAGGCTAGTCACAGGCTCCCCCGCACCACTTCCTTGTCCACCTGTCAGTGCCAGCCACTCCAATAATGTGCATTATCTGACATGACTCCCATTTCACAGATGAGGATGTTGAGGCTCATAGGCATGAAAATAACCAGAGGTCAAGATTCTGTGCTAAGTCAACTTGACTCTAAAACGAACACCTCACTCCATTCTTTGTAGGAAATAAAACATGCCCTGGGGGGTCCCTTATCTCAGTTTGGGAATCAGCATAGATCAATGTACAATGGGAAGAAGACAGCATTACTTTCTGCATAACAGAGGGTGGATGGTCCCCTCCTCTTCATTGGATGCTGGGAGCACAGCAGGTGGGAGCCCTCAAGGGCCTACTAGTGAAAGGGCCACATGATCCAGCCTCTGGGGATACATTTTCTGAGAACCCAGAGTGCACCCACCATCATGTTTGGCTCTTGAATGGTTCCAAAGATGAATATGGCAACATCTCTGCCTCCCAGGGTCTCATCTGTCAGGGAGACAGACCTGTACAGATCATATTGTGAGTCAGCCTGCACAGGTAACCAGCACTGGGACCCAGAATGGTGACAGGGAAGTATCACCCCCAGGAGGGGATCTTGGGAGGCTTCAAGGAGGAAGTGGTACCAAGTTGGTCCATGCACGGGGGTGGGCTCCTGTAGGGGGTTACCCAGGCCCTGTAGGTACCAGGGGCCCAGCTCCTCTTGCACAGTAGTGCCTGCTGTACAGGGACCTTAGGTGGAGGTACTGACTGGGGTCCTGACACTGTGAGCACTTCCCTGGGACCCTCTTAGGCCCTCTGAGCCCAGAGGCCCAATTTCTAGAAACCACAGAAGAGCAGGATAGCACAGCCATCGAAGACTTCTCCTTTCATCAACCCTCGGAAATTTCCATGACTTCCCTAAGCCTCACTTTCCCCATCTGTAAAGTAGGAACAGTAATTGCATCCCCCTGGTGGTTTTGCTGTGAGGCAGCCCACTGTCTGTTCACACACAGGGTGGGTACCTCTTGTTATCGTCACTACGAGGCCTGCTGTGGACAACTGCCACATCCAAGTCTGACACATACTCTAAGACCTCTAACCCTCCAAACAGTCCTACAAAGCCCTCATTTTACAGGTGAGGAAACTGAGACAGCTAGTGAGTTATCGATTCAAACTTGGGTCTTTGTGACTGTAGGACATGGCCCTTTCCCTGCATCTGCCACCCACAGACTGAAGGACCCTCCGCGGGGGCTCAGCTCTGTACCAGGCACTCCCGGTACTGCCTCTCCATCTCTTTATGTTCTGAGGGTGAAAGGGGCCTCTCAGGTTTTCTTTCCAATAATTATCATTCATCTTGATACCAAGGCCTCACATCTGCGTGTCTTGGCGCTGGTCCACAGGCCACGTTTTCCATAATCAATGCACAGCTCTATGTGGCTGAAATGTATAGCCAAGACGCCCTTGAGATCCTGTTCCCGTGGGCCCCGAGGCCCTGGTGCTGTCAGAGGACAGTTAGAGGGTCCCTGGTGAGCTGAGCTGAGCTGAGCTGAGGCCACTGGCTAATGATGCCCTGTGGTCAGGCGTAATGTTTCTCCCTGCTCTCAGCGCCTCCCTCCCGTAAGAGGGCACTCACCAACCAAGATGGATAGCCCCAGAGTCCCCAGGTGGCTTCACGTGCGGTCTCCTCCCAGCCACTATCCACACAGCAGCCAGAGGACAGCTTTAGAACATAAGATCTGGTCCCTGAGCCAGCCAGACCCCTCCCTGTGCCCCAAGGCCCTGACGGTCTGACTTCTACCCTCTCACCAACTTCTGTGTTCTGTCACTACACACGACCTCCTGTCTGCTCCACGAACACTGTCAAGACTTTCTCACCTGATTTCTGCGATTCCGGAAGTCTGACATGCCCTTGTCCTGCTCTCTTTCCAAGCATCCTTCAGGCCTCCGGGCAAGAGGCCAACCATTCCAGGTCCCTGCTTAATCTCTCTTTTCCTTTGTCATTCCTATTACAATGTGTAATTACATGCCGCTTGTTTGAGTTGTTAGTTCTGTTTCTCTACTAGGACTGTTTGGGAGCTCTGGTAGCGTAGTGGTTATGATTCGGGCTGTGAACCTCAGGGTCAGCAGTTCGAAACTACCAGCTACTCCACAGGAAAACGATGAGGCTTTCTGTTCCCGTAAAGATTTACAGCCTCGGAAACCCTGGGCAGGGTCACTATGTCAAAACCGACTTCACGGTACTTAACAACAACCTAGCATATACTGACGACTCCACGGTACTTAACAACAGCCTAGCATATACTGAGCACTCAAAAATAAATTTCTTGCAGAGAGGGGAGGCCTTGAGTAAGTGACTTATTTGAGTTTGTCTTGAGGTTTAAATAAAAGATGTTTGTGATGAAACATGGAGCACAGAGCTTGGTCAGGACTAACTGTTAGCTGCTGCTTAGGAAGGCCTGGTAGTTGGTATCTGCAAGAATTCCACGTCCCACAAACAAACCTCTTTTCATGTCAACCAGGAATCAGCATCTGAGAGTACCTTAGAGTTGGTCTCTGGTTTCCAGAATCTCGTACCATGTAGGAATCGTATCCACTGAGCAAAGCACCCTCTCCCCAGGGCTGGTGGTACTGGCTGTCATTCAGCAGGCCCTGTGTTGGCTCGGATCATCCAGGCTTAGATACAGCCTGAACACACTGCTGGAGTGGACCTGAGAAAAGAGCCCGTGTTACCACAGTGATAGTTGAAAATGATTTTTTTTTTTTTTTTAATGAGTTCCAAGGAGGGATCCATCAAGTCTAGATGGGGCAAGCAGGGAATGTCTTTGTGGAAAAAAAGCATTTAATCTGGAAATTAAAGTAGACATTGAAGTACCAGGACACTTTGGGTTGGGGGAAGGCATTCCAAGCAAAGGGAACAGCTTGAGTAAAGGACTGGGAGCGAGTGGGCCACAAAGAACCAGTAGTCTAGCTTACAATGGAACATATCGAGATCCAAGGACACTGTATCCATCAGCTATTTCCATCAAAATGCTGTCACAGACTGTGCCACAGTGTGCGGCTATGAAAGTGTTTAGTTCTCATTCATGTGTCTATAAGTAGCCTAAGGTTTGGTTGATCTAGGCTACCTTCACTGATAGAGCCCTGATGATGTAGTGGATTACACATTGGACTTCTAACTGCAAGATTTGCAGTTCAAACCCACCAGTCACTCCGAGGGAGAAAATGAGACTTTCTGCTCCCAGAAAACCCTCTGCTAGGTCGCTATGAGTTAGAACCGACTTGATGACATACCACCACCACTACCACCACCCTTAGTAGGGTCCAGGTTGGAGTCACGTGTCTCATCCTTCTTGGATCACTTGTTATTTGAGACAAGTTCTGCTCCAGGGGAAAAGCAGGAGTGGAAGAGAGCAAGCCCAGGCATGACGCCAAAGCGAGCTGCATGGACAAACCCACGGATGCTAAGGCAGGGATGCTTATCCTTCCCACAGAGGGGCAGGGAGGCAGTGGAGTTCGGAGTATGGAGAACTCTGGTTCTGACCACAGGAGCTGCCCAGTGTGCCATCTGAGCTTTGGTGTCTCTTGAGCTGAGTAACCTAAGACTCCAGCTTTTGCTCTTCTCCTTGTGGCAAGAAGCGTGCTGTGATCCTCTTGGTTTCTCACAAGTGTCACCATCACCATCACTGCCTTTCTGATGCGAAGACAGTACCATTCTTCCCTGCCCAGCCAAGTGGTGGCAGCTTAATCGGCCCTGGATGTGGCTTCCTCTACTGGAAAGAGCCTTATAATAGCAGCCCCAAGTGTCAGGTGCCTCATGCTGGGTGTGGCATAGGAGCTCTTTGTATATGTTCATTTGAACTCACCACAAACCAAGCCCAACACAAATCAAGTCAGTTCTGATGCATGGAGACGTAACTGCACTCCATAAGATTTTCATGGTTATGACTTTTGGGGCTACTTTAGTAGTCACGTGCTTGACCATTTGCATGACAGAGATATGCCACAACCACCCTAAAAGGGAAACCTTCTTTCTCTATCTTATTGAGATTCAGAGAGGTCAAGTCAACTGCCCAAGGTCACACAGGTAGGAGGGGACATGGGTGGGATTAGAACCAGGATCTACTTGATTCCAGAGTTCATGCTCTTCCCCCCACCGGTGCTGCCTTGCAGGAAGTCCATAGGTCATGTGGTCTAGAAGGTGGTTTCTGGTTACAGCTCTGTCCCTAAGCCACTGTGTGACTTTGGTGAGTCACTGAGCAGTCTGAGCTTCACTTTCTCCCTCTGCCCACTTCTCTCAGAGTTGCTCTGAGATGAAAACTAGCTTTCTAATACTGTTGGAGGGAATTCTTGAATTTGGGTTTCCAGGGCAGGCAGAATCCTCAACTCTTGTTTAAAAACAAACAAAGCATTAACCTTTTTAAAACACACTTTTGTTTTCCAACAAGAAGCCTGCCCAGTATCTGCTGCAATGAACCATGCTCAGGTATGTCCAGACATTTGTCACAGTGAGCCCCATACAGCAGGCGGCCCCAGCCATTCTCCAGCGTGCCATGGTAGCAGAACGTGGCATCTGTTTGGGGAGGGTGAGAAAGCTATTAGTGATGGCAGGGTCCCAGCATCTGCAGCTGCCCATCTTGTCCCCCTGACAGGGATTCCTCAGACAAGCAGCCACTGCTGTGTGAGGTGTGTTCATCCTTCAAAAGCATCATTGGCACTTCCATTAGCTGCTCTCCCATTTAACATCCACTGTTCTCACCTCCACTTTTCCTGGCTGGGGTCGGGGTTGGGGGTGGATGCTGGGACCACTGGACCACTGAGAGAGTTAGTTCCAGCTACTGCCCCCCATGGTCCACAGACACTTAAGCAAAGCTACACAACATAGTCATGCAAAGAGAGTGTGGTCAGTTCTGCTCAGAGGTTTAGGGATGTCTTGGGAGAAGACTTGATGCTTGAGCGGAAGCCAGGAAGATGAGTAGGTGTTTACCAAGCTAACTCTGAAAAAGAACGGGCATGCGAAGTTCTAGCTACATCAAACCACTTGCAGCTCTCCAAATGCCCCGGGGTGCATCACACACAAAAGGGAGTGATGGGGCTTAAGAGGTTACCAAGGGTGGGGTTACAGGGGCCTTGGCTGTGTGCCCAGGAGTTGGAACTTGGAGAACAGGAAGGCATGGTGGGATTTTAAACAGGGCAGTGATAACAGCCAGGTCTGATCATCTTTTATTATTCAACCTAACACAGAGTCCAGGTGTGGTGTTGTAGGATAAGCATTGAACTGCTAACCACAAAGTCAGCAGTTCAAACCTACCAGCCATTCCTCAGAAACACTACAGAGTCGCTATGAATCAGAACAGACTTGATGGTGCTTCACAACAAGTAAGAACCTTCTGTTGGGTTCCAAGAATGGTTCCTAAAAAAAAATCCCTAGTCTTCCAGACGCTTCAAGAAACTCCTGGAAACATTCAGCTTCTGAACACAAATATATGTTACCAGGAAATAGCTGTCATTGGAAGATCCAAAAAAAAAGTATCCCTCCTAGAGAAAGAAAAAAATCCAGCTCAAAAAGAAAAGAGTCACTATGAGTCAGAACCGACTCCACAATACTTAACAACAACAACAGCAATCCCTAAAATGACTTTACACAACCAGAGAACTTTGTCATATCAGGTGATACAGTTTTAGCCAATATACTAGTAGAGCTATCACCTTAATCTTCCTAGAAACCTATGTAGTAGAATGTTCCAGTTACTACTACTGTCAAACTTAGTGACTTAAAACAATTATTTTATTATGCTTCCAGAGTCTGTGGATCAGGAACTAAGAAAGAACACAGTGGAGACAGTTTGTCTCTGAGCCACAATGGATGAACCTTGCTGAGAAGGCTTAAAGTCTGAGAATGAATGGGGACTGGAATTATCTAGAAATGTTCTCACTCACTTGTCTGCAATCGATGGAGGCTAGAAGCTGGGACCTTAGCTGGGGCTGGCATTCAGAAAACTTACATGTGCCCACTCCATGTGTTCTTTCCTTGTGCATATTTTGGCCTTCCTCACAATATGGTGACTGGTTCCAAGAACAAACATTTCAAGTGGTAGGAAGTCAAAGCAGCCAGTTTCTTAAGGTCTGGGCCTGGAAACTAGCATCTCATTCTTCTGCTTTATTTTCTTTGCCCAGGAAAGCACAAAGTTCCCCCAGGTCAAAGGGAAAAGTCACCAGAGTGTCTGTACCACAATATTCTTCTTGTGGGATGGAATATACTGTGGTAACCATCTTTAGAAAATACAATTGGCCACACAGAGTCAGTGCAGTGTTCTTGGAAGCTGAGAAAAAGAAAACCAACTTTTGTGTTATTTCTTGCAGATTAAGAAAAGTCTCTGTGGATTGCATCATCAAATTAAATGCAACCGTTTGTGTATGGCTCTGGGGATACTGCAGTAAAGGGCTATGCCTTGGGTGGGGTTTTTACCACCCCCCCTTCTAAATGTTCTTCCTGGGACTTGTGCTGCACAGCCTGACTCATTTATTTCTCTTACGTATCTTTTTGCATTGCATAGAAACCTCATCATCATTAACATCACAGAGTCAGTCAAATGGTTTCAAGCCACAGTCTAGGAGGACAGGGCTGGGAGAAGGTTATGGTGACCTGAAGATCTGTTTCCTTGTAGAGACTGGTGCTCACTCTGGCTGATCTGACCACAGCTTGTGTGTGTGTGTGTGGGGGGGGGGGGTTGCTTTGTCATCTGGGACCAGCCTTCAGAGTAGACAGTCAACTTTGCCCCGAACGTCCTTACCTGCAGAGGCCCACACTAGGGACTCACTGTGGTTCACTGGACATATTTCCCTTGAATCCTGTCAAGTGCCAGACTGAAGCCAGGTACTGAAAGATGTGAATGAACCAAAGCCCCTTCAGAAGCTGTCTCCACCCAGTGAGAAGGAGCGCTTTCTCCTTAAATACTTAGGGTCCCAAAGTGTTTAAGGAGAATGTGCCAGGCAGTGGGATACAGCAATGTATAATGTACAATGAATGTACAATGTGCTGGGCAGTGAGATACAGCAGCCAATGAACAAAGTATCTCCTCTACCCAGGAGTTTAAATTCTTATTAGGAAAGACACCTAACAGGCAAGCAGATCACTGTACAGTGTCCTCTGGTGTTAAAGAAAAAATAAAGAATAAGCAAATGGCTATGCAAGAGGGGAGATGCTATTTTAGCAGAGCAATCCTAAGTGCCAAAGCCTAAGGAAGGAATAGTCTTGAAGGGTTCAAGGAACAGGGATTTGTTGGAGTGAAGAGAATAAGGCAGGATGCAGGGAAGCCAGGGGCCAAATCTGGGAAGTGAGAACTTGGTTAGTGACAGTAAAGTCTTCACCTTTTCATTCTAAGTCACATGGGTGTTATGGGAGGATTTGGAGCAGGGGAGTGATGTGACCTGATTTACATTTTTGAAAGATCCATTTAGCAGCTGTGTTGAGGACAAACTGGGGAGGGGGATGAAGGTAGAAGCCAAGGGTGCCATTAGGTGGCTCTTGCAATAGTCCAAGAAAAAGAGGAAGGTGCTGGACCAAAGGTGTAGATATGGTGTTGGTAGTCTTGGAATCTTGGGAAGGTGGGATCAGTAGGATTTACTATAAGACTGAATGTGGGTGTGGGAGACAGAGCTGAGTCAAGAGCTTAGAACAACAGTCATTGGGAGGAGGAAGTCAGTATTTATCAAGAGGGGAAGACTGTGGAACAGGTTTGGAGAGAGCAGTAGAATTTGCTTTTACCAGTTGCTGTCAAGTTTATTCCAACTTGCTGCAAGTTAAGTGCAAAATGCCTCTGAGTTTTCCAAGGAGAAATGTGCAGGAGTTGGATATGTGAGTCTCAGTCTTGGGGGCATGGGTCCATGATAGAAATTTAAATTTGGAAATCATCAGCTTGTGGATGGAGTTGAAAGTTGTGAGATCAGACGGAATCACTAAAGAAAGAGTAAGGACAAAGCAGAAAACAGGTTTGGAGACTGAGCCTTGGGACACTCAGTTTTAAGAGATTGGGAAGTTGAAGAGGAACTAGCAAAGGAGAATGGGGAGAAGCAACCATAGGGTTAGGAGGAGGAGCAAGAGGAAGTGTGGCATCCTGAACAGCAAGCTCCAACATGAGCAACAATGATACAAAGGATGGACCAAGATCCAGCACAGAGCAAACCGTAATGCCAGGTGTTCTAGTAATTAGGGCTGCTATAACAGAAATACCACAGTGGAAACAGAAAGTTATCCTCTCACGGTTGAGGAAACTGGAAGACCAAAATCAGTGTGCTGGCTCTGGGGAAGACTTCCTCTTTGTCAGCTTTGGGGAAAGGTCCATATCTCCTTTCAGCATCTGTGGGCCCAACATTCCTTGGAGATCTCCATGCGTCTTGGCATCAACCTTCCTTTGGGTTTAGGAGCTTCACAGTGCAGAGACCCCAGGTTCAAAGAACTCACTACACTCCTGGAACTTCTTTCTTGGTTGTAGTAGGTTCCACTGAGCTCTGCTTGGTTGTTTAGTCTCTTTTATGTTTCAAAAGAGATTGACTCAAGATATACCCATCTAATCCAATGGATTTCATCTGGCCACATTGACCTCATAGAAGTGAGACTTTACAAAACATAGGCTAATTATATCAGCTCAGGGCTGATCACACCAGATCATATCATGGTGGTGATTACATCATTACATAGCTTCCATATTGCATCATCACATAACTGCTAAACCACTGAGAATCATGGCCAGCCAAGTTGACACATGTTTTGGGAAGACACAGTTCAATCCATGCCACCAGGAATAGACCAAGATCCAGCATGGAACAACCATGATACCAGAATGGCCCAGTCTGGTCCCCTACCTCATGCAGCAGCCGTGTCTTCAGCATGGGGACAACTCTGAGCAGACTGAATCCTGGGATCCTATGGAGGGCACAGGGACATGTAAATTGATGGTTGTCATATAGTGTGATAAGACGGGGGTAGTCTTGTGCTGGAAATGGAGGTACACAGAGTAGAGGCACACAGTGCAGACATGCAGGGACTCCAAGAAGAACGTAGGCTGGACAGCTAAGGGTACAACTTCCTGCAGATCCTAGGATAGTGATCATCACGACTTCATAGGGGAGACAGCATACGAGGTGAGCTGTAGGTGTCCACCAGTGTAGGTGGAATTGGTTGATGAACTTACACAAGTGGGGTGTATGATGAGACTGCAGGGCTAGTGAGTGATTCATTTGGAATGGGGAAGTCTGGCCCTTGAGATGATTGGAGATAAGACTGGGAAGACTGGGAGCGGGAACAGGAGGGTCAGTGGGAAGACCTCATCCTCAAGGAGCTCCCAGTGTAGTGAGAGGTTGAAGTCCCTCAGTATGAGAGGGGACGATGTGTGTCTGCTTACAAGGCCCAGAAAAGTGCAGTAGGTACTTCTAGGGATGTAGGAATGGATACAGTAGATACAGTGGAATCAGGAAAGGCTGCCAAGGGGAGATGGACCTTGAAGAATGTGTAGGTTTTGAACATGTAAAGAGGCACAAAGAACTTGGTAGAGGAGACCACATAGTGAAAGGCATGAAGGTAGAAGTGTGCAACATGTGTTTCAGCAGCCGAGTTTGATGGGAGATGAGATTAGCAAACTCCTTGGGGACAGACCCAAAAGGCTTCACTGCCTTAATGTATGGGTACTGGACAGCCATTGTAGGTTCTTGAGCTGGGGAGAAACACAACAAAAATTGGTTCTAGGAAGACAGGCAACAATGTCTAGGGTAAATCAGAGGGAAAAGGGTCCTGGAGGCAGGAAGACTCTTTTGGAGTCAGGTACACATCAGGTCAGGATTGTGCTGGCCTCAGCAACAGACACATGGGACCCATCATGGATTGAACTGTGCCCCTCAAAAATATGTGTTGTCTTCCCCTTGGGATTCTGCAGGTAGGAAATAGGCCAAAGGAGCTACATCTGTTGTCCATCAAAAAGTAAAGAAAAGAACCATCCCTGGAACAACTTGGAAATCAGAAGAACTGTTACCCAGGAAGCAAAGCCTTCTTGGTTTCAAAGGATGGGGCAATTACCTCCTGGATCTCCAAGGGTGGGACCACAGTCTCCTAGGTTTCAAAGAGTCAGAATTTCACCCACTGGGCTCCGGTGTGAGGCTGCTGTTAAGGTGTGCCAAGGGGGTGAGGCTGTTGTCTGAAGGTGAGGGAATGAGGCTGCCATGCCCAAGAGTCAGACAAATGATGCCTGTCAGGGCCAAGGATGGACTAGAGGGTGAGTCTGCCCAAGCTGAGGGAACAAAGTAACCATCTCACTGGACTTGAAAGGCAGATTGGAAGCCCAGGGCTGAGGAAACTCCACCCAGAATCCAGAGAACATGGCCAACTCCCTAAGCTGGAGGGCAGGGACATTGTTCAGATGGTCTCAGAGAAAAGAGGATTATTTTGAAACCTTGAAAGCAAACATAAATTGTTCTGCTGGTTTTTGTTTGGTGCCTGGCTTTCCCTCCAATTTCTCCCATTTGTACCTGTTCCATCATTGTATTTTAGAAGCAGATAACTTGTATTCTAAACTTTACAGGTTCACAGATTGTAAAAATGGTGTGGGGGCAGCATCTGACCTCCTTGGACTTCACAAGGGGCAAGGAGAATTAAACTCAATATCAGCCCAAGGCCAATTCCTATGAGGTGGAGGTTAGACATGCCTGTAGCCTCCAACCATCCTTCTCAAAGCATTCTCTGCTGGGTTCAGTAATTCATTGCAATGGCCTCACAGACCTCACACACAATACTCATGTTGTTGTTGTTGTGTGCCGTCGAGTCAGTTCCGACTCAAAGCAACCCTGTACAGGGTTTCTGAGGCTGTAAATCTTTACGGGAGCAGAAAGCCTCATCTTTCTCCCACAGAGTGGCTGGTAGATTCGAACTGCTGACCTTACTGTTTGCAGCCCAATTTGTAACCACTATGCAAAGGGATTTATTAGGGGGTTAGTAGCAGGTTTAAATTCAGGATCAGAAATGCTCAGGAGACAGTTCTTTGGTCACGGGTGCCTCCCTGGTCTTCAGTTTCTCAACCACTGAACCCCTTGGCCTCTTCCCTGCTTGGGCAATGCTACAAACCTCTTTTAGTGCTACCCCGTAAATGCCCCAAAGACCCCTTTACCCTGTCTTAAGTAAGCTTCTGCCTGAAAGTGCTCAGCACTAGCCCTGTGGATCAGCAAGCCTGGCTCCCCCAATTACATCCCTGAAGGCTACCCACTCAGCCAGCAAGTCTCTTACCAGAAGGCACAAAGGCACTCTGCTCTCATGCTCATGCGCCAGGAAGCCCACCACTCTGCCTTGTGCTCTGGCTGGTGCTATCTCTTCTGCCATTGCTTCTCTGACATCACAGCTGTCTGTCTCCTAGATGGAGGTTCAGGGCACAGGAATCTCAGGGTCTAAAGGATGCACTTTTCTTTCTCGGTAGCAGTGACGTCCCCATTCCTGCTTCTGAGATAGCTCATTTTTAACCCAACAGCATGGCAAATACAACCAATCCCCATGTCAGAGTTCCATACACCCTATTTGCATGGTCCTACCCATGGTGTGGTGCTGTGGGTTAATGCACCAGACCATAAAACCATTTGAACTGCAAGGTTGGCGGTTCAAGCTTACCAGCAGCTACTCGGAAACCCTATACAAGGTCGCTATGGATCGGAACCAACTTGATAGCACTTAACAACAAATAAAGTCTATGGCTGAAAAAACAAATCAAGTAATTCACTGCACCACACAGATGAAGAGGTATTTTGTCCCAAATTAGAGTACACCTTATTTGTCACCCATATTTGATTTAGATGATGATTCAGAAGATGAGATTTTAACATTGGAGTTGATTTAAGACTTCTGGGATGCTATAATGGGGCATGAATGTATTTTGTATGTGACAAGGGCATGGATTTTGGTGACGCGGCATCAAAGAGTGGAATGGTTTAGACTGAGTTGTGTCCCCAAAAAACTGCATTGTAAAGTCCTGATATGGCGCTGTGGGCTAATGCGTCAGACTGCAAAGTCCTTTGAATTGCAAGTTCGGTGGTTCAAGCTCACCAGCTGCTCCTTGGGAACCCTATACAGGGTTGCCATGGGTTGGAATTGACTCAAGGACACTTAACAACAACAAAATCCTAACTTCTATGGTTGTGGTCTTGAATCAACTATCAACACTCACGGAAGCAGCAGTCAAGAAATCAAATGATGTATTGCATTAGGCAAATCTGCTGCACAAGAACTTTTTAAAGTTTTGAAGAGCAAAGATGTGAGGACTAAGGTGCGCCTGACCCAAGCCATGGTATTTTCAGTAACCTCATATGCATGTGAGAGCTGGACAGTGAATAAGGAAGACCGTAGAAGAATTGATGCTTTTGAGTTATGGTGTTGGGGGAGAATACTAAAAGTGCCATGAGCTGCCAAAAGAACCAACAGATCCGTTTTGGAAGAACTGCAGCCAGAGTGCTACTTGGAGGCCAAGATGGCCAAACTTCGTGTCTCATGCTTTGGACATATTATCAGGAGGGACCAGTCGCCGGCGAAGGATCTCATGTTTGGGAAGGTGGAGGGTCAGAGACAAAGAAGAAGACCCCAAATGACATGGATTGGCCAAGTGGCAGCATCGATGGACTCAAGCGTGGCAACAGTAGTGAGGCTGGCCCAGGATCGGGCAGTGTTTCATCCTGCTGTGCATAAGGTCACTATGGGTCAGTACCAACTCGATGGCACCTAACAACAACATGGATGTGGTCATCAGCCCACTTAGGAATGTTTTGCTTTGTTATGTTAACAAAGCAGGATTCCTGTAGGATGTATTTAAGTCAATCTCTTTTGAGACATAAGAGATTAAACAATCAAGTGAATTGAAGAGGGATGGGGAAGACAGATGTCAAGATACTTGGAGATCTTCAAGGAACCAGGAAGCAGAAGCCCCAGCGACAAGGACCTCCTGAGCAGACACAGAGAGAAAGCCTTCTCCTAGAGCCAGCACTCCGAGTTCAAACTTCTAGTCTCCAAGTTGTGAGAGACTACATTTCTGTTTGTTAAAACCATGCACTTGTGGGATTTCTGTTAGAGCAGCACCAGATAAGGACGGGGCCCAGGTGGCACATTCTTTTAAGTTGGGCCAAGACTTTTGAATGCTGGAATCTCCTGCCCTGAGCAGCACCCCAGACCTTCCTGACCTTCATTGTTGTTGTTGTTAAGTACCATGGAGTCGGCTCCAACTCATAGTGACCCTGCACAGGGTTTCCAAGGCTGTGAATCTTTACGGGAGTAGGAAGCCTCATCTTTCTCCCGCAGAACAGCTGGTAGTTTCGAACTGCTGTCTTTGAAGTTAGCAGACTGATTCGTAACCACTATGCTACCAGAGCTCCTTCATGAACACCACAAAACCTCACCAGCCCAGAGGCCTCTGCAAAGGGCCAGACGTTCCAGCTTCTTTTTATTAGACTGAGTTCACATGTGCCGATCTCTTTCCATCTACTGTTCCATTCAGTCCTCCCAGCAGCCTTATAGACAGGTCCTGCCGTTCTCATTTTGCTAATGAGGAAAACGAGGCTCAGAGAGTTAAAATGACTCACAACTGGAAAGCGACAGAGCTAGGATTCAAACCCTCATTTCCCTGACAGTAAAACCAGCCTCTTATCCTCTACGTGAGGTTGCTTTAAAGAGACTCTATGCAGTTGTAGTGGTTACGAATTAGGCTTCTAACCTCAAGGTCAGCGGTTCAAAACTACCAGCCTTTCTGTGGGAGAAAGATGAAACTTTCTGCTCCCGTAAAGATTTACAGCCTCGGAAACCCTGTGAGTCCAAAGCAACTCCACGGCACACCACCACCACCATTCAGTAGCTGAAGTAAGAACAGCAAAACAAAAACAGCCACTGCCCCTTCCTCCAAAGGGAAAGAGCTAGTAACCCAGACCTCACTCCCCTTCCCCACTCCCTGACCAGGCCAGTGTCTCAATGTGAGCTAAGAGACCCTAGAAATAATAACAAGAAACTGATTTATCAAGCGCTTACTCTGTGTCATGCGGCATGTACGTGTATGATATATTTTCCATGACTCATTCCCTGCCCAGTGGTCTTAACTTCATTTTACAAATGAGCACTTGGGAGCTTAAGCAGATGGGTTGCTGCCCCAAGCTGGGATTTTAACCTGGGGCTGTCTGATTCCTGGGCCGTGTCCTTCCTGACAACCTCTCTGCCTGCTGCCCTGACAGGAAGGGGGTCTTTTGTGAACAGAAAGAGTGCAGGCAGGAGCTGGGGGAGGGCCAAACTGAAACCTGGCCACTAGTCCTAGGCCCAGGGAAGAGGCCCGCTAGCTGACTCTGACTCTGAGTGACCTCTTGGCTGTTTGCATGTGAATAGTGGGCGTGTTTGCTCCCAGGCTGCTGTCCTTTCCCCTAGAGAGCTGCCCTGGAGCCTTAGGTCCAGAGAGGGTTGAATTCAGGCGAGGGCCTTTACTCCTGCCCAGCCTAGTGGCAGGCTGACCTATGAACTGAAATGAACAGCTTTCCAATAAGTGCCTCACTGGACTGTGGCCCAGTTGTGTGGTAGGTGCCCGCCAGAATGGGCTATCAACAGAGAGAAGGATTCAGCAACCCAAGAGGCAGAATCTTGCCAATAAATCTCTTAGCCTTCTTAGCAGCAAGCTGTGGGGAGCATTTGGAATGGAAAATGTCCCCAGAGTCATCATGAGGCAGAGTGGGTCACGAGGAGCCCTGGCTGCCCGCCTAACCCAGCCGAGGTCCTTGGCCCGTGGTTTCATGCTCAACCCAGGGAAAGGAGGGCCCTTGAGGTGAAACACCAGGCAGCTCAGGGCAGGATGCAGAAACCAGATATTCTTGGACGCTTCTCCCAGGACTTAAATAACGCTTGATTTGGGCTTCTCTTCAAGCCTTAACTGGTCAGAGTGGCCCCCTGCCTGCTGCAGGGTGCTGAGCCGGTGGGGTTGGATCCAAAACAGTTTGCACTGGGAATTGAGAGACCATGCTGGGCGGTAGAAACACACTGAAGCACCTGGACCCTGGGGTTCCTCAAAGGGCTTGAGCAGGGTGTTCTCGAAATCCCACAAGCCCCTTAAAAAATCAGGACTCAGGCATTGTGATGTCAGTGAGTCAGAACCAGCAGGCCCCATGCTCTGTGGTCTGAGCACAGAAGGTGGAAAAGTGCCCCAGAGCTATACTCAACCCTGGTCAACTACAGAGGATGCTGTCCTGATAAACCTGCAAGGAATCAACTCTGTTTGGCTTGGGGTATCTTTTTGTATCAGTCCTTGAGTGTGGGAGGGATTGATTGTCTGGAAATTCACTTCAACCCAAACACCAAAGCCATCCCCAGGCCTGTGACTCAGGGTTGGGAAGCCATGCTGTTCTCCCGCCCTTTCTCCATTGCAAACCCTCCCTCTGGCGATGGATTCTTCAACTTCCAGCCTTATCTTTTCCCTCCTGGTTACCTCTCTCTCTCTCTCTCCCATTCTATCCTGGCCAGGCCCTTTATCAGACCTTGCCTGGTCTAGAGAGGCTTTTAAGTGTTTGAGTTTCAGAAAGATTCTCTGAATGCAAAGTCAACACAAGAGAGCAGTTAGGGATGCTCTAATTAAGGAGATTAGATGCTAACTCTGAATGAATGTAGGAGGTACCACAAAGCCAGAGCTTCAGACTCAAGTGATACTCAGAGGCTGTCAGAGAGCTCAGAGGAGGTCCCGCAGGGGAAGACGGGCTGATGATTACCGAAGCCTGGAGCCCTTTGTAGAGAACCCACTGAAGATACAGTGAGTCCTCTTGGGCCTACACTCTGGTCCCTGACGGGAAATATTGCTCCTGGCGATCACTCTACAGTTATCTGAGTAGCATAGCCAAGGAGATGTGGGAAGGCCGCCACCTCTTCCGAGAAGCCCACCAGATAGTCCCTCACGCTCCAGGCTCTGATTGTCCCACGTGCCCAAAGTATGGTATGGAACACTGTTGTTTGCATAGTTACCGCAGCCTTCATCCCCCAACTAGACTCTGAGACCCAGCAGCGAGAGCCAGTCCTCACTGCTCACACTTCTTGAATTCACAGTCCTGGAGCAAGCAAGCATGGCCAGGAAGTCATTAGTTTGTGTCTTTTGTTTTGCCTTCTTTTCCCAAACTATTTCTTCCTTCCCACCCTAACCCCCCACAAAACTGAAACACATGTTTCTGATTATAAACCTGATTTGTGAGTTGAAGCAACCAAAAAAACACCTGGAATGCCAACACTCAGAAATAACCACCAGGTCAGGGGCTCCCAGCCTTAGTTCTGCATTCCCATTCCTGTGAGCATGTGCGTTCCCACACACACATTTGTTTTACAAGAGATTGTACTGTGCTTCTTTAACTTAACAACTTCCCAACTAAATACACAGACCTGTGTCTCTCTCCCATGTATTATGTTTGAGTCATAATTTATGTAACTAATCTCCTATTAAGGATCCCTGGTGGCACCGTGATTAAAGTGCTTGGCTGCTAACTGAAAGGTCAGCAGTTCAAACCTACCATGGAAGAAAGATATGACAATCTGCTTCTGTAGATTTGCAGCCTTGGAAACCCTATGAGTCCAATCTTCTTTGTCCTATAGGAATGTTCTGATTAGGAATCCAGTTGATGGCAGTGGAATATTTTTTGGTTTGGGGCTTTAATGCCCTATTGCTGGGCTAGGAACCCTGGTGGATGTGGTGGTTAAGCACTCAACTATTAACCGACAAGTCGGTGGTTCAAGTCCACCAACCACTCTGTGGGAGGAAAGACCTAGCAACCGGCTCCTATAAAGAGTCCAACCTTGGAAATCCTATGGGGCGGTTCTACTGTAGGGTCACTGAATTTAACAACAGCATGGATAGACTTGGAGGAGTTTTTTAATTTTGTTTTGTTTTTCAACTTTTCCCCATTATATACAGTACTACAATAATATTTTCCTGGATATATGAACTTATTTCCCCCTTAGAATAAAATAGCATAACTGAAGAGTCAGAAGACTTGTTTTCAAAGATTTTTGTAGACCAAATGCCAGGCAACTTCCTTCCAGTGTCATGGGATGGTGGTGGGTAGTTGACTAGCTGACTGGTACACAAGTGGACCAAGGTCTGGGCAGTGGCCCAGCCTGTGAGTACGGCCTCTCCTGCCTGCTCTCTGCTGCTATGGGGAGGACACTGGGTCTTGAACTCACCTTCCTGGTTGCACTGGGTTCCCCTAGGACTCATGCCTGAGACCAGCCAACCTAGAGTCCGTGAGAGCATTTGGATGGTAGCTTATTTCATGGGGATGGAAAGAAGAAGAATGACTCCAGGACATGCCTTTGGCTTTCTGTCCCTGCAGGAGGGCTCAGTGGGGCCACCATCATTGATGCCCTCGACACCCTCTACCTCATGGAGCTGAAGGAGGAGTTCCAGGAGGCCAAGGCCTGGGTTGAAGAGAGCTTCCACCTGAATGTGGTGAGTTCCAGGTCCCCCGCTACATTAGAGCTGCTCCATCTGTCATCTCTGAGGCCCAAAGACATAGAGGGTCTCCCCAAGAGCCCCAGAACCAGGGCTTGGTACGCTCAGTGAGAGTTCCCTCCCCTAAGAACAGCCTGACCTCACCTCCATCCCAGCTGGTCCTGAGTACTGTCCAGGCCTCTTCCCCTGGTGTCAGTCCTCTTCCTCTTAAGCATGTTGCTCACACCCAAAAAGTCCCTTCCGGAGCCAACTGATTCCTGGACACAGCAACAACAGCAGGAGAAGTGGCCTGTGGACAGGAGAAGCCAGCTCTCCTGCTTGGAGCAGCATCTGCACTGTTCTCTTGGCGGGGGGTTAGGGGTGCCTGATTGGGACCCCTTGATTTCCAGGCACACGGCATCCCCCGTCAGGATCAGGGACCTGGCAGAGGGGATCACAATGTGTTTTGATGTCACAGAGCCCTAAATACCAGACCCCACCCTAACTGGTAGGTCCTGGAGGTCTCAGTTCACCCGAGAGAGAAGCTGTTTAGACAGATTTGGGGAGTGAGACATAGGACAGGTGGGAGGGTCAGGAGGTCACGATAAGCACACCAGAGACCAGTTGCAGGGTCTGGGCTGGGTTCTGGCAGCTCCGGCAGCTTGTGCAGAAGTGAGGCTGAGCGTCTTCGGAGGCCAATTTGGCAGCAGAGCTGACAGAGAAACACACAGAGAAGAATCTGGCTTAACCACCGTGCAAGAAGGGCTGATGCCCTGGAAGCGGAAGACCCTGAGTCCGGGCTGTTGGGCAGCGCTCAAGTCATTTTAAATTCCAGAGCTTTAGTTTCCTCAACTCTAAGAACAGAGTAGAACTACCCCATAGGGTTTGTCGCTCCTCAGAAACCCTATCCAGGGTCACTATGAGTCAGAACCGACTCAACGGCACTTCACAACAATGACAATCAAGTAGAGTATCAAGTTTTTTCTTCTGCAGAGCTGCTGAGGTCTTACTTCTGACCCTTCAGTTAGCAGCTGAGTGCTCAACCTTTGTGCCAATTAACAATGCTGTTGTTAAGTGCCATTGAGTCAGTTCTGACTCATAGAGACCTTGTATAGGGTTCCCAAATGCTGCCTAATTCACAGGCTTGCTGCTGTGAGGATTAAACACAATGGGGTTGTAAACTACATTTTATAACACTATAAAATCAAATACGTATGTAAGACGGTATCATCTTAGTCATCCCAATTGTTGGGGTTATTTATTGTGACACTTGTCATGAGCCCTGGTGGTTTGTGTGAGGTGGGGAACTTTGGAGAGAATGACCTCTTCTGATGAAGTCAGAGGAAGAAGCAGGAAGGGGTCTATGGCCATAGGCTGCCCTGTCCCTCTGCAAGCGTGGCTCCTCTGGATGGGGAGGGACTGTGAGTCAGTGGCAGGACAGGGGAGCCTGGGGACATTCAGGCTGGCTGGGCCAAGCTGGGGCTACCCTGCCTCTCTAACCTTGACGGTCTCATCAGGAAATGAGGAAGAGCACAGTGAGGTAAGAGAGAGTGACTTCAAAGGGGCTTCATCAGTGATCCCACTTAAATGAACTATCTGGACTAGGCAGGTGTAAACAGACTGAAAGGAGTCCTAGTGGTGCTGTGGTTAAGCACTGGGCAGCTGACCAAAAGGTTGGTGATTCAAACACTCCAGCCGCTCCATGGGAGAAAGATGTGGCAGTCTGCTTCTGCAGAGATCACAGCCTGAGAAACCATATGGGGCAGTTCTACTGTGTCCCATAAGGAGCTCTTGTAACATAGTTGTTACGAATCGGGCCGCAGACTTCAAGGTTGGCAGTTCAAAACTACCAGCAGTTCCATGGGAGAAGGATGAGGTGGTCTGCTCCCGTAAAGATTTACAGCCTCAGAAACCCTGTGTAGGGTCACTATGAGTCAAAACCAACTCCATGGCACATAACAACAACAACAACCGTGTCCTATAAGGTCAGTATGCATCTGGACAACAAAGAACAACTAGAGACCAAACTGCTTCATTTGTGTTTACCAAAGGTTGCAGGAGGAAGGGGAAAGGGAAACTCGTTGTTTAAGGTACAATGAGCTTCTCTTATGGGTGACGCAAACATTTGGAGATAGAAAATGGTGATAGTTAAACTACACGATGAACATAATTAATGTCACTGAATTGTATATGTAAAGATCGTTGTATACGTACCAAATGTTTTGCTACATATACAAGGGAACATCAAAAAGTATTTTACTAGGGCACCTGTTCATAGATGATATGCATGGGTTTATTTCAAACCAAACATATTTAAGCATGTCTCTACGTCGAAGAATTGATGCATTTGAGTTATGCTGTTGGAGGAGAATATTGAAAGTGCCATGAGCTGCCAAAAGAACCAATAGATACGTTTTGGAAGAAGTGCAGCCAGAGTGCTCCTTAGAGGCCAAGATGGCCAAACTTCGTCTCTCATACTTCTAATATATTGTCAGGAGGGACCAGTCACTGGAGAAGGATATCATGTTTGGTAAGGTGGAGGGTCAGAAACAAAGAGGAAGACCCTCAACGAGATGGATTGGCCAAGTGGCAACATCGATGGACTCAAGCGTGGCAATAGTAGTGAGGTTGGCCCAGGATCAGGTAGTGTTTCATACTGCTGTGCATAAGGTCACTATGAGTCGGTACTGACTCAATGGCGCCTAACAACAACAACAACTACGATCAGAAGATGGCTGCAAACAAGTTTTCTCTGTAAAATACTTGTCGTAGTCGTGTTGTTATTAAATGCTATTAAGTTTTAACTCATAGCAACCCTATATAGAGTTTCCAAGGAGCAGCTGATGGGTTTGAACTGCCAACTTTGTGATTAGCAGCCCAGTGCTTATCCTGCAGCACCACACCAGGACTCCTTAAAGATACCTTTAAAAAATTCCAGTCAATACCGTGGCTTCTCGGGGGACTAGTTAGAACAATTCAAGACAGAGAGCTCAGTTCAGAGGTTATGGTGACTGTGTTTTAGACTCTAAAGGGGTCATCTTGATAGATTTTCTCAAAGGACACAGAATAATCATGGAGACTTATTTAGAAAGAAGTTTTAGGAAAATTGAAAACTACTTTGGTGAGAAAAAGGCTAGAAAAGTTGAGCCCAGGAATTTTCCTCCATCACAGCAAATTCACCTGCTCATTCTTCAAGGGTAGCAAGAGTTGTCGTATGAGAATTTCACTAGGAAACCTTACCCCACCCACCCTACAACCCTAATCTTGCCCCTTCTGTTGTGTTCCACAAACTCAATGAACATTTAATAAAAACACGATCTGAGTCCCTCAAGGAAAGTAAAACTGTCATTTTGACATGGTGTCCATTGAAAAGCGCAGAATTCTTCAGGGAAGACTTAGAGAGCTGGAAGCATCACCTTCGGAAGTGCACATAGACCCAGATGGAGGATATGCCAAGAAACAATAGCTTCACATTTTGATATTTCTGTTTAATAAAGGTTTCTAATATTTTATAGCAATCCTTTTTTTTTTTTTTTAAACTTACCTTCTTATATTTTCCACAATAAGAATAAAATTACTCTGTCAGTGGAAAAGTTCTCCCAGATAAAGGGATTAATACTGTTGTTATCAATAATCCAAGGCCATGATGCAGGAGGCATCCATGGGAGCTCCAGGGGAAGGGAAGTAACGACAGGCCCCGTTTATTAAGATCATGCCAGGCACTGGACCACATTGTACATGTCTGCCCTGGTGGGAGGCCCTGTCATCCTTATCCACACATGAAGAAACTCCTGCTTGAAGTCCCAAATGCGACTGAGTGAGCGACTCAGGTGGGATTTTAACCCAGCTCCAGGCCTTGGCGCGGTGCCCAAACACCCTTGATTTTGCAGTCCAGACTTAAGAAAGAAAATAACGATGATTAAAGCAAGCGTAGGTGTGCCCCGAGGGCTACCACGCCAAGAGCCTGCGAAATTGCTGGTTATGGTACAGGTGTCTGCCTGGCACTGACTGATTCCTGCTTCACTTGGGGCCTGCCCTGCCCACCCCAGAGTCACCTCGGACAGCCCACCCCATGCCCTGTGTCTTCTGTGTCCTCCTGTTAAGCTGGGGATGAGACTGGGGCCCAACTCTAGAAGGATTTGCCTCCCCTCAGGCTAAGCTTCCGTCAGCAGCTCCCATGCAGGTTCTTGAACCCATTGGAGCAGAGCCAGCATATGTTTTCTGGGGCGGCCTCCAGAAAGGGCTGGAAGAGAAAGCCAAGCCCAGTGTTTACTCGGAAGGCTGTAAATGAGCAGTCAAGACCTCCCAGCCAGGTGCTAAGCCCGAAAACCTTTTGCTATGAAAAACACCTGGTCTTTGAGGGACATTCCAGAACCAAGCACAGATGTGGCCATATCAGAGGGACCTTGCTGTCTCTGGGAGTTCAGAGGACATCTTTGAGTGTCCCCATTGTCCTCCCTTGTTTCTTCTGTCCTACAGAGTGGAGAGGCATCCTTGTTTGAGGTGAACATCCGCTATATAGGAGGACTCCTCTCAGCCTTCTACCTGACAGGAGAAGAGGTGAGTAGGCCCTTCACAACCACGGGGTGACAGCTCCTGGACTGTCCAGGCTGGAAAGGGCTATGGAGGTCCTCCAAGCCCACCTCTCATTTCACCACTGAGAAAACAACAGTTCAAGGGGGTAGATTTGTCCAAGCTACCATGTCCCACCCAGACTCCTAAGCGCCTGTTGGCCAGGCTTTCTGAAAACTCTTCCTGCTTTTTCTCTGGTGCCCAGTGAGCTGTCGACAGTCTCCTACTAAAACCAAACCCAACCCATTCACTTCAAGTCAGTTCTGACTCTGGGCCACCCTTTAGGACAGAATAGAATTGCCCCTAGATTAGAATGGCTGCAAGCCTTTCAGAAGGAGACAGCTCAGTCTTTCTCCTGTAGAGCAGCTGGTGGGTTTGAACTGTTGACCTTTCAGCTCCTTCTATCTCCCATAGTAGGTGTAGGTCGTCTGAGGACAGCACTGTGTCCACTCACTCAGCCTCTCACACAGCACCCAGCATTCCTCTGGGTTCCATAGTGAATGTGGAGCAACTGGGCTGTTTTCCCAAGCGCTGGTGCTGGACTGATGAAGCCAAGATCATCGTTTCAGTTTCCATCCTCCAGGGCCCCTCGGCTTTATCTTACCACAGCTATTCCTTGGTCTCCCCTCCTGGACCACCACCAGCCAAACCGCCCTCCCACCACCTCCCCACCCACCCCCCAGCTCCAGGTCTCAAGGGGACGAAAGCCTGAGAGAGGAAATGGGCAACCCAAGCCCCAAACCATCTCTACTGCTGCTCACATGTCTGCTGTAAGTCAGGCTTCAGAACTGGTCCATTCCGGTTCAGGCCTGCTGAGAATTTACACAGAAAGATGAGCCTTTCTGCTCCTGTAGAGATTGACAGTCTTGGAAACCCTATGCAGGGTTGCTATGAGTTGGAACCAACTCCATGGCACACCAATAACAACAGCAGCCGCCACCACCACCACTCCTGGTGTGGCATCTCAGGATAAGCACTGGACTACATGGTAGGTTTGAACTACAAGGTTGGCAGTTCAAACCCACCAGCTGCTCCTCAGAAACCCTATACAGGGTCTTTATGAGTTGGACCCAACTTGACTGCACATAACAGCAACAACCAGAATCTACATTTTACCAAGATTCTGACTCAGTACATCTGGAGTGGAAATGCATATTCTCAGAAGAAAGTCAAACTGGAATGAACTGGTTAGAAGCCCTGGTGGTAAGCACGAGGTCCCAGTCTCAGATCAGCTGCATCGACTTCCACAAGAAGGACCCTCAGGTGTGGTTAGATGGCAGAGCCCTGGGCCTGGAGTCAGGCAGCCTAGATTTTATTCCTCGGGCCACACTCACCTGCCTTGTGGCCTTGGGCAAGGCCCTTCACCCCTCCCTGGGCCTCATTTGCTTCCCCAATACATTGTTGTTGTTGTTAGTTGTGGTTGAGTTGGCTTCAGGTCATGGCGATCCCAATGACAACAGAAAGAAAGGATGCTGGTCCTGAGTCATGTGTACGATCACTAGCATACTCAAGTCCATATTGCAGCCTTTGTGTGGTTGGAGTGTCTGCCAACCTAGGGGATTCATCTTTCCTCGCTCTATCAGATCAGATTGTGATCCACAGGGTTTTCATTGGGTAGGTTTTGGGAGAAGGTATCCAGGCTCCTTTGCCTAGTCTGGAAGCGCTGCTGAAACCTACCCACTGTGGGTGACCCTGCTGGTGTTTGAAATACCAGTGGTATCACTTCTAGCATCACAGAAACATACAAGTCACCACAGTATGACAGACAGACACTGACAGATGGGTATTAGTCCACACCATGGTGATGGCCCTACTAGCCCCTTAAAGGGTCAAAGAGCTGCTCTAAAATGGGCAAGGAAGAAACAGATTAAACCCAGATCTGAATACTCCAAAACCCACATTCTCATCATAGCAAAACAATTTTGAAAATTACAAAGTGTCTTCATCTCCAGGGGTTACCCCGCTCAACACAACTCTCCCGCCTCAGCCTTTCCCTTCCCTGCACTTCCTGCCCCTGTGGATGATCCTTGGAGGAAGGGAAGACAAGTCACAGGAAGATGTTCCTCACCTGCACCATTGCCCCTTGGGAAAGTCATTTCACTTCCCTTCAACTGTTAAGAGCACGCAGGTGAAATCAAGTGTTTTAGAGGCAACAGGCGTGTGCTTTATCTCTCCAGTTGCTCCTCTGCATCAAGCATAATCTCCTCAGCAGATATTTCTGCTTATACCAATTTGTCCCCAAATTACTGTAGATAGAAGCCCTTGGTTTTGAGCCACCCAGAACCTGAATTTCCTTTGAAAACCTCAGGACAGGAAAATGGCAGATGGAGCAGGGAAAAGGCATCCATGTTCTCCTCCTGGCATTTACCCAGCCTCCAGCTGGTGGGTGTGGGTGGGTGTAGGTGGGTGCAGTGATGGGGAGAGGGAGGCAGGCAGTTCCGAGTTCACAGGGGTTGGTTTGAAGACTAACAATTCAGGAAGGACCAGGTGGCTCCTCAGACCTGTTGTTGGCCCAGTCCTTCCTTCCATCTTGTCCCTGCAGATACCTGAGTTTCTGAGAACTTGCGTTGAAGCCTCGGTTCTCTAGAAGAGACCATCAATCTGGTGTCTCAGAATGAAGAGCAGACAGCGGGATGGGGCCAGGTGCATGTGACTTGAGAAACAGTCCAGGAAGCTCAAGATGCCAAAGTGACAGCACCAAGTCCTGAGCTGGTCAGCTCTTGAGGTCATCAGAGCAAGTCCTGTCTTCTAGTCACCCCATCCTGATCCCACTCTATCCCCCAAACACTTCCACTGGCCTAATCCTTTGCTTTGTGCTGTGTGTGCATGTGTTGTGAGATTCTCACAACAACCCTGAGAGACAGATCTTAGCACCAATTTGCAGATGAGGAAACCAAGACTTAGGGAGAAGACACTTGCTCAGGGTGCCACAGTCTCTGTGGGCTGCAGTGGGATTTGTCCTGACCCTATGACCTCTCCACGTCATGCCTGGTTGTTGCCTTGGGTCAGCCTGGCACCTTGTCACAGTGGGTGTCTGTGGAGTGGGTCTTTCTGTTGTTCACATTTCCCATTACTATTGGCAGAGTGAACATAGAAGGGGGCCCCATGCCCCTCTCTGCAGAGAGAACCTGAAGGAGAGTCACTCTGGGTAGACCAGCCCTACAGAGACTCCATTCCCATGAGACTCCACTCCCATAGCCATAGCTGTACCCTGCTTTACAGTTTTTAAAGCACATTCACTTATATTTATTGTCTCATTTGATTTCAATAAAATCCTTGTGAAGCTGCCAGGGTGGATATCACTGTTCAACTGTGCAGAAGAGGAAACTGAGTCATACAGCTGCTAGGTGGGAGGTACTGAACCCCAACTCTGACTGCCAGCACAGTGCCCCTTCCACTCCACAGAATATAATTCTTGTTGGGTTTTCTCACCCCGTTCTGGAACCACAGTCCCTGCTGCCCATTGCTTGCCGATGACTAGCTAAAGCCATTCCTCTCCCTGTTGAAAAGGTAACTTCATGTTCTAAAAAAGAACCACTGATTAGTACCACAGTCTTGGATAAGTCACTTCCTTGAGACTCAGTTTTCTTCGCAAAGAGGATCAACGCCTTTCCCACAAAGCTGTTGCAAGGAAGGGAAATCACCTAGATGAGGCATACCTAGTTATGACCAAGGTGATCAGTGTGCCTCTGCTGCCAGGGCACTTGTGTCACTCCCCCTGGTGCCTGAGACCCTACAGTGCCAGCTTGGAGCAGTGCCCTCTCTAAGGGTCTCCAGGGAGAGGAGCTGGTTGGCTGGCAGAGAGAAACAATGAAGTGGAGTTAGCTCAGAAATTCAAACTCAGATGCAGAAGAGAACATGGAATGAGAGGTATTCTTGCTCTCAAATGGATTTTGGCTGAAAGCAGAGGATACCAGAAAGATGTTTGCCTATGTTTCATTGACTTAAACAAAGACATTCAACTGTGTGGATCATAACAAATTACAGCTAACATTAGGAAGAATGAATATTCCAGAACACTTAGTTATACCCATGTGGTATCTGTACACAGACCAAGAGACAGTCATTTCAATAGAATAAGGGGATGCTGTTGTTGTTATTGTGCCATTGAGTTGGTTCCGACTCACAGTGACCCTTTATAGGGTTTCCGATGAGCAACTGGTGGGTTTGAACTGCCAACTTTACCATTACAGTCCAATGTTTATCCTACATGGTTTAAAATCAGGAAAAAAATGTGTGTTAGGGTTGTATTCTTTAGCCATACTTATTCAGTCTGTATGCTAATCTAATCATCTGAGAAGCCAGACTAGATGAAGAAGAATGTGGCATTGGATTGGAGGAAAATTCATTAACAAAGTTTAAAATTCAGATGACACACCCTGGCTTGCTGAAAGCCGCAAAGACTGGAAGCACTTTACTGATGAAGACAAAAGACAATAGCCTTCACTATGGTTTATACCTCCACATAAGAAAAAACAAAAATCTTCACAACTGGACCAGTGAGCAACTTCACAATTTACAGAGAAAAGATTAAAGTTGTCAATGGTTTCATTTGATTTTGATCCACAATCAACACTCGTGGAAGCAGCAGTCAAGAAATCAAATGGCGTGCTGCACTGGGCAAATCTACAGAAGGGCTCTTAAGTGTTAAAAAGCAAAGATGTCAGTTTGAGGACTAAGATGCACCTGACCCAAGCCATGATATTTTCAATCCCCTCATAAGCATGTAGGAGCTCTGGTAGCGTAGTGGTTATGAATCAGGCTGCTAACATCAGGGTCAGCAGTTCAAAACCGCCAGCTGCTCTGCTGGAGAAAGATGAGGCGTTCTGCTCCTGTAAAGATTTACAGCCTCAGAAGCCCTATACAGGGTCACTATGAGTTGGAACTGATTCCACAGCACATAACCACCACCACCATATGCATGTGAAAGCTGGGCAATAAATAAAGAAGACCAAAGAAGGAAGAATTGATGCATTTGAGTTTTGGTGTTGGCAAAGACTATTGGACTACTAGAAGAACAAACAAATCTGTCTTGGAGGAAGTACAAGTAAAATGTTCCTTAGAAATGTCGATGTCAATTTTGTCTCGCATATTTTGGACACATCATCAGGAGGAACCAGTCCCTGGAGAAGGACATCATGCTTGGTAAAGTGGAGGCTCAGCACAAAAGAGGAGGACCCTCAATGAGATGGACTACACAATGGCTATAACAATGGGGTTGAATCATAGCAACGGCTGTGAGGATGGTGCAGGGTCAGGCAGTGTTTAGTGCTGTTGTACATGGTGGAGGCAGTGGTAAGAGTTTCCTATGAACTGACTCACAGTACCTAACAGCTGAGTCTCAGCAGGAGTATGACCAGAGAGCTACCTAAGAGAACCACACCCACCAGACTTATTTCAATTTAAAATGCCCTTACACCCAACCTGCTCTTCTTGTATTCCCCACACCTGCCTTAGCATGTGCTGCGGGGACACTGAGGAGCTCAGCACACCAGGCCACCTCATGCTCCAGAAGTGACAAGAAACATGTCTCCTGCCTGGAGCAACTGCTTAGGTGCTTTGCATCTTCCACCAAAAAATGAATACTGTTTATTGTGGGCTTTTCTCTATTATAAAACTAGCACAGAAAATAGAAATCAGCCAAAAGAAAAATTAAAATGATCTACAAGTCTTTCCTTGTGTTAAAATATAGATTCTGATTCAGTATATCTGGGGTAGAAAGCAAAGTCTCAACTGGAGGTGGAACCAGAAAGAACCAGTTTAAAGTCCTGGTGTGGCCAGTCAGACCACCCAGCAGGACCTCAGAAGAAAGGCTTTGTGATCTACTTCCATTAAGACTACAGCCAATGGTTGATCCAAAGTGTGGTGAGACCTAGGGACTCCTGAGCCTGTGGACAAGGGCCTAGCCACAGAGGGCTAGAGCTGAAAGTGAAGCATCCAGCTGATATGAAGTGAGGGGAGATGCACAAGAACACCCAAACTTGCAGATGGCACCCGTTCTACCTAGCTTCAAGGGCTTAATGATCAGAACTCAACTAATGGATAATAAAGAAATTTTGATAAAAGAAACAAGTGTAAATTGCTACAATTTGATGAACCTGATCTATACCTATGGCTGTAGTAGCTCAAAACACCAACTAAGAAAGAAGGAATCTTCACACCAAGTACCAATCCTGTTCCCTCTGTGCCACAGGGTTGATAGAGATGAGCAATTTAGACATTGACTACCTAAAATGGGGGGTGCGGGGATATAAAGGCATGAAGTGACTGGCTTAAAAGTTTTCAAGAGGGAGTTTAGTTTCAGAGTGTGTAGGGGAAGGTTGAGTCCCCATTGAATAGTTTTCATCTTGTCTAGACAGGTCTGGTGAAAGCAGATGGGGATAAGATTCTTATGATTCAATAGTGAGTAATTATTATCAAGACTAATTGTGACTGTCACAACTGTAAAGGTAGAAGTTTTGTAACAAAAAGAGGGGAGTAGTTAATCTTACATTCCAGAAACTGAGGACATTTAACTAGCTATTAAAGGAGTAGAGCATGAGCAGAATATGGGACACTATCCAGAGAAGTAGTGATACCAGAGATGGAGCCAGAAGTGATGACATGGAGAGAGAGAGCAGCTGAGGACTCCAGACTCATGGAAAGAGAAAGGCTGTGTGGTGGCAGCCAGGAGGCAGGCTTGCAGAATGTGCCCTTTGGTTGTTTAAATGATTATATGTCCCTGAGTGTTTTTGTGTACATCCAAAAAAATAACAAAAACAGAGGGAATAGAAGCAAATATTGTTGAATGATGATGCACAGAGGGGATTATAATCACTGCAATGAAACAAAATACGATAGGATGAGTATAAAACCGATGCTCTTCCATGTAAACTATCACTCAAGTCACAATAAAAACTTAAAAAAAAAAAAGACTACAGCCAAGAAAACCCTATGGAACAATTCTATTTGGTGATATATGAGTTTCTCTGAGTTGGAACCAATTCAGTGCTAATGGGATTTGGGGGGTTAGTTAGACATTGCTAAAATAAATAGTCACAAAGTTAAATTTTCATTTGATTGTTGTTGTCATCAAGTCAGTTCCAACCCATAGCAATCCCATATAGGGTTTCCGAGACTTTGAATTACTAATGGGTTTGAACTACTGACCTTGTGGTTAGCAGTCCAGTGCTTATCCTACAGTGCTACACTAGGACTTTGATTATTTCCCTAGAATAAATCCCAAGGAGGGACACTGCTGAATCAGAAGGTCACAGGCCTTTTTGAACCAATGGGTCATCTTAAAGGAACGGTATAGGGGGTCAGAGCCACTCCAGGAGCCTGGGGACCTGGGGCCACTTTATCGTGCACTCTATATTGTGTGGGTGGTTTGGGCTAAGCCATGTTCATCCTGTTCTATATACACCCCACCTGTAAAATGGGAACTGTCAGAAGGAAAAGATGCTTAGAAACATCAAGCCCGTCCCCTTTTACATATGGAGAAACAGCACCCAGAAGGAAGCAGTGGTCAGCTGAAAAGCAATTTGGGGTACAGGGACTGAACCCAGATTCTTGATTCCCAGTCCAGTGCTCTTTACACTCTTGTCCATATGGTACTTCTCATCACCCTAACACTCACCCTGTGACGCCCCAGTCCCCGTGGTGCATTGGGACACCTACCTCCCCTTAGCCAGGTCTTCGTGTGGACTCCCCCTAAGCATACTGGTGATAATTGAATAGCACTGTAGTATCACCCAATTCTCATTTCTCCCAGAAGCCTCTGAGGAAGGCAATGGTAGCCTCATTTTATGGACAAAGAAACTGAGGGTCAGAGAAAAGTGACTCACTTAAGGTCACATGCTAGTAATTCGGGGAATACAGAACCTAAAGCAGGCCTGCCTCCCCGCAAGGTCTCAGGAGTGCCTGCATCCACCCTGCCAGCAGCAGCACCTTGGACTCACAAGGCCCCATGCACCTTCCTTTACAGGTGTTCCGAATAAAGGCCATACGCCTTGGCGAAAAACTCCTGCCTGCCTTCAACACCCCCACAGGAATCCCAAAGGGCGTTGTGAACTTCAAAAGGTAGGATATGTTTGCTTTCCCATATGTCTGCATATGTCTGCTTCAGAGGTCTTCAGGCTCACCATCTGTCTGTCTGGGTCATGGCGGGGGTGTGGGGTGGGGGTTGTTTAGGGAAGAGGCTCTGTGGCAATTAGAAAGTCAACAGGAATGGGACCCATTCGTTTTACAGATGTGGAAACTGAGGTACAGGGAGAGGAATCACAGGGAAGACTGGCCCCAGCCAGGATTCTCCTGGAGCAGAGTCTGTCACCTAGCCTGCTTGTCTCTGGAAGGGAGAGGGCAGATGCCCCTGTAAACATCACATAGCACCCTCTTGATTCACAGCACTTCACTTTGCCTCATCCACCTTGCAGCTAGGATTTAAGAGCCCATGGAAACATCACAGCCTCCGCCATGAGGAGGTACTCAAGGCTCCTCAGTGGTCTCAGGAAGCCCTGATCTGAGGAGGAACCTACTTCTGCTGCTGTGCCCACCTCCAGCCCCTAGCAGGAGCAGTCTCAGTAACCCAGTGTCAGCTCCAGATGGGCCAGCTTCCCGATGATTCCTAAGACGTTGTCCTCTCCCTGTGGACTGGACATTCAGGCTCCAGGGCAAAAGGAACACATAATCCAGGAACTGACCATTCCAAGACAGGGCCTTTGACTTTGTTTTAATAATAACACTCATTGGAATGTCCCTCTGTATAAAAATAATACATTCTCATTGCTGATAATGTAGATTTTACCAAAAATTTTTAGTTGTTGTGAAGTACTATCGAGTCGATTCCAACCCATAGCGACCCTGTATAGGATTTCCGAGGAGCAGCTGGTGAGCTTGAACCACCAACCTTGCAGTTCAAACAGCTTTGCAGTCTTGCGTATTAATCCTCAGGAGGAGAGGTAGGATGGAGGCTCCGGCTGGAGTGCCTGTGGTTCCCTCTGTCCTGGGGAAGTCCTAGGCTCTATGCCCATCACTCCCTCCCAGGCCTTGGTGTGCTTGGCATCTCCACACACAGTCCTATTCTCTCTGGTCCAAAGGCATTTCAGGGTTCTTATTCACAAAGATTTCAGGTCCAGGAGGGTCCCTCCAGAGGCCACTTGGATCTCCCCTCGGATTCCTTTTCCACAAACACTAATCTTGGAGCAGTTATGGCCAGCTGTCCATTGAGCGAGCCAAGAAACAAGCACACAGTCTCCTTCTCTCATGTCCACTTCTCAGCCTCACTGCCCAGTGCATCCCGTACCCCTTTCCCATCCCCACCCACCGAGTCCCTCAGAGCACAGGCCCTGACGTTGCTGATGGAGAACACGTATGTATTTTAGGTTCTGCCTGCTGTCGGAGTGGGCTCATCAGTGTGTGTGTGTGTGTGTGTGTGTGTGCGTGCGCACTACTTCCTGGCAACACCTTCATTTCATTTTCTGGGTAAGAAAAGCTGTTGCTAACAATGCCTGCCTGTTCCACCAGGAACATACCAGGGATGTACCCAAGGGGGCTTCAAAAAGTTTGTGGAAAAATGGAATTATGCCATAATGGAATTTGTCTGTGGACTTTCTCAAGCTCTCTTGTATGTCCTGCTGGGCTCTGACATTGCCATGTGAGAGGGCTTGCTGCTGGAAGCTCCGTGAGACCCCCCAGCAGCATGGGCCCCTGCCCTAGGGAGGGAGGTGGTCCCCAGATGCATGTGAGCTGCCTCTCTGATGAGGAGCTGTGTTGTGGGGTCTGTACCTGGGAGGCTGGGACCTGTAGGGACCACTGGACTACCTGGGAGAGGGACAGTAGCCAGGCCAAGGCTCAGTCTCCCTCACTCTCACACAGTCTCATTAACCTCACCCATTGCTGGTAGAAATGCAAAATGGAAAATGGTTTGGTAATTGCTCAAAAAGTTAAACATAGACTTTCCATAGGATCTAAGTATAGACCTGAAAGAAGTGAAAATAGAAACACAGACAGATTCGTGCACACCAATATTCATCACAGCACCATTCACAATAGCCAAAAGGCCTAAACGGCCGTCAGTAAATAAATGAATAAATCCCATGTAATATGTGCACACAGAGGAATAGCACTCAGCCATCAACAGTAATGAAGTCCTGACACATGCTATAACATGAGTGAACCCTGAAAGCATGATGATGACTAAAGTAAGTCAGGCATAAAAGGACAAATATTATACGTTTCCACTTAAATAACTAGGCAAATATAGAAACCACCACTCATCTGTCAGTTTGTTGTACTATGGTGGTTTGCATGTTGCTATGCATTGGTATTTTAAACACCAGCAGGGTCACCCATAGTGGACAGGCTTCAACTGAGCTTCCAGAATAAGAAAGACTAGGAGAAGGAGAAACAGGCCACTTCTGAATGATGACCCACTGAAAATCTTATGAATAGCAGTGGAACACCATCAGCTCCATAATACTGAACCATGGACTTCCAGAAGATCAAACAAATTTGTGTTGGAGGAAGTACAGCCAGAACGCTCCTTAGAAGCCAGGATGGTGAGACTTTGTCTCTCATAGTTTGGATATGTTATCAGGAGGGACCAGTCCCTAGAAAAGACTGGTAAAGTGGAGTCCTAGTCATGCTTGGTAAAGTGGAGTCCTAGTCATGCTTGGTAAAGTGGAGTCCTAGTGTGCCGTACTGCAAGGTCAGTTTGAGTCACAAGGTCGGTGATTCAAACCCACCAGTTGCTCCTTGGAAACCCTATACAGAGTCACTATGAGTAGGAAATGACTTGACGTCACTTAACAACAACAGAGTGGAGGGTCGGCAAGAAAGAGGAAGATGCCCAACAAGATGGATTGGCACAGTGGCAGCAGCAATGGGCTCAAGTGTAACAATGATTGTCAGGATGGCGCAGGACCAGGTAGGGTTTCCTTCTGTTGTGTGTAGGGTCGCTATGAGTCAGCACTAACTCAACAGCACCTAACAACAACAACAACAACAAAGTTCACTAGGGAAGAGGTGCTTAGTGGCACCGAGTTCCTGGAGGTAATGGTGGTAGAGTCATTTGGAAAATAACTGTGGTGTTGGGCGTACAACATGACGAATACAACGTCACTGAATTGTACATGTAAATAGTATTGAATTGGTAAATGTTTTATAATATATATTCTTTACCACCAAAATGGACAAAACAAAAACTATTAGCAATGTCCTGCTGCCACTCTGCTGCCACTCACACAAACCACAAGTTCACCTTTGTCACACACACTCACACATTCACAAACAAACACATTTCATGTGTTCCTTTCTGGAATCTCTCTTCCAACCTCACAACTATAGAAGGCAGGTACATTGGGGGCTCCATTTAGCTGGTGAAGAAATGGAGGCCCAGAGAGGTCAGGTAACTTGCCCAAGATCACATAGCCATAAAGTTAAAGACTATGCCATACACATCCTGAGTGTGTGGCCAGGTTTGGGGAGGGGAGCAGGGGGAGAGTACCAGTTATTGTTATTAAGTACCTTCGAGTCCTGAAATCTGTACCAAGTCATAGCGACCTTATGCACAACAGAAGGAAACACTGCGTGGTCCTGCACCAACCTCACAGTCGTTGCTACGCTTGAGCCCACTTAAAGGCTTCTAAGGCGCACTGAGTTGGAGTCAGGGTCAGAGTTGCTCATTTGCCCACTGATGCAAATGCACTTGGGGACAGGTGCCAGCAGGCACAGTAAGAGAACCTAGGGTTTGGACTTCAGCTACACCAACTCTATCACTTCTCAGTGTGATCTTGGAATAATGTCTCCCCATCTCTGAGCCTGTGTATCTCACCGATGAAGTATGGATCAAGTTGGGCGTGAAGGTAAAATGCTTGGTAAAGATCAGGAATTTAATAACAGCAGTTACATACTGAAGCATAGTCAAAAGTCTTTTTTTAAAAAACCCACTGACCTTGACTGGATTCCCACTCATAGCAACGCTGTTGGTCAGAGTAGGACTGCCCCATAGGGTTTCCAAGGCTAGAAATCTTTACGGAAGCAGACTGCCATGTCTTTCTCCTGCAGGGCAGCTGGTGGGTTTAAACCATTGACCTTTCAGTGGATGGTCGAGCACTTTGGCCTCTGTACCACGGACAGGACGTCAGCTTTACATTTACATAATTCATAATGATAAGAAGGACAATAATTCTACTTTTGATATATATTGATAGTAGTGCTAGGACTTGCGGGCACTATTGTCCTAACAGAGGAGGAAACTGCTAACTAACTGCCTAATAAACAACACAGCTGGGAGCCAGTCAGAGAGAGGGCTGATGCCCCACACCACCTGCCCCGCCCCAGGCAGCTACACTACAGGAAGCCCAGTGGGGAAGGTGTGGGCAGGAGAGAGGAAGGAAAGGCCTTGCAGGGAGCGGGGAAGTGAGAACAAAAAGCAAGATGGCTGGGATGAGGTTTTTGTTTTTTAACCTTAAACTTCCCCAGGAGGACAGAAAGTATTAATTATTCAGGAAAGTCTCTGTGGGTGCCTGCACTCCCACTGCAACCTCAGGCTGGAGAGGGGACTCCTTGGCCTGTGGGAGGAGGGACAGAGAGGGGAGAGTTCTCCCTCCCTCCAGGTGAATGGTGGAGGGTCTATGGCGGAGAACTACCAGACCTCTGGGATCCAGATGACCCTACCTGCACCATGAACCAGCTCTGTGATGATGAACAAAGCGTGCTCCTCCCTGAGCCTCTTGCCATATATAAGAATCACCATCACCTAAAGTAGGTTCTGATTTGGTATATGTGGGGTGAAAGTGCAAATTCTCAGCCAGAGGATAGACCAGGAGTGAACCTGTTTGAAGCTCTGGTTCACAGGGAGGCTGGTTCAAAGATCAAATAGGAAATGAAAGAGAGGGACGTGCTGTGCTGTGGTTTGAACACGCTCTGGCATGAGAGCCAGCTTTGCTCCCCTCTCCTGAACCCCACCCTCCTCACTCCACTTACATGAACTCCACAGGTGTCTCACAAGGTCTATACCTCGATTTTCCTGAATTTGTTATTTAGTGCCATTGAGTCGGTTCCAACCCATATGACCCTGTATAGACTTTCTGAGGAGCCGTTGGTGGGTTTGAACCACTGCCAACCTTGTGGTCCAGTGCATTATTCTGCAGAGATGTGTTGTTGTTGTTAAGTGCCATCGAGTCAATTCTGACCCATAGCGACCCTATACAGGGTTTCCAAGGAGCAGCTGGTGAGCTTGAACCGCTGACCTTGCAGTTCAAACTGCTTTGCAGTCTGGCGCATTAACCCACAGCGCCACACCAGGACACCTGCAGCGATAGCTCCCGGTAAATGGAAGTCTTCCAAAGCCAGTCTACAGGCCTTATTGACCAGACCCACTGCTGTATCTCAGGTATTTGGGGGAAGCCCATAGTTAATGGGTGAGAACACCTCTGGTCCCAGGGCCTCTGCCTCTTTCGCCCCTAGCCCAGGCTACCTGGGTTACACTAGGGCTGCTGACCATCAGGTGTAAGTTCCATAAGGGTCACATTTAGAGACTTGTTGCATCCCTGGTCGGCATTGACAGCTGTAGGGAGAGGGCAGGACCAGACAAGGCCCCTATCCCAGGTGCTTTCTGCGTTGTGACCTGCCTCCACTGGAACCTGAGCCACAGCCCCGTGTACCTCTGATGGGAGCAATCAAGGCCTTCAGTGGAGCATGTCTTGTGTATTCTGTGGGGGTTTCCTGGTCCCTGACAATGTTCCCAATTCACCTGAAAATCGGGCCTCATTTGTTGCCAGTTCTTGATGAGCAAGGCTGCTCTGCTACTGCCCTTCTTGAGCCCCCAAGCTTAACAGGGGCCGCCTGATGGTACAAAGACCATTGCAGGTCAGACAAGCCTTCAGCAGTCTCAGTTTCCTCATCAGGAAAATGGGGCTATCACTGTTACTCCCCACAGGGAGGATCACCTGACATTGTATGGTTTTACAGCAGGTGCTCTTCTACTGAGCAAAGCCAGCGGGAGCCAGGCCAGCAGGGGCTGACTGGGGCTGTTTCTGTCTTTGCAGCGGCTCCAACGGAAGCTGGGGCTGGGCCACAGCAGGGAGCAGCAGCATCCTGGCAGAGTTTGGATCCCTGCATTTGGAGTTCTTACACCTCACTGAGCTCTCTGGCAACCAGGTCTTCGCCGAAAAGGCAAGTCTCCCCGGCAGTTTCCTCTCTCTCCTCAACAGGCAGATGGGGAGCCCAGGAGCCCCCATTCTCGAATACTACAGTAAATAATCATTGCAGGGCATCTTCCCTAATGTCAGGTGCCAGGGAGCTGGGCATGGGGGTCATCAGGAGTCTGTGAAGGCAGGGAAGAGATAGTTCTGTCAGGGAGAAGTTTCTCACTGATAATGTGTCAGCTCAGTATCAACCACACATGTGTGAAATCCGAAGAAAATGGAACAACCGAACTCTAGACACCATCGCACATTGGCAGGAATTGGCTACCCTGTGCAAAAAAATTCCCTTTCTAGGGACATTTCACTTTTCATGTGCAATCTGCTTTCTGTTCCTCCCAGATGCCACTCTAGCTCATGCTGTTGACAGGCTGCATGGAAACTCTCCCCATCAAACATAGATGGAGTGGTTCCTCCTCACGTGACTGTTGGGTGGGGGGGTTGCTGCCTAGAGGCCACAGTGGTGGTGAGAGACGGAGCCAGGCCTGACGTCTTCCTGGACCTGGCCTCTCTGTAAACTATCCTCAGCCTGGCAGCCGGTGGCAGTCCCCATTGTCCAGAATTGTCTCTTTAGGTCTACCCCTAAGCCAAAGAAGGGATGGTTGCACATCAAACAGCAAAGGAGCACTCTGGCTCCATCAGCGTTATCCCGAGTCCTGCCCTTCAGACCCCTACAAGAAGGACATTTTTGAGGCCCCCACTCCCCAGAATGTCAGCCTCTTAGAATGTGAAGGGAGCTGGGAGATCATGGGTTCCCACCTCTGTCCAGTGGCTCCCACTCTCCAGGTCAGCACCAAGCATTGTCTGGCACACCTGTTAAAAAACAGCTCTCTGGGTCCAGAAATTCACAGTCCTGGGACTCTGCATTTCTAATAAGGATCCAAGTGCTTTTTGACTCTGGGTTTAAGGCTATTCTGTGTACCCAGTGTAGGAATACACCCGAGTGTTCTTCTAGATCACTCCCTCTGACGTGGAGCTCACTTCCACCCTCAGTCTGTCCATCATACTGCTGGACCTTTTCCTCATATTGAGGGGACCCTGCCTCCCTGAGACACCCCTCCTCAAAAGCTCATGGAAAACAGCTCATTCTACCTCCAGTGGGTCTTGTTTTCTGACCCCTTCCCCACTTCAAAGGAGCCCTGGTGGCCCAGCTGGGATGCTAACCTCAAGGCCAAGAGTCTGAGCCCACCAGGTGCTCTGATGGAGAAAGAGAAGGCAATCTGCACCCGTAAATATTTACAGTTTCGGAAACCTAGGTTTCTGCTTTGTTTTATAGGGTCACTGTGAGTTCGTGAAAGCAGTGGGGTTTTTCCCATCCCCTAGCCTACCTGCTTCCAGTGCTCTTGAGCCAGGCTCCTCCAAGAAGATTCTGAGCAGCTCAGAATGGGGTGGGAGGAGGAACTCACTCTAGTTGGGAAATAATAGTTACTGTTGACTCCATACCTACTATATGCTGGCCACCTTACAGTATCTGTAAAAACTCCCAACAGCCCTATGAGGTGGTCTTCCTGTTACTCCATGTTACAGAGGGAAAACTAAGGCTCATGGAGGTCCCATAACTTGCCCTGGGTCATCCAGCTGGTGATTGCTAAGCCGGGTTTCAAACCCAGCACTTGATAGCTCTGAAGTCCCTGCTCTTGAGTCCAGATTAGAACAGGGTGTTCAGCCTTGTCACAGCAAGGCTTCCTGGGAGTCCATCCACCCCTCTGCCTCTCCCTCTCTACATTTACATTCTCCAGCTATTTTCATTCCCCAATCCTGCTTCCCACAGAGGCGATTATTGGCAGTCAACAAATTGGTCCAAATTCTCCAGGCTCCTGCACCCTCTGGGGGAGCTCATTTAACCTGCTTCACTGCTCACCACCAGGACAGTGGAGAATAACTCAGGTACAAACACATTCCCCGTCCCCCATAATGGACTCTGTTAACATAAATGGATACGCAATCGGAAGTAGCAAAGCAAAGTGCTGGCCCCTGGACAGAAAGTGCTGACAGTTGAAAGGCAGCTCTCCCTTCTCCCCACCCCCATTGGATTCTGTGCTGGGGGAGTTCATGTACCACCAGAGAGCAGAGACCTGCAGATAATAAAGGCTGTGGAGGTGTTGTCTGTCCTTTAATGCCCCAAAGGTTGCCAGTCCAACCTCTCCTTGCTCTGACCAGGGCAGCTTCTGGCTGCATGTTGCTGTGGGGTTTCCACCCTGTTCCGGGACAAAGCTGGGCAGCTCCAAGTGGTATAGAGAGCATGCTCAGACAACCCTGCCACTGGTCAACCAGGTGACCGTGAACCTGTGTGACATTCCGGTGTCTCATCTGACATGATAACATCTTATAGGTTGTAATGAGGGTTGAAGATACTGTATATAAAGGGTCTCCTCTAAGGAACTGTGAGATAAGAGTTAACAGCTATTACTGTTGTTGTTAACAGTATTATTAAGACCATCAGATGCTTGGTAAGGCATGAAGGTGTTCAGGATCCTAAATCTTTCCTCCAAATGGTTCCTACGGCATCAGATTAAATGACTGATTACTAGGTGAAAAAACCTGGCCATCTGCTCCCATAATGCTTTGTTGTTCTTGTTGTTGTTAAGTGCTGTTGAGTCGGTTCCAACTCATAGCAACACTGTATAGGGTTTCCAAAGAGTGACTGGTGGGTTTAAACTGCCGCCCTCGTGGTTAACAATCCAGTGCTTATCTGACAGTATCACACCAGGATTCCCCGTAAAGACTGCAGCCTAGGAAATCCTGTGGGGCAGTTCTCCTGTTATACACAGTCTCTATGAATCAACATCGACTCATGGTGCAGAACAGCAAAGCTTGAATTGCCAGTATTTGACCATTTGGGACCGATTAAAAAGGCAATTTTACCTTACTGCTTGTAATTGAATGACTTTCACTTATATGAACCAATACCCACCCACCCCCAGCCAATAGGATCCATCCAGTGATCTGTGATGAGAAAAGGGTGAGGTGAGGGTGGGGGCAGAGTTTGGCAAACAGTGGGCCCCCATGGGGATTGCGCCGTCAGTGGGGAGGTGCTATGCGTCCTGCAGGTGGGCACCAAGGTCAAAGCTGCCTCTCCACCCCCAGAACAGAGGCTGCTGCTCATTCCTGCCTGGCGGGAAATGATTCTCTCAGGGAGTCTAAAGCAGCTGTTCCTGGTGGGCTGGGACTGGGTCAGTGAAGGGGCGCCTGGTGTCCATCTCTCGGCAGGTCAGGAACATCCGAAAGGTCCTCAGGAAGATTGAGAAGCCCTTTGGCCTCTACCCCAACTTCCTCAGCCCAGTGAGCGGAAACTGGGTACAACGTGAGTATACGCTGGCTGCCCTCACCAACCTGTCACCATGCAGGCTACATCTCCCCAGTGCCTGCTGAGGCCCCAGCCTTCAATTCCTGTGGTGCCCACTGAAGCCACCTGCATTATCACCTAAACCTCTGGGAATGTTCCAGAATAGACTTGTCTACACGTAATCTTTCCCAGCCTCTGATGTGGTCCCCCCACTTCCAAACTTAATTTTGTTTTTTGTGGTGTTTGTTGTTGTTTTCTTTTTCAAAGGACTTAGCTATCAGAATATACAATCCATGAATTCCCCCGTGGTATCTTAAAGTAGGTGTCGCTGGGGGGTCTGAACACTACATTCAGCTACTAACTGGAAGGTTGGAGGTTCAAATCCAACCAGAGACCCCTTGGAAGACAAAAGTCTGGCAGTCTGCTTCAGAAAAACAAACCACTGCAGGCGCCCTAGAACACAGTTCTACTCCAACTCACCTAGGGTCTCCATGAGTCAGAAGTGATTCAGTGCTGTTGTACCTAGATGCTGTGAACTCAGTTCCAATTCATAGTGACCCTGGGCACAACAGAACACAACACTGCCCAGTCCTGCACCAGCCTCCCAATTGTTTCTATGCTTGAGCCCATTTTTGTTGTCACTGTGTTAGTCCATCTCGTTGAGGGTCTTCCTCATTTCCACTGACCCTCTACTTTACCAAGCATGGTCCCTCATGATAACATGTCCAAAGTGAATGAGACAAAGACTCACCATCCTTGCTCCTAAGAAGCATTCTAGCTATACTTCTTCCAAGACAGATTTCTTCATTCTTCTGGCAGTCCGTGATAGATTCAATATTCTTTGCCAACACCATAGTTCAAAGACATCAGTTTTTCTTCAGTCTTCTTTACCCATTGTCCAGATGTCACATGAATATGAGGCAATTTAAAATACTTGGGTCAGGTTCACCTTATGACTTGGGTCAGGTTCACCTTATTTCTCAAAATGACATATTTCCTTTTTAAGACTCTAAAGATGTCTCTTACAAATTTACTCAATGCAACATCATTGGATTTCTTGACTGCAGCTTCCATGAGTGTTGATTGTGGATCCAAGTAAAAGGAAATTCTTGATAACGTCAGTCTTTTCTCTGTTAACTGTGATGTTGCTTATTAGTGTGGTTGTGAGGATTTTTGTTTTCTTTATGCCGAGATATAATTCATAATGAAGGCTGTAGTCTTTGACCTTCATCAGTAAGTGCTTCAAATCCTCTTCATTTGCATCAAGCAAGGTTGTCTCATCTGCACACTGCAGGCTGTTAATGAGTCTTCCTCCAATTTTGGTGCCACGTTCTTCTTAATATAGTCCAACTTCTTAAGTTAATTTGCTCAGTAGACAGAGTGAATAAATTTGGTGAAAGAGTACAGTCTTGATGCAGGTCTGTCCTGCTGCTTTGTTCAAATGATTGCCTCTGGGTTTATTTACAGGGTCTACAGGAGCACAGTTAAGTGTTCTGGAAAACCCATTCTTTGCAATGTTATTCATAGTTTATGATGATTCACAAGGTCAAATGCCTTTGTGTAGTCAATTAAATATCTTTCTGGTATTCTCTTCTTTTAGCCCAGATCCACTTGACACCAGTAACAGTATCCCTGCTCCATATCCTTTTCTGAATCTTGCTTGACCTTCAGCAGATCCCTGTTCATGCACTGATGCAATCTTCAGCATAATTTTACTTGTATGTGATATATTGACTCATAACCACGGAGTCAATTCTGACGCATAGTGATCCTATAGTAAAGACTAGAACTGCCCTGTAAGTTTTCTGAGACTAAATTTTACAGAGGCAGACTGCCACGTCTGTCTCCTGCAGATTAACTGATATAGGCTACCTTTTGGGTAGCAATTAAGCACTTAACTATTGTGCCACTAGGAATCCTGCATATAATATTACTGATTTAGCATTCACTCCTAATATCTTAAACTAGGAGCCATGGGTAGTATAAATGTTAACGCACTCAGCTGCTATCAGAAAGGTTGGAGGTTCAAGTGTTCCCAGAGGCATCTTGGAAGAGAGGTCTGGCAGTCTACTTTGAAAAAATTAGCCATTGCAAACCCTATGGAGCACAGTTCCATGTAAAGAATGAGTATTCCATAACACTTAATTGTGTTCTTGAGGCACCTGTACATGACCAAGAGCAGTCATTAGAACAGAACAAGGGACACTGCGTCATTTAAAATCAGGAAAGATGTGCACCAGGGTGTATCCTTTCAACATATTTACTTAATCTGTATTCTGAGCAAATAATCTGTGAAGCTGAACTATATGAAGAAGAACGTGGCATCCAGATTGGAGGACAACTCATTAGCAACCTGCAATATGCAGATGATACAAATTTGCTTGCTGGAAGTGAAGAGGACTTAAAATACTTACTGATAAAGATCAAAGTATGGATTGTATCAGTAAAATACTTACTGATAAAGATTAAGTGTGGATTGCACCTCAATGTAAAGAAAACAAAATCCTCACAATTGGACCAATAAATAACATTGTGATAAATGAAGAACAGTTGAAGTTGTCAAAGATTTCATTTGCCTGGATCCACAATCAACACTCATGGGAGCAGCAGTCCCAAAACCATAGGACATATTACATTAGGCAAATACTGCAAAAGACCTCTTTAAAGTATTTAGTGCAAACCTATCCGTTTGAGAACTAAGGTGTGTCCGACCCACGCCATGGTATTTTCAATAGCCTCAAATCCATGTGAAAGTTGTACAATGAATAAAGAAGACCAGAGAAGAATCGATGCATTTGAATTATGGTGTTGGAAAATATTAAAAATACTATGGGCTTCCAGAAGATCAAACAAATTTGTGTTGAAGAAGTACAGCCAGAATGCTCCTTAAAGGGAAGGATAGCAAGGCTTTGTCTCTCCTACTTTGGTCATGTTTTCAAGAGAGACTGGTTCCTAGAGAAGGACATCATGCTTGGTAAAGAGTTGCTGTTATTTACAATCCAGTCAGTTCTGACTCATAGTGACCCTGTAAAGGATTTCAGAGGAGTGGTGGGTTTGACTTTGTAGTTAGCAGTCCGGTACTTATCCTAAAGCACCACACAAAGACTAGGTCATCGACAAAGAGAAAGACCTCCAACACAATGGATTGACACCGTATCAGCCACAATGGGCTCAACCATAATAGTTGTAAGAATAGCACAGGATCAGGCAGTGTTCTGTTGTGCATAGTATCACTGTGAGTCAGAACCAACTCGACAGTACCTAACAACCCTTTTCCCCCACCTCAGGTTCTGTTTGTGGCAGAAGCAAGGGCTCAGGGACAACATAGACTTTAGCCTAAATTACCACGTGCTCTTGGGGAATTCACTTCATCTCTTTGAGCCTTGATTTTCTCTCCTGCAAAATGGGGATAAGAGTGCTCCCATTTCACAGCTTAAATGGCCACCGTGCTTGCTCAAGTGGCAATGGCAGGGATGCTGTCCTGGTTGTTCTGTGGCTGAGCTGATGCCTAGCAGGCCACCGTGACCAACAAACAGGGTTAGGCAACAAGACTGCTCTGTTTTGCCCCTGGCATCACTGCGCAGAGCTGGGGCCTGCGGGACTCTTGAACTGGAGTAGATTGTCCTCATGGGTCTGCTGCATCTGGCCTGTGTGGTCCACAGCAGATGGTGTATGACGATCAGAGTGTCCGGGATACGTGAGGCTCCAAAAGGGGAGCCAGATTCTCCGGCAGAGGCAGGGGCTCCTGCTGTTCCAAATGTCATTCGTTTGTTTGTGCATTCATGCAGTCACCAGGGGACTCTCTCTCTCTCTCTCTCTCTGTGTGTGTGTATGTGTGTGTGTGTGTGTGTGTGGAGCCCAGAAGTACGCAGAGTCCTGAGAAGGGCCTGAGTGGAGCTGATACACCTAGACATGTATCCCAGGGATTCAAGTCAAAGCATAGGCCACCCCCAGCCCCTCCCTAGATCCTTTGAGTCAGAATCTTGGAGCTGGGATAGGGGAATGTGGTTGTGTGATGTCGAGTCAGCTCTGACTCATAGCGACTCCGTATAGGGTTTCTAAGGAGCAGCTGGTGTATTTGAACCACCAACCTTGGCTTAGCAGTCCATTACTGGTCCTATAGCTCCACATCAGGAGTCCAGAACAGTGAGATGGGGTTCTCATTTTTAGCAAACTCCCCTTGTGATGCTGATGCCCAGTTCTGAGGTTTGCAAGCACAGGAGGTGCAATGGGGCAGTGGGGAAAGGGGGCACCAGTCTGCCCTCAGAGCTGCTGCCTACAACTTCTTTGAGACTCTTGAAAACAGCATGTAATGTTTCACACACTTGTTCCCCTCTAAGGGGAAGTTAGGAGGATCCAAGGCCACTTTTGCTGCATCTGACTGCTGTCACTGGGCTGTGTACAGATAAACCTGCATCCCCAGGGCTGGCAATGTGACTCTTAGCACCCAGACCACCCTGTGAGGTGAAGGTAGGGGTGTGAGTCCCCCCTTTTATATGTATGTATTGCCCTTTGTATTGTGAATTGGGTGAAAGAAAAGAGAGCAAGACAGTTTCCCATTCAACCATTCAGACCCATTTTGTGTCATGCCATTGATTACAGTCCCCACAATGTAACATCACTCATCTCACTTCCTCCTGTGTTTCCCATTTCCAGTCCTCCTCCTATCCTAACCCTTCTGAACTTTGTCCTTGGGTAAATGCTGCTCTTTTGGTCTCAAACGGTTGATTATTCTAAGGAGTATGTGCCGCCTCCGTACTGTTAATATTCACCTTATGTTGTTGTTGTTGTTAAGTGCTGTCGAGTCGGCGCTGACTCATAACGACCCTGTATAGGGTTTCTGAGGAGTGGCTGGTGAGCTGGAACTGCTGACCTTCTGGTCCAAACTGACCTTGCAGTCCAGCACATTAACCCACAGCACCACACCAGGACTCCCCCTTATAGACCTGCGTATGTTTGACTGGGAGTCCTGATGTGGTCCTATAGGATAAGCATTCAACTGCAAGGTCGGTTTGAACCACAAGGTCAGCGATTCAAACTCACCAGCCGCTCCTCAGAAACCCTATACAGAGTCTCTGTGAGTCAGAAGCAACTCAACAGTACTTAACAGCAACAACATTGATTGACTGAAAACTAATCCGCAGGAGCAAGTTCATTTTCCGACCTGAAAGGTAACTGAGGGCCATAGACTAGCAGTTTCTACCAAGCTCCATCCAACCAATAAGCTTGGTCTTTTTTGTGACTTTAAGTTTTGTTCCACATTTTCCTACCACTCTATCCAGGACCTTCTAATAGAGTCCCTTTCAGAGCCATTGTTTTGGTAACTGGGCACCATCTAGTTCTTCTGATCTCAGGGAGTCCACTGGGCTAATCATTTTCATGCATCTCCAATTTTCTTTGCTCCAGACAGGGAGCGTCGAATTGCACCTGAGACAGTTACTCACAAGCTTTTAAGATCCCAGTCTCTACTCACCAGAGTCAAGTGTAGGACATTGTTATTGTGGACTATGTTATTCCAATTGGCCTTGGTCCCCCGAGACTATGGTCCTGAGTTCTACCTTTTAGGTAAAGAAATTGAGACTAATAGTAATTTGCCCAAGGTGTCACAGCGATAAGAGGTGGAGCCAGGGCGCAGCCTGGATGCCGAGGTCAGCTGTCCATCCCTCCAGTTCTCATGGCAACACATGGTGCTAGACTGTGCGAGCCCTTGTTTCTGCCCTGGAGCACCCTTGACTGAGTGGTTGGGGAATCGGTGTACTAGTAATACAATCATAATAATGAATAGCATCGATAAAAAACAATGCCTTACAAGGACAGCATTAAGCACTTTATGTGGGAAGTGTTTTCTGTGAGGTCATCTAGCTCTCACAATACCCCCTGAGGTAATGATTGTACCTTCCAGTTGCTTCTGTCTCTGCAACCCTGTATATAGGCTTTCCAAGGAGTGGCTGGCAGATTTGAACTACCAACCTTAAGATGAGCAGACCAGTGCTTATCCTATAGCACCACACCAGGACAATCCTTTGAGATTGTTGTTGTTGTAAGTGTTGTCGAGTCAGTTCTGACTTATAGTGACCCTGTATAGGGTTTCCAAGGAGCAGCTGGTGCGTTTGAACCACCAACCTTGTGGTTAGCAGTCCAGAGCTGATCCTTTACACACCAGGACTCCATCATATAGTACTAAACCAGAACAATCATTTGAGGTTGTTGTTGTTGTTGTTAAGTGCCGTTGAGTCAGTTCTGACCCAAAGCGACTCTGAACAGGGTTTCCGAGGCTGTAAGTCTTTACAGGAGCAGAAAGCTTCATCTTTCTCCTGCGGAGCAGCTGGTAGTTTCAAACTGCTGACCTTGCGGTTCACAGCCTGATTCGTAACCACTATGCTACCAGAGTTCCTTAGATACTGTTATTACCTCCAGTGTACAGGTGAGGTAACTTAGAAACAGAAAGGTTAAGAACTTTAATCAAGGTTACACATCTGGAGAGTGGTGCTGAGGTTTAAACCCTGGTATCTTGGACTCCTAAGGAGCTCTGGTAGCGCAGTGGTTACGATTCAGGCTGCTATCCTCAAGGTCAGCAGTTCGAAACTACTAGCTGTTCTGTGGGAGAAAGATGAGGCTTTCTGCTCCCGTAAAGATTTACAGCCTTGGAAACCCTGTACAGGGTCGCTATGAGTCAGAACAAACTCCATGGCACATAACCACCACCACCATTTTGGACTCCTAGTGTAGTGCTGTAAGATAAGCACTCCACCATAAGGTCAATTTGAGCCACAAGGTCTGTGATTTAAACTCACCAGCCACTCCTCAGAAACCCCATACAGGGTTGCTGTGAGTCTGAACCAACTTGACAGCACTTAACAACAACATGCTTGCTCTGAAATACCTGGGTGGAGCAAATAGTCGCCAAAAAGTTGGCAATCCAGTCCACCCAAAGGGGCAGCAGAAGAAAGCCCTGGTGATCTATTTCTGAAGACTCAGCCACAAAAACTCGGTGGCACACAGTTCTACTGTGTCATCGTCTCCACAGCAAGTGGTTGACTGGTGCTCGCTCTGGAGTTCCTTCACTTGACCGCACAGCACACAGCCTGCAGAGGGAAAGCAGCTGTACCACAGGGAACTATCCAGAAGCCACTGAGAGTCCTCGGGTCACCAAGGTGGGATCCAAAAAGCATGTGAGTGGACAAAAGTAGGGAACATGCACTCCAACTAGGAGGCAGAGCCCAGAGGAGGAGCCTGGCACCCTCAGGGTGTCCCTGGAGTCCTTGGGTAGGCATGCACACCAACTGAGGCCTGGCTGAAGGGGCAGCCACATCAGCCTCTGAGACAGGGCAGCATGGAGGGGGCTCCCTGCCAGAGTGACACTGTTTTAGATCAGGGCCCTGCTATAGCCTCATGTCTAGATCATACCCAGCATGCAATAAGTATCTGCTGAGTTAATTAATTTATTCATCAATGTGGTGGAAGCCCATGCTATAATCCAGGTTCTGCCACTAACTGGTCAAACTACTTAAACTCTCTAAGACTCAGTTTTCTGGGAAATGTGAATAATGATACCCTTCTTCCTCATCTCCAAGTGGTGGGAAGCCAATACTAGACAGTCCAGATGTCAGACATGACTTGAAGAAGTGGTTCTTTGAAACAATACGCAAAATAGAATAAACGCCTCCAGAATGTTCCTGTCTCACTCTGTATATCTGAGAAAAGGTGATGTGGAGACAGGCATATGACCGCCAAGTCTCTGGAAAGCCACATGAAGAAGAATGAAATGTGTTCAAGTGCCACAGGGAGTATATGCATAATGTCACAAGCTGCAGGAAACAGATAGAGGTCCTGTGTTCCAGAGATGGTCAGATTTGTATGATGCAAGTAGGGCTTAAAGGACAGTGGCCAGCAGAGACACTGGGCTGGAGCAAGGGCCTTTTCTTCCCAGCACCAAGCCTCTGACATCTTACAGGCCCAGGAGGCCCAGAAACTAGGACCAAGGCATCCTCCCCCATGATGATCTCAGTCCCAAGTGGCCTCCTGCAAAACCCACTTATAGAAATGTAAAGTATTTTTAACCAAAACACACTGCCAAAGCCCGACGTGCGGGAGCAAGTGGCGGTTTGAATTACAGATTATGGCCACAAGAAAAGACAGTTCAATAACTGTTACTGCTTTTAATTGCAAGACCTGACTGGGTAAAGAGATAAACTACTTTGCTGGCTTTAGCTGCTTGAGGACATTGCAGTAAAACCCATAAAAAGAAGCGACGGGTGTGGCTTCCCAGCCTAAACAGTTAGCTTGGCAAATTACAGGGGAGCTCCCACGGGAAGCAACGTTTTCTTTTCAGGCTGCACCAGGGCATGCGGGTCTGGGCAAAGTCGGTCACATCAGGAAAATTGCTTCATATTAATAAAATATGATTCCACAGCCTGCTAAAGAGCAGCAGGGAGGTGATAAGCCCTGCTTGTCTGGGTGCCTACTTTCCTCCTTCTTGCTCTGGTACCCAGGGTCATCTCAGGCTATCTGTGGGTTCTGTAGGTAGCTTTTTGTTTTGTTTTGGTGCCTGTATATTTTTTCAGTAGATGATAACATTACTACCTTGCATTAGCTAAGTGTGTGCACATTTTCTCTCCTTAAGTCCTCAGAACAAGCCTGTTGACAGATCAGGCACAGACTGTTTAACCCATTTGAAGCCAGAGATTGAAGCTTTGAGAGGCAAAGGGAAGAAAAGGGCCGCCTTCTGTATACCCAGCCTCTGCTCTGGCTCCTCCCCACTCGTCCTTGAGGTAGACACAGATGAGCCATTAGAGCTCAGTGCATAGCTGAGGAGGGTCACCAACCCCTCCAGGTGCCTCTGAGGCCATTTGTCTTCCTGTTCATGGCCTGAATCCATACCCTTTTCAATGAGAGGGAAGTGGCAGAGGCATGAAAGATGCCCATCAGCTCCAGCCTGCAGCTTCTCTCAGCTTCCTGCTGCTTTCCTGCCAGGAGATTCCCTGCCTCCTGCTGCCAAGTGTGATAAGAAGGTTGACAAGGTCAGGAACCAGCAAAACCTGTCTCTGCATGTGGCTCAGACACCTTCTTACATTTACACATCAGGAAACGGACTCAGAGGGGACCATGGCTTGCCCAGAGCTATTTTCAGATCCACATCTTCCCTTTTCGACTCCTGTGCTTCTCCCAGGGTGTCACCCAACGTTGGAGAACAAACTGAATTTGCACCTCTGAATGAGAATTTTCTTCACTCTGGAAGGCTATATGCATATCCCAAAGATAAGCATATATCTCAAACACCCATGGGACTCCTGGCTCCCTTCTCCTGCACACCCTTGGAAGATGTAGTCCTCCACCACGTCACACACACAGTCCCAGAATGAAGACCATACTCCCCGGCTTAGCATTTGAGGCCCTTCTCAGCCTAGCTCGAACCCACCCATCTTAGTTTCTTGGTGCCACTGTTAACAGACCAGTCCCAGGAAAAGAACGCCCATGTTTGGGAAAGTAGAGGGTCAGCAAAAAGGAAGATCCTTGCAAAAAATGATGGGACCAACCAAATGTCCTATAGCACTCTCTACTCAACTGGGTCCCATAATTCATTGTAATGGTCACACAGAATTCAGACAGCATACACACAGTTGGGCTGATTAGGCAATCTAACAGGTCAGAAGTGTTCAGAGCAAAGTTCTTCCAGTCAGGACGAGCTCTCCTCTGATGTGTCCATGGGCAGGCTCTCTCTGACACTCACTCTCTTGGCCTGCTCCAGCAATGTAACCAAGCTGTTTTATTGTTAAGTGCCATCAATTGGGGTCCAACTCGTAGGGATATTGTATAAGATTTCCAAGGAGCAGCTGGTGGATTTAAAACCACCGACCTTGTGGTTAGCAATTCAGTGCTTTATCCTACAGCACCACAGTAGGGCTGCTAATTTATTTACTCCTCAAGGGCAGTCTACTTTCTATAAACCTCAGCCCAAAGGCACTCCCCAATTAAATGCTTGGAGGTAACCCATTCCTTAAGTTGTACCTCCTACCCAAAGGCGCTCAGCTTTACTTTATCCTATGGCTGGGAAACCCACCACTCTGTCTGGTGCCCTGGCTCTTTGTTCTGCTGCTCCTGCCCCTCTGCCATTCCTCCCCAACTCCTCCCATGTCACAGGGTTCTGTCCCTGGTCAAGGAGGTTCAATGCGCAGGAATCTTGGGGTCCAAAAGATGCCCTCCACTCGTGGCTCTTCTTTGTGACGGTAGTGAAATCCCCACTCTGCTTCTGAATTGGTTTATTGTGTACAGAGCGGGATAGAAAAATTCATCAGTCACAATTATCTCTGTTAACAATTACTCACAACTGAATCATGTAATGTATTAGCATCTTCCCCCATCTTCTCTATCCAGACCCATTAAGAAAAGGCTGTTTGGTGGGAGTTTTCAGAGACTATGACTAGAAGAGACATTAAATAATTCACGGCACACAACCCCCATCCAGAGGGACTGACACAGTGGCTGCAACAATGGACTCAAACATTAACAACCGTGAGGACGGCGCAGGACCACGCAGTTTCCTTCTGTTGTGCATGAGGCTGCTATGAGTTGGAACCAACCCAAAGGCACCTAAAAACTAACAGAAATACCATCAGTGGGCAGCTTTAAAGAACAGAGATGTATTTTCAGATTGTTGTTAAGTGTCATCGAGTCAAGTCGATTCTGACCCATAGCGACCCTGTATAGAGTTTCCAAGGAGCAGCTGGTGAGCTTGAACCACCAACCTTGCAGTTCAAACAGCTTTGCAGTCTGGCGAAGTAGCCCACAGCGCCACACCAGGATGCACCACACATTGTTGTTGTTATGTGTCGTGGAGTCAGTTCTGACTCATAGCCACCCTGTACAGGGTTTCTGAGGCTGTAAATCTTTACAGGAGCAGAAAGCCTCATCTTTCTCCCACGGAACAGCTGGTAGTTTCGAACTGCTGACCTTGAGGATTGCAGTCCAATAAGTAACCACTATGCTACCAGAGCTCATTCAGGACTCCCACTATAGGGGAAGGCATTTTATTGTCTCTGGGGGAAGTATCTGCCTCAGTTTCTATAACCCCGACATTTATCAGCTTCTTGGCAATCTTCACATGGCTTCTGTCTTCCCATTTCTGCCTTTTTTTCTTTTCTGTGTCTGCTGCTCTTTTTATAACTCAGAAATGATTAGGTTTAGAACACACGCTACACAGATTCCATCTCATTAACATGACAAAGGAAGGCCTATTATGGGATTACAGCCACAGCTGTAAGGGTTAGGATTGTTTGTTGTTAGAACCCGCACCCCCACCCCAGGAGTTGATTTCTACTCATTGATTTCTACTCAAGCCTCAGAAACCCTGTATAGGGTTTCTGAGGCTTTAAGGAGCTCTGGTAGCGAAGTGGTTACGAATCGGGCTGCAAACCTTAAGGTCAGTGGTTTGAAACTACCAGCCGCTCCGCGGGAGAAAGATGAGGCTTTCTACTCCCGTAAAGATTTACACCCTCGGAAACCCTGTACAGGGTCGCTATGGGTCGGACCCGACTTGATGGCACTTAACAACAACAACAAATCTTTTTTGGCGGGAGCAGAAAGCCTCAACTTTCTCCCACAGAGCAAGGTGGGCTCGGACTGCCGACCTTGTGGTTCACAGTCTAGTGCTTATATCCGATGGAGCCGCAGTTCTGTTATGCACTGACTGGGTGGTGTCAGTGTGCCAGCTATAGAAGGAGGTCCTGGGCCTGGAGAGGGAATCCTACACACTGCCACCCCTCAAGGAGCCCACAAGGATACTTAGAGTGCACATCTGGAGTTACAGCAGTGGTAAGAAGAGCTCCCACTGAGAGTTTCCCCTCATGGGCACCAGGCCACTTGTTCCATGTGCCTATGTCACTAAAGCCTCATGGCAATCCTATGTGAGCAGGATTAGGAAGGTGGCTGGGGTGAAAGGAGGCTGGGCAGGAGATGAGTGTAGAGAGGATAGTCGCCTTAGCCACTGGTGCCCATGAGGCTGTGCTCTTTGTGGGCAGTAGAAGCTGACCCAGCTAGCCTGTCAGCATCATTGCATGCCTGCTCCAGCGCTTGGCCACATTGTGCCCTCCACCTGGGGAACCTGGTGGGGGGAACTCTATGAGAGACACACTTCTTTACTCAACACCCTTGCAAAGTACCTAGCACAGTGCTGGGCACATGCAGACCCTCCTGCCTGCTGGTCCCTGTTTTTCTCTCTTCACTATCATACATCCAGCTGATCACCCACTGAACCTCCCACCCCCACTCCTCCAGCCATGCCTCCCCACAGCTCCTGCTTTATCTGGTACCGTCTGGTTTTTTGCAAATGCGTGTTCCATTCTGAGCCCTTGCTGGATCAGAATTTGTACAGATGGAGCAAGAGGGCTGGAGGGACTGGTTTATTGTGCGATTCTGTCTCTACTTGGCTCGCTTTCTGGTTCCTGTCTGCCTTTTGGCGCCTCTCTCTTTACATGTGTCCTTTCTGTGTGCACCTTTATTTTCACTCTCTGATTGACCATGAAAAAGTTGCAGAATGTGTGGGCCTCACCAGTCACCCTCTGGGTGGCCTCGGATGGCCTATTTAGACTCATTCTTTTCCAGTCTGGGAAATGGGGTTGATAGTGCTTACTGTGCCCAGGAAGATGAAGTTCTAAACAATCAAGCAAAGCTTCTGACCTACCTACTTCCCTGGCATTGGTTAATTCTGACTCATAGTCAGAGGAGAGCGGCCCCATAGGGTTCCCAAAGCTGCCTGTCATCTTTGTAGAAGCAGACTGCAACAGCTTTCTCCTGGGGAGCAGCTGGTGGCTTGCACTAACCAACCTTCCGGTTAACAACTGGGTATTTTAGCCACTGCCACCCCCAGGGCCTGTTCTCCTAGCCCACAATAGATAATAAATGGTAGCCATTGCCGGATTGTCTCTCTTGCCCACTCTTCCCCTCTCCTCTCTCTGCCCCTCATTCTCAACACTCTTCCCATTCCCCACCCCTCCCCCTTCCTCTCTCTGCTTAAGTGAATCACATCAGAGAAATGAAGATGGTTCTTGGTGATATTTCTTCAATACCTTTGTGTTTCCTGTTGTCAATATTTAAGGCATGTGACTTCTGTGGTCAGGAGTATTCTTCCTCACAGTGATTCGTAACCACTCACTGGAGAGAGGTCCTCTTTCAGCCTGGAGGCCGTGCCCCAGAGACACTCAGGGCAGCCACAGGCTGGTCCCCAGGCCCCCAGGGTGGGTGCGACCGGTGGGGGGAGAGCACATATCTTCAGCCTGATTCATCTCTCTCCTTGCTCCTCTGAACTTCGTTTATCCCAATTTGCTAAATTTAAACTCCGTTTTTCCGGAGCAGCTTAGCACTGGAGGGTCTGACCGACTAAATTAAGACTCTTGTTCCTACTTTCTGTGGCCTTTTATGCCCAGCATTAATTACCATGTTTGTCACTGTGTAATAAAAATCTCTGAACTCCCTGCCACCAGACTCTCTTTTTAAAGAAATGCAACTCATTTACAGTTAATAACCAGAAGCCCTGCCTGCAGCCTCCTGAAGGCAGATGATTTATAGTACCCGATGAGCCCAGGCACTTTCCGGGGGAGGATGCTCCAGGACCCCGGTTTCCTCCTCCACCAGCCGCAGACCCCCGAGTCACGGACTGTGGGTTTCAGTGGTTGCTGATTATATGTCCCCTCCTGCCGCCCGCACATCTACCAGGGCCACCTTGTTCGCCCGCCGCAGCAACGTCAGATAGAGTTGACGCTCTTGTCCTCTTTCCCCTCACAGATCACGTCTCAATTGGAGGACTCGGGGACAGTTTTTATGAATATTTGATCAAATCCTGGCTGATGTCGGGCAAGACAGATATGGAGGCTAAAAATATGTACTACGAAGCCTTGGAGGTAAGATAGCCACTTGCTTCTTTGTGGGCAGTTGTCCGTTAGCCACTGGTTCTCTTGGCAGCGTGCTAGGGGCAGTGCTAGGGGTAGCAGGGACCAGATGATCCAGGTAGACTGGCCAGGACCAGGACCAGGGCCTGTCACTTTACACGTTGCCTCATGACCCTCTTGGCAGCTGATGTCATTGGTTTGCAGATGCAAAGCCCAAGCTCAAGGAGGTGAAGTAGTTTGTCCAAGGTCTCAGCATAGGTGACAGTCAGTCTGGTTTAGCATCCATGGCCCAAAACTCCATCCTCCCCACCACGGTGTCTGAGTTGAGTTCACAGACCAGGCCACAGGAGGCTGCCACCTTCTTCCTGTTGAACCAGTAGTAGCATGTTCCTGATGGGGGGGGGGGGGGGGGCTCCTCAGTGCCACACCCAGCTCTGCTCCTCCTCTTTCCATGGATAGAAGCCAAGTCCCAGAGACATGCCAAGCACCACACAGCTCAGAGCTCACTCCCGAGCCAGTTCCCCCCCAGCTGTTTTCCCTTCCCTATACCACTACTGGGCTTTCTGGGAGATTCACCCCACATGGTTTGGGATAAATGAGGAACCAAAGTCTATCTTCAGTCCACCTGGAGACACTGAGACTTAGGACAGAAGCGGAGAGTATAGAATCTCAGCAGCCCATCAAAAGACATCTTGGAGCCCCACTAAGGAAAAGGTATTAGGCCCTGTACTGTGCTGGTCACATAAATTGTCACCTTGTGACTCCAGTCCTCAGTTTCCCCATAAAGTCAGTTGAGCAGGTTGGATCTACTCTGTCACCATCTTGATCAAAGCTCCCACTTTCTGCTTTCTAACCTGGACTCCTGCCTCCTCCTCCCAGTCCATTCTCCACACACAGCCAGGTGAGTGGGAAATGCAAGGCCCTCCCCTCGCTACCTTCCTTCCTCTTTGCCCACCAGGCCCCACTTGACCCAGGCCCTACAGGTTGCTGGGAGCTCCTCTCCTCACTCTTCCCTCTCTGCTCTCATCATCAGCCTTCCTGCTCTTCCTCAGACACAACAAATTCATTCCCACCTCAGGGCCTTTGCACTTGCTGTCCCCTCTCCTAGAATGTCATTGAAATGGCTGGATCCCTTGTGTCAGTGAACTATCAACTGACATGTCACTAGACTAGCTTTTCCCCAGGCTTATTCCCTTCCTTACCTTTATCATATTTAAAACCTGCATGTTCATGGAATGTGAGCTAACTACTCTCTGATATCAGAATCTGGCCAGGAATGGATAATGCTTTCCTTGACGCTAAAATAAGTCTCAAAGCCATGGACCCTTTAAACTGGGAGCTCAAGCAATTAGCTTGAGCCTACATCCCACTCTCTCCCAGGCTTCAACTGGGTTCAGGGTGCCAAGAGACCCCTAGGTCAGCACTCCATCAATGGCTAGTGTGTGCCCCTGGGAATGACAGTCTCTGCAGTCCCTTGCAAAGTAAACAGAAAGCTGACTAGCAGCCTGGTTCACTCCCCTCAGGGCACAGTGCAGTTGAGTCTTCAAGGATAGAAAGGGCCATGAATTATTTAAGCAAACTGGGAGTTTTATGGAAGCACTCCATTGAACAGGGTAGAATTGGGCTTTGCTCCCTTGCATTTGATCTCCCCAGTGAAGAGCCTGAAGCCTCTCTGACCCCAGTAAAGACTGGGCCTCTGGCAAGTTTGGGGCTTTGAAGAATGTTCCATGGTTCACAACCTTTTCTGCATGTTAAAATTGCCTGGGGAGCTGTAAAATTCTGCTGCCCAGGCCCCCCTCGGACCAGTTACATCAGAGACTCAGAACTGGGGCCCAGACAGCAGCATTCTAAAGATCCCCAGCTTTTAAATCTCCCTGTGCCTCCCCCGGCTAATTCAATCAGAATTGGCACTTCTTTAAAGCATTCATGGTGATTCTAAAGTGAAACAAGGGCAGGAAACAACAGGCTAGAGGAATGGACCATTGGGATGGGAATGGGGGGTAGACAGATCCCATGGGGCACACCCCTGTGTGTCCCAGTTAAGAAACACAGCAAGAACTTCTGATATTGCAGGCCTCCTTTGAGCTCTACGTCGTTGTTAGGTGCTGTCGAATGAGTGTGGACTCATAGTGACCCTGTACCTGGTCTTATTTAATCCCCAAAACGTGGCAAAAGCAGATGCATCCACTCCTCATTCATCAACACGATTAGGTTCCAAAGATCAGCTCATTATGTGAAACTTGGCATTGTGGGAAAATGGGGGATGTCTACATCAGATCACAACAGAGAAGATAATGTCATCATTACCTAACTGCCAACCCACTGAAAATCATGGCCCAGCCGGGCTGACACAAACCTTAACCATGTGGCCAAATTTACTTTCTTCTCAACCTTGGCATTCATTTTTACCAGATATATATCATTATGAATAAAATAGTTCGATAGGTTTTTACTTGTGTCATAAATATACAATGGTGGATAATGAAACCGTCAATACAGGAGTGGTGGTGGTGGTTATGTGCCGTGGAGTCAGTTCCGACTCATAGCGACCCTGCGTAGGGTTTCCGAGGCTGTAAATCTTTATGGAAGCAGAAAGCCTCATCTTTCTCTCACGGAACAGCTGGTAGTTTCGAACTGCTGACCTGATTCGTAACCACTACACTACCAAAGCGTCTTCAATACAGGAGTAGTAGATATATTTATTATTACACCTATCTCAGAGATGAGGAAACTGAGGCTCAGAAAGGCCCACAATTACACAGTTATAAGTGTCAGAGCCAGGATGCAAGCCCAGATATGACTGACCCAAAGGCAGGACAATTGCCAGGTCCCAAAAAAGCCTGGCTCACCTCAAAATCCCTCACAGGGCTGCTGAGATGGAGGTTCTCCCCAGAAGGAAAAGGAAAGAATACTCATTGAGCTCTAGAGTCTGACTATTCTGCCCTTTAATCCTCAGGCCATCTTCACCAGGAATCATGATCCCTAACTTTTAGATGAGGAAAAGAACCCTTCAGAAAAGTGGAGTCACCCAATTCTCAAATTGCAGAGCTGGGATTTAAGCCGAGCTTTGTGACTCCCCACCCAGCTCTGTGCTCTCTTGCTGTGTTTTCAGCCTCTCGTCAGTTGGCTGCCAACCTGTGCTGTCTTGTGTTTTGCTTAGTGTTTTAAGAAACCTTGTATCTTCTCTTTTGCATCTGCTTGTCTCATTTTCTTCTCAGAGACTGGCCTATAATCTCTTCTCCAAAGTTCCTCAGTTTGAGGTTAACCGCAAATAGAAGTGGTTCTGACTTATATGGGAGATGATCTGAAAGGGGCAGATTTTCTGCTTTGGTGAGGTGTAGCCTAGGATCTCCCCACCTCCATGTCTGACACCTAGTAACTTGGAACCAGGTTTCTACAACCTGGACTCACCTGAAACCTCTCCGGGACCTGCATGCCTGGTGATGAACAGCAGATCCTTTTGATCCAGCTCTGTCTAGGAGCCAAGGCTGGCCCAAAACAGACCCCTACCAGGCAGCCAGACAGCCACCCTCCCCAGTGCTTGCCCCATTTGGATCAGGTGGCTTGAAGTTCCTTATCTGCTCTTGGGTGGGGGTCCTGAAGCCAGCCCACCAGCCCCAGGCCCTTCCAAAAAAGGGGAAAGGAGCAAACAGAGCAGGGGGGTATCTAGTTTGAACACCTTCATTACAGTGGGCGTGGCGGCTCTGGGATAGAGACATCAGCAGAAACCAGCTCAACTGTGTGGATGGACGCAGGGTGGGAGTGGACACCAGGTAGGAAAGTGGAATGATAAAGACAGTAACAGGGCTGACCTCTTCACGGCAGTGGCTGAGGTTAACCCTGAGGTTTAACCTAGGGTGGGTAGGCAGGCAGGACAGGACTCAGGAGGGTGGGCCAGTGGACAGGAGGAAATGCGTGACTGTCACCTTCACCAAGACCTTCTCTGACCTGGCTCCGCAGAGTATGGCCCCTACCACCATCTCTCCATCTCGGCCTCTCACTGTGCTGGCCACAGTTAGAGTCCTTGTGTGTTGAGATTTGGGGGAAGTTGATTTGCCGTCTCTGTACTCAGGAGTGGTCCATCTTTGGTACAGCTGCATCCTCAGCACCTCACACAGAGCTAACCCTCAGGAAATATTTGATGGGAGGACGGCCAGGCAGGGTGATGCATGAATAAAAAGAGACCAGTGTGTCTGGGGCCAGGGCATGACGGGAGTTACAATAGCCAACATTTACCAAGTACCCTTTTTATTCCAGAAACATGCAAAGTTCTGTAGACACACCGCGTTTAGCCCTTGCGAACCTCTGAAATACGTAATGCCCTTATTCCCATTTTACACACAAGGACACTGAGGTTGAGAGAACATATATCCTGCCCAAGGTCACACAGCTTGGAACTGGTAGGAATGGGATTTGAACCAAGGGAGTCTGTCCCTAGGAGCAATGTTTACAGCATTGGGCTAAACCTCAGGATATAGTTCAGAGTCTCAAAAGCCCTGTGGACTTTCTCCAAAGCATACTTGAAAACTGCTGAAGGGTTTTAAACAGGCACAAGATACAATCTGCCTTGTGATTTACAGAGCATAGAGACTCCCCTAGAGAACAGATTGGAGGGGCGAGAGTGGAGGCGGAGGCCTGGCAGGGTCTCAGAGGTCCCTGGCTAGGGAATCAGACCACACAGTCCATCCCAGAGGCTGACCTGAAGGCTGTGTACATAGCTGCTGCACTCACATCCTGTCTCCAGGCCTCCTGGGTACAGTGACCTAACACCTGATGGCCCCCCAGCACCCTGGGGGCACTGTCTGTGGAACCTCGGACCCAAGTGGAGCAGCCACTGGGCATGGAAGCAGCGTGCTCCAGGCATGTAAGGGCCTGGTCCTGGGCCTGGCAGGGTAGCCTGGCTGGGACAAGTCTGTGAAGGCATTAGGACCTGTTTCCCTACCAGTTGAAAGCATCAGATGAGCAGACAGATGATAAAGTACCTGTGGAGAGCAGCTCTTCATGCTCTGTGGGTCTTTTTTTTTTTTTTTTAACATCAATGTTTTTATTCAAGAAAGTCAAGGGAAGCACATTTGACACTAGAATACTTTTTGTTTGTTTTGTTTAAGGTTTTTATTGTGGATTGAGTGAAAGTTTACAGGGCAGATCATCAGTTTTACATCCAACAAATCATAAACCTTGTTTCATTACAATGATTAAAGTCCCCTCCATGTACCATCAGTTTCACTTTAGCTCTTTTCTTTCTTTCTTTCTTTTTAAAACACTCAGGCGTATATAATAATTTACACCACCAAAGGGCACATTCTGCAATTCTGCCTCCCGGAAGCCAGCTCTTAGTCCCTCTCTTCCCATGAATCTAGAGTTCTCAGCTGCTCCCCGTCTCCATGGCCCCATCTCTGCCTCCATCTCTGGTGTCGCTTGTTTCTCTGTATAAGGTCTCTCGTTCAGCTTGTGCTTATCTCCCTTGATGGGCCTAGGGTCCTCTGTTTCTGGACTGTAAGATTAACTACTCCCCTGTTTTGTTACAAAACTTCTACCTTTACAATTGTGACAGTCACAATTAGTCATGGTAACAATTACTATTGAATCATATGAATCTTATCCCCATCTCTTTTCACCAGACCCATCTAGACAAGATGAAAACTATTCAGTGGGGACTCTTTTCTTCCTCCCCATATTCTTAAACTAAACTCCCTCTTGAAACCTTGTAAGCCAGTCACTTCGTGCCTTTATCGCCCCCTTATTTTAGGTAGCCAATGTCTAAGTTGCCCATCCTTACCTGCCCTGTGTACAGAGGGGATTGCATTGATACTTGATGTGAAGACTCCTTCTTCCCTCTCTGTTGGTATTTAGAGCTACTACCTCTATGAGTATAGGTCAAGTTCATAAAATTGTAGCAATTTACCCTGATTTCCTTTATAAAAAATTGTTTTGTTCTTTTTTTTATCTTCCTCTAGTCAAGTTCTGATTATCAAGCCATCAAGGCTAGGTCAAATAGGTATCTGTGTGCCCTTTTTAAAAATCAGATCACTTACCCAGACCTTCTGCCCAGAAAAATGCACATTCACAAAAGTGGTCCATGCAGTTTAGGGGGCTTCCTAGAACTCGTGGAGCCTGTTTACAGGGTCAGTTGGATTTCCTGTAAAGCACCCCTAGCAGAGGTTGTAATGGAGGAGGCGGATCATTCTGGAAGACTAAAGGAAGACCCTGGATGTAAAAGAATCTCCTAGGGAGTATCCCAGCAGGCCCAGCAGCCCTGTCAGGACCACTACCAGTAGTGGCTGGATGCTGGGTTCGACAGAGCTGCACTGACAGCTGTCTTCTCCAATGATACTCATTTCTCCTTTTCCCCCTCCTTTGTCTATCCCCTCCCACCCTCACCCTGCCCAACCCCTGCCCTGCTCCCAGGCAATAGAGACCTACTTGCTGAATGTCTCTCCCGGGGGGCTGACCTACATTGCTGAGTGGCGAGGGGGGATTCTGGACCATAAGATGGGCCACCTGGCCTGTTTCTCAGGGGGCATGATCTCCCTCGGCGCTGAGGATGCCAAGGAAGAAAAGAGGGCCCACTACCGAGAACTTGCAGCCCAGATCACCAAGACGTGCCATGAGTCATACGCCCGCTCAGGTAATCCGGTCAAGGGATGGGGCAGCAGGAGAGACTGAGGCTAGACACAGGAGGAACTGGAAAGCCCAACAGAGCAGCAGGGAGTGAAGGGAATTCCCCTTGGAAATTATGTAGAGCCCAAATGTGGGACACTCTCCATACAAGAAAACGTAGTTTAAGCTAAAAGCAGTCACAGTGCTTCCTGAGTATTGCACGTGTGTTGGCGCTATGTGACAGTTGGCACCCACCATGGCTGGGTCTCTTAACATGGGTGAGGAAATGGATGCTTAGACATGACTTGGCCAAGGTCCTATATGAGCAGTCCATTGGGGGGTCCTCCAGTCCCTGCACCCTCAGACCTCCACCCCTGCCCTGTTCTTTCCCCACTGGCACCTCTCCACCTAGTGGGTCTCACCATCCTGCTGAGCTCAGACCACCAAAGTACCTGAGAGCTGCTTCATCGTCCCCACCCAGCACTCACTGCAGAATTACCAGTCATGTGCAAGGGCAGGACCCCAACTCCTCATTCTGCACATGGGGACACTGAGTCAGCCCAGAGAGGGGAAGTGGTGTAGCCAAAGTCACACTGCACATGAGTAGCTAAGTCTGAACTAGAATAGAGCCCAGGTCTTCTAATGCCCAGTCCCACATTGCATGCTGCCTCTGTAAACAGCAGTCTTCAGGAAAATCTCTGCCCCCACAGTGGCCCCAGGAGATTCCTGCTGGCTCTAATGCACTCTGACCAATCACCAGCAGGGTGGCCTCTATTTTCTAATCTGTTCAATGGGAACAGTATCGTGGGTCTCTGAGGTGAGGTGGAGGGTCCTGCAGGAAAGCACTTGGTCCACAGGCTATAACCAACATCACAGGAAGCACGTGTTAGCACCCACCTGCCAGGCCCACCACAGACACGGTTCTGTTGGCTCCAATCCAATCTGGTTCTCCTGGAGCTGTTTGTAGGAAGCCCGTAGTTTGCAACAGGTACTTAAAGCTGACCTTCCCTTCCCTTCCCTTCCCTTCCCTTCAAAGAGCCCGTTCGGCCAAGACCAGAAACAAACAGGAAATCTGAGGACTAATAACGAGCTCGCTATTTGTCAGAGACAATCAGCCCAGACCATAAAAGACAGCCCACTTAACAGAGCATATTGTTCTCAGCAGCCTGGCTTGTCCCACTGACGGCTGCAACCGTCACTGCTGCCCTCAACCCATTAGCAGTTTGGCAAACCTCACTAGCGGCTGTGCCACTTGAGAAGGGTGAAGGGACTAGGTCTAGATCATCCCTGTCCCATAATCCCCTACATAATAAATAGGACATCCCCCCAAGCTTTAGTCCCCATCTCAAGGAAAAGCAACATAGAGCCTCCCAGGAGGGAGGGTGGACACCCACTAGGCCCAGAGCTGGGCACACAACTGAGCTAGAGAGGATGACCAGGTACTACAGTTAGAAGTTCTGATCCACACCCCCTAAATTTTGAACCTAGATTGTCAGACTCAGGAGGGAAAGGGAGAGACCACAGGGAAACGGGATCAGATCCAAGGTCACATCCCAACTCAATCAGACTCCTTGTGTTACCTTGGACAAATGACTTACCCTCTCTGATCCTCAGTTTCCACATGCAGGAAAGAAAATAAAATCTACCTTAGCACAAAAACATTTATGAAGGACCTGAAATATTGTCTGCAAAGCACCTGTTGTTGTTAGGTGCCATCAAGTTGGTACCAACTCATAGCGACCCTATGCACAACAGAGCGAAACACTGCCCGGTCCTGGGCCAACCTCACAACCGTTGCCACACTTGAGCCCATTGATGCTGCCACTTTGCCAGTCCATCTCGCTGGGGGCCTTCCTCTTTTTCTCTCACCCTCTACCTTACCAAACATGATATCCTTCTCCAGCGACTGGTCCCTCCTGACAATATGTCTGAAGTATGAGAGATGAAGTTTGGCCATCCTGGCCTCCAAGGAGCACTCTGGCTGCACTTCTTCCAACACAGATCTGTTGGTTCTTTTGGCAGCCCATGGTACTTTCAATATTCTCCTCCAATACCATAACTCAAAAGCATCAATTCTTCTAACGGTCTTCCTTATTCACTGTCCAGCTTTCATATGCATATGAGATTATTGAAAATACCAAGGCTTGGGTCAGGTGTACCTTAGTCTTCAAGCTGACATCTTTGCTCTTCAACGCTTTAAAAAGGTCTGTGCAGCAGATTTGCCTAAAGCAGCTTGTTATAGTTGTTAAGTGCCGTTGTCAATTCCAACCCATAGTGTAGGGTTTCCAAGAAGCAGCTAGTGAGCTTGAACCACCAACCTTGCAGTTCAAATCACTTTGCAATCTGATGCATTAGCCCACAGAGCAACACCAGGACTCTGCCTAAAGCACCTTGTTGTTGTTAAGTACCGTGGAGTCGGTTCTGACTCATAGTGACCCTGCACAGGGTTTCCGAGGCTGCAAATCTTTATGGGAGCAGAAAGCCTCATCTTTCTCCCATGGAACAGCTGGTAGTTTCGAACTGCTGACACCTAGCAGTGTTTAAAATCCTGGCTGCAGGGGGAGCTATAATTGTCTTCACACAGAAAACAGGAGTGGCAGCAAAGTGCCCAAAACCAAAACAACAAAAAGACAAAAACTAAATCTCACCAGGCCTTCTTTCCTCAGCTCCCTCTGCCTGTGTTGGGGTGCATTACTGGGCAAGTCTTTCCTCATCTTCACCTCAGTAGTTCCCACAAATTGAACTCTGGGAGTCTGGTTCAGGGAGAGATCTGAAGCAGTCCCTAAGAAAGGGGAGCCATGGATGAGGGTCATGATACATTTGCATGTTGAAGGGCCTGATAGATGTGAAGACATGAGATCAGTTTATTTTGTTTAATCTGCTGGCCTAGGTATTTTAAACACCAGCAGGGTCACCCACAGTGGACAGGTTTTAGTCGATTTTCTAGATGAAGACAGAACAGGAAGAAGGAGAGACAAACTACGTCCAAATATTTAGTCACTGAAAATCTTATGAATAGCAGAGAAACACTGTCAACACCAGAATATTGAACATTGAAACATGATGAAGAGCTAAAGAATATTGTCAGATGTAGTGCCAGAAGATGAGTCCCTCAGGTTGGAAGGCACTCAAAATACAATTGGGAAAGAGCTGCCTCCTCAAAGCAGAGTTGATCATGATGAGAGAATGGAGTAAAGCCTTCAGGATGTTCATTTGCTGATGGAGCACATCTCAAAATGAAGAGAAACAGCTGTAAACATCCATTAATAACCAGAACATGGAATGTACCAAGTATGAATATCATAAAATTGGAAATTGTCGAAAATGAAATAGAATATATACACATCGATGTCCTAGGCACTAGTAAGCTGAAATGAACTTGTATTGGTCATTTTGAATCTGACAACCATATGATTTACTATGCAGGGAATGACAAATTGAAGAGGAATGGTATCACATTCATCATCAAAAAGAACATTTCAAAAATCTATCTTGAAGTATAATGCTGTCTGTGATCACATAATTATCTATGTGCTTATAGGGAAGACCAGTTAATACCATTATTATTCAAATTTACACACCAACCACTAAAGCCAGTGATGATAAAAATGAAGAATTCTACCAATTTCTTCAGTCTGAAATTGAGCAAACATACAGTCAAGATGTATTGATCATTACTGGTGTTTGGACTGCAAAGATTGGAAACAAAGAGGAAGGATCGGTAGTTGGAAAACATGACCTTTGTGGTAGAAACAATGCAGGAGATCACATGATAAAATTTTACAAGACCAAAGACTTCTTCATGCAGATACCTTTTTTAAACAACATAAAAGAAAACTATACACATGGACCTCAGCAGATGGAATACACAGAAATCAAATTGACTACATCTGTGGGCAAAAGCTCCATATCATCCGCCAAAACAAGGCCAGGGGCAGACTGTGGAACAGATCATCAATTGCTCACGTGCAAGTTCAAGCTAAAGCTGAAGAAAATTAAAACAAGTCCACGAGAAAGCCAAAATATGACCTTGAGCATACCCCACTTAAATTTAGGGATCATCTCAAGAACAGACCAGATGCATCAAACACTAAAGACTGAAGACCAGAAGAGTTGCAGGATGACATCAAGAACATCATATAGGATGAAGGCAAAAGGTCACTAAGAAGACAAGCAAGAGAGAAAAGACTAAAATGGATGTCAGAAGAAACTCTGAAACTTGCTCTCCAGCATAGAGATGCTAAAGCAAATGGAAGAAACGAGGAGGTAAAAAAGCTGAACAGAAAATGACAAAGTTCAGCTACAGAAGACAAAGTCAAATATAATAATGGCATGTGCAAAGACCTGGAGTTAGAAAACCAAATGGAAAGAACATGCTCAGCATTTCTCAACCTGAGGAAACTAAAGCAAAAATCCAAGTCTGAACTTACAATATTGAAGGATTCTATTGGCAAACTATACAGAAAGCATCAAAAGAAGATGGAAAGAATATACAGAGGCACTGTACCAAAAGGAAATGGTCAATTCAATAGTTAACCATTTCAAGGGGGAATATATGATCAAGAGCCAATGATACTGAAGGAAGAAGTCCAAGTACATTGAAGGCATCGGCAAAGAACAAGACTCTGGGAATTAATGGAATACAAATTGAAATCTCTCAACAACTGATGCCACACTGAAGGTACTCGGCCCATCTATGCCAAGAAATTTGGAAGACAACTACCTGACCAATTGACTGGAAGAGATCCATTCCAAAGAGAGGTGACCCAATAGAATGCAGAAATTATCAGATGCTATCCGTAGTGGTTACGAATTGGGCTGTGAACTGTAAGGTCAGCAGTTTGAAATTACCAGCTGCTCCGCAGGAGAAAGATGACGCTTTCTGCTCCCATAAAGATTTACGGCCTCGGAAAGCCTGTACAGGGTTGCTATGAGTCGGAACCGACTCCACGGCACATAACAACAACAATAAGAATCATTAATATAAGGATCTCTGGTAGCGTTGTTGTTGTTGTTGTTAAGTGCCATCGAGTCAGTTCCGACCCATAGCGACCCTGTACGTAGTGGTTACTAATCATGCTGCTAGTCTCATGATCAGCAGTATGAAACTACCAGCTGTTCCGCGGAAGAAAGATGAGGCTTTCTGCTCCCATAAAGATTTAAGCCTTGGAAACCCTGTACAGGGTCACTATGAATCGGAATCGGCTCCATGGCACATAACAACAACAACAATCATTAATATAGCATGCAAGTAAAATCTTTCTAAAGATATTTCAAAAAGCTCTGTAACCATACATTGACAAAGTCAGACTCAGAAGAGGACATGAAATGAGGGATATCATTGCTGATGTCAGATGGATTTTGGCTGAAAGCAGAGAATGCCAGAAAGGTGTTTACTTGTGCTTTATTGACTATGCAAAGGTTTCAATTATGTAGATTATGACTAACTATGGACACACATTGCCAACAATGAGTATTCCAGAACATTTCGTTGAACTCATGAACTCTGTCTGTACACAGACAGACCAAGAGGCAGTTGTTCAAATAAAATAAAGAATACCAAACAGTTTAAAATTATGAAACCAGTGTTGTATTCTTTCACCACACAAATTAAAAAAAAAAAAAAAAAAAGCTGGGTTATATGAAGAAGAATGTGGTATCAGGATTGAAAGAAGACTTATTGACAACCTATAATATGCAGATGATACAATCTTGCTTGCTGAAAGTGAACAGGACATAAAATACTGATGAAGATCAAGACCACCACCTTCAGTATGAGTTGCATCTCAATGTAAAGAAAATAAAAAATCCTCACCACTGGACCAATAAACAACATCAGGATAAATGGAGAAAAGAGTTAAGTTGTTAAAGACTTCATTTTGCTTGGATCAGCCATCAACATTCATGGGAGCAGCAGTCAAAAAATCAAATGATGTATTGCGTTAGGCAAATCTGCTGCTTAAGACCTCTTAAAACTGTTTTAAGAGCAAAGATGTCAATTTGAAGACTAAGGTATGTCTGACCCAAGCCATGGTATTTTCAATAACCTCATAGGTGTGTGAAAGTTGGACAGTGAATAAGGAAGACCATAGAAGAATTGATGCATTTGAGTTATGGTGTTGAAGGAGAATATTGAAAGTGCCATGGGCTGCCAAAAGAACCAACTGATCTATGTTGGAAGAAGTGCAGCCAGAATGGTCCTTGGAGGCCAGATAGCCAAACTTCATCTCTCATGCTTCGGACATATTGTCAGGAGGGACCAGTCCCTGGAGAAGGATATCATGTTTGGTATCCATATCAAGTAGAGGGTCAGGTAAAAGAGGAAACCCCTCAATGAGATGGATTTGCACAATGGTAGCAGTAATCGGCTTAAACGTAGCAATGATTGTGAGGTTGGGGCAGGACCAGGCAGTGTTTTATTCTGTTGTGCATAGGGTCCCTATGAGTTGGTACACACTTGGTGGCACCTAACAACAAACAACAACAACTGACCCCCAAGTGTGTTTAAACCTGGAACTCTTTCTTGGCTGAAAACGGCCTGAACTTCTGTCTTCCCAGATTGTGGAGTAGTTCATCTCGATTCTCAGAATGCAAAATTGGTCTTGCTTTGGCCAACCTAGGCCCAGAGGGCAAGTGTGTGTTTGCCCCAGGAGCCTCCCCACCAACCCATTCCTACAGGGTCCACCCTATGCCCTTCCATCACTAACCATTGTTGTTGTTGTCGTTAAGTGCTGTCCATCTCAGATCCAACTTATATCAACCCTGTATAGGGTTTCTGAGGAGTGATTGGTGAGTTTGAACCATCATCTTTCATTTCAAACTGACCTTGTGATCCATTGCTTATCCTACAGTGCCACACCAAGACTCCTCATTAACCATTGTTGTTGTTAAGTGCCACGAAGTCAGTTCTGATTCATAGCCACCCTATATAAGGTGTTTCAGAAGAGCAAGCTGGAGGGTTTGAGCTGTCTACCTTGTGGTTTGCCATCCAGTGCTGATCCTATAGTGTCACCATTAAGCAACTGAAATTTCTCTTGGGGACGGGCAGCAAGATCATGAAAAGCAGGAGATGGGCAGTCTGACCCTGGCCCTCTGTTGGACATCCCCACAGATACCAAGCTCGGGCCCGAGGCCTTCTGGTTCAACTCTGGCAGAGAGGCAGTGGCCACCCAGCTGAGTGAGAGCTACTACATCCTGCGGCCTGAGGTGGTGGAGAGCTACATGTACCTGTGGCGGCAGACCCACGACCCCATCTACAGGGAGTGGGGCTGGGAAGTGGTGATGGTGAGTGAGCCCAGGGGGCAGGAGAGGTAGGCACCCCTGAGAATTCACAGGCAGGGTCCAAGGCAGATTGACATTTGGGTGAGGTTCAAAGTACAGAGGATCAAGGTTGGGGTCACAGAGCCAAGAGACCTGAACTGCACAGAGACTTCTGGGGGACAGAGCTGGTCAGAGACTCATGCTGCCTTAGTCAGCCTTGAGGGCACACAGCCTTTGAGTTTGGGGTAATCTTAGAGGAGCCCAAGCAGGGGCAGCCAGGCAAAGCCAGAGCACAGTACAGCTAGTCTTTTCCCAACAAATCCTTTCCAGACCCTGGAGCCTGGACAGCCTGGTATTGAGGTCTCCTCTCCTCCCTTCTCTTCCCAAAGCCAATCAAGGCCCAGCCACCCGACCCCAGAGAGGCCCTGTCCCCAAGTCTCTCCTCCACACACCCTCTTAGCACATCCTCTCTCCTCAGTCCCCAGACCCCCAGCCAGAACTCTCCTGGCCCTCTTTGGACTTGATGTCAGAGGCAGCTTTGGAGGTTCCAGAAGGTCCATGAGTGGTCACTGAGCTGCACCTGTCCTCACAGCCTGGTCCCAGCTTTCTGGGTGACGAGCAGGACCACCTCCATGAGGCAGACTGTCCCTAGGAGAGGAACAAACTCAGAAGTCACTATGGTCCCCAGGACCCAGCAAGCAAGTGTGTTGGCTTGAGACTACCCGCTTCTCTGAGATCTTGGTTCTTGACCTTCAAGGGGCTATTGGTTTGTGCTCCTGGACCCATTCTACAGACCCTCAATGTCTAAAAATTGCATGTATATGCAAAATACATTTATAGACAAAAATGTAGGCAGCCTGGTAGCCCACCTGCCTCTGGCCCAGGGACCATGTCTCTATAGAGACTCTTGGAGGTGTCCAGAGTCCATGCCACAAGTCTCAGCCCATGAACTTGAGCAGTGGCCTGCCTTTGTCTCCTTTACCATTGTGGGCACATTATTCATCAGAATAGGCAGACAAACCAGGGTAAGGGGCTTCATGCAGGCCAAGTCCTGGGGGGCCTCTGCTCTGCCCACACTATAGGCGGCCTTCCCTTTCCTCAGGCCTTGGAGAAATTCTGTCGGACGGAAGGAGGCTTTTCTGGGATCCAAGATGTCTACAGCAGCATCCCCAACCATGACAACAAGCAACAGAGTTTCTTCCTAGCAGAGACATTGAAGTGAGTCGGGCTTTGTCCATGAGCAGTCCCAGGGGTGCAGGGGGGGTGTAGGAGATGGGTCCGTCTTCCTCCCTTCTCACCAGCAGGCAGTTCTGTAGTCACAGAACTGGGCTCACAAGGAGAGACTGAGGGCCACTGGATTACACCCCCAGGACACTTTCTCTCCTCAAGAGCATGAGTCTTGGACAGGAGACAGGTTGGGTTGGCATCCAGCCCCCTAAGTATGAGCTCTGTGCTGGTTAGAACTTCAGTTCTGTAAACCGTTTCCTCAGGTTACTTCAGTTCTCTGAAACTTTGCCCTCACTCATGAAAAATGACTAGTAATCAGATGCTGAGAATACAATGCGCTGAGGCACCTGCCTGGTACGTGTTACCAACACCAGGCTCTGCAGCGTCTTTCCTTGTTGTTCCCCAAAGCAAGCCCTTTGTGCTGCACCCCTTAGGATAGTGCAGAGTTTCCGGTAGAAAATGCCCAAGCCCCCAGGAAGCACACTCACACTGCGGGCTCCTCAGCAGGCGGGAAGGCAGCAGTATGAGAGTTTGGGCTGTTGCAGCAGGCAGGGCACTCTGGGAAAGCAAGGAGAACTGACGCTGCAAAAGGGCCTATAGCAAAGTTTACATCCAGGACCAGGGAGGCAAAGTACCTGAGGGAAGCAACCAGGTAGAAGGTAGAGTGGGGGCAGGGCTCAGAGCCAGGGTTAAACTGTATGACCCAAAGCTCAGTGCTTTCCTTAGGGTCCACAGCTTCTTTCCTGGGACAGGTCTTTTTAACTGTCCAGATTGTGGAATAGCTCGTTTGGATTCTCAGAATCCCAAACTGCAAAATTCTTGAGGCCACAAGGGTTTTGCTCTGGCAGGCTCGGCTAAGATGAAAGCAATGCCAGGGTTCTGATGCTGTGTCTCGCTTCCCTGCCCAGGTATCTCTACCTTCTGTTTTCTGAAGATGACGTGTTCTCCCTGCAAGACTGGGTGTTCAACACTGAGGCCCACCCGCTCCCGGTAAACTACTCAGACAGCTCCAGCTCCGTCTGGAGACACTGAGCCCTCCTGTCTCCCCACAGCTCCCAGGGTCCGCCACAGACCTGTCTTGCCTTTTTGGGATTTGGGACTGTTCTCAAAGGGATTGGGAACATAAGACCCATCCCAGGCAGACCCTGGGCAGATCTGTCGGACAAGCAACTTCTTTTCCTCTATGAGGAGATAGGACTTGGAGACGTAGTGTTGTCACACAAGGGCCACCGTACTGCAGGCCCCAGATACTCCTTTCTATAGAGAATTTCTATGAAACCCACTCAACTTGCCATTCCAGGGCTAAAGGACCGGAGGTTTGTATACCCACCCCGTGTATTAGCTTCACTACCTTTCATTTTGTTTTGCTTGATTTTGCCTTTTACTCTACAGATGGGTTTTGTCACAATTATATAGTTTTCAAAACCATGTGCTTTCTCAAACGGTGGCTTCCTGGTCATGAAAACCTTCACATGTTTGCACATACACAAAGAAGCCTTGGCCCCGTTTTCGGTACTTTAAATGCCTTCTGCCCAGCATTTACTCTATGTTCAATTATGTGTCATTTATCTTTTTTTTTTTTTCTTTTTTTTGAGGAGGGGTTTCCCCCTTTCATTTGGATCTAAGTGTTACAAATCACTAGTACTATTTTCATTATTGTAATGGAAAAATCTGTGAACTAGAATAAAAGAGTTTATTGAATAAGAAACCAGATTGAGCTCTTTGCATATCAGTGAATTTGGGGGAAACCACTGCAATGTGATCATCAGGAAGATGATCAAGGAGCAGCTGATTTAAGGGGTAATTTATTTAGTCAATGAGGAATCAAGGAATCAGTAACTCTAACTACTGTTACCTTCCCTTTAAATCAGTTCTAATAGATTCAGAGCTCTGGTAGCGTAGTGGTTACGAGTCAGGCTGTGACCTGCAAGGTCAGCAGTTCGAAACTACCAGCTGTTCTGCGGAAGAAAGATGAGGTTTTCTGCTCCTGTAAAGATTTACAGCCTCAGAAACCCTGTACAGGGTCGCTATGAGTCAGAACCAACTCCAAGGCACATAACAACAACAATATATCCAGAAAGGAGCCCTGCTTGAGAAGTAGATTACGCCGTGGATTACGCCTCTGACTGCTAACCCACAAGGTCAGTAGTTCAAATCCACCAACTGCTCTGTGGGTAAAAGATGAAGCTTTCTGTTCCTATAAAGATTGACAGCCTCGGAAACCCTTTACAGGGCCATTATGAGTCAGAACCGACTTGACAGCATTTAACAGCAGCAACATATTCAGGAGGTGTAAAGCCAGTTCTTTAAATTCAGTTGATGTTTGTACTCAAGTTGAGTCTTGACAGAGGCCACGTTCCTGAGGCCACATAATTAGTAAAAGGCCGAGGTGAAGCCTGGACCCTATGGCTTCCTGGCCCCCTAACCCCCTTGTTCATCTGTTCAATCAATCAGCAGATATGAGAGGACTTCCAAAAGTTCATGGACAAATTCCATTCTCTTTTCATTCCATTTTCCCACAAACTCTGAAGCTTCCTCATACCTGGTGAGTGGCTGCAACGGATCAGACATGGGTTTAGATGCCAGGGACACCGCTGTGAGCAGGACCCTTGCAACACTGTCCTGGGAGCACACAGTCAAGAGGGAGCTATAAACTTTAAAGTGAATTGACAGATAAGCAAAATAGCTGCAAGGGGTATGAAATGCTACAAAAGACACAAACCAGGCCAAGAAGTAGTGGCCAGGCCCTACCTTAGGAGTCAGGGAGGGCCCCTCTGGGCAGGTGACAATCAAACTGAGACCTAGAACATAAAGGAGCAGAGGAGTATCCCGCAGGTGGTCAAGCATCCCACAGGTCTGAGCTCCTTTCCACTCTCCCAAGTGACTGTCACCTATGTCCCCTGCAGAGCAGGGGTCCAGGTCCCAATGCTGAGCAAGGGCCTTTCCTCCCTTCTCCCCTACAGCCTCTGTAGCCAGCGCACTCACTGAACCCACAAGATGAAGTCCAGCCCTTCCACTTCATTTGCTTTCTAACAGTCCACCTGAGTAGCCCCTGGGCTGTTGGAGCTCCCACCAGGCTGCCTGGCTTTAAACCCTGCTGGGTAAATACGAGCAGGTTGGCTCACTTCTCTGGGCTCCCCTTTTCCATAAAGCAGGAGGAAGAACCTCCATGAGAATGATGGGATGACAATGGTGTGAGGGCGGGGGGACTTCCTCCTTGTTCTGGAGACACAGCTGCTCCCAGCAGCTCTGGAACGGAAAGTCACATCCACAAGTGTGCTCCCTCTGGAGCAGACACCTGGAGTGTGATCAATAAATTCCACAAATCACTTCACTCTTGATAGGCATTAAGTGTGGCTCCAGCAACCCACCTGTGCCGGTTAAAGGGGGTGGGGTAAGACAAGAAAGCTCTTTGACTACACAAACGTCATAGAAAGATTAGAAAATAAAGATAAGCAAATGGTTAAAACACTGTACTACTAACCAAAGAGTTGGCGGTTTGAGCCTACCAGCCAGGCCTTGCCTGGTGGAGGCGCAGGAGAGGAGACTTTGGGGTAGCTGCGGCAGGACAAAGCCGAGGGGCCCCAGGGGATGGAGATTGAAATGATGATTTTGGCCTCATCAGTCCAGCACCAGAACTGGGAAAACCAGTCCAGTTGGTCCACAAGCACTACCGAGCCCAGAGGTATGCCAGGTGTGCTGGGAGGGGCTGAGTGGACAGGGAGTGGACACAATGCTGTCCTCAGAGGGTTATTCCCTCCCTACTGGGTTGGTGGTTGGAACTCAGCCGCCACTCGGCTGGAATGAGATGAGGCAGTCTGCTTCCATAAAGTCTTACAGTCTTGGAAATCTGTGGGGCAATTCTATTCTGTCTTTGATGGTAGATAGTAGTCAGTCCGGAGCCATACTATAAACATTGTTGTTGTTAAGTGCCATTGAGTCAGTTCTGACTCATAGCAACCCTGTATAGGGTTCCTGGGGAGCTTCTGGTGAGTTTTTAACTGCCGACCTTGCGGTTCAAACCCACCTTGCAATCCAGTGCATTATCCTAAAGCACCACACCAGGACTCTATAAGATGCATACTGTTTTGTAATCTGTATTTGCACTGAACCATAGGAGCTCTGGTAGCGTAGTGGTTACGAATCGGGCTGCGAACCTTAAGGTCAGCAGTTCGAAACTACCAGCC
>NW_006408565.1:11878775-11913656 GCF_000296735.1 Chrysochloris asiatica | reverse complement strand
GTGCAGCCAGAGTGCTCCTTAGAGGCCAAGATGGCCAAACTTTGTCTCTCATACTTTGGACATATTGTCAGGAGGGACCAGTCGCTGATGAAGGATATCATGTTTGGTAAGGTGGAGGGTCAGAGATAAAGAGTAAGACCCTCAGCGAGATGGATTGGCCAAGTGGCAGCATCGATGGGCTCGAGTGTAGCAATAATAATAGTGAGGTTGGCCCAGGATTGGGCAGTGTTCCGTTCTGCTGTGCATAAGGTCGGCACCAACTCGATGGCACGTAACAACAATAGGTCATGAATCATTTGCCCTGTCAGGACATGAGCTCATCAGTGTACCTGGTTGTGCAGTATTCCATTAGACACTATATTGAACTTTACTGATCTAAGTCCTATACTGGCCATTTGAGCTTGTGTCAGTTTGCATTCTCAGTTACACGTGATAGAAACCAACTCTAACTTAAGCCTAATGCTTGAGTTTTGAGGAGGTACAGGAAATCTCAGGAAACAGTGAAGAGCCAGCTCTCAAGATTGACTAGAATGTCTAGACATTCACTGCCAGAACTAGGGGCAGCCCCCTCAAGTACCCCCATCAGGGTGGGTAAATCAGAATGCTTCCAGATCCCACAGTCCCTCCCCTCAAGGAAGTGAGCTTCAGGGGCCCACCCCTAGCTGAGAAGAAAGATGTACATGCAGTGGGCAAGGGGCAATTTCTGGAGAAAAACTGAGCTTTGTTACCAAAACAAGGGGGTCTGCCTGCTGGAATGACAGAATCAGCAAGGCCCCTTTGCAGGGTTTGCTTTGATTCCTCTCCGCATTACAAAGAGGTATAAGAAGCCACATTGGACCAGCAACTTTTTACCTTTGCCCAATTAGATCCTCATGCTCAATCCCTAGAACCTCTGTCTGTTTGGCCTCAGCACCACTTTGCAGTTCCCAGAGGCCGCAGGCTCTCCCGCTGGGCCCATGTCTGTCCCCACTCTCCTCTCCCACGTTCTTGTCCTCTGCTTTATTGCTGGAAGCAAGATGTAAAAATGAAGGTTTTAAAATTCATCTTCCAAGAGGGCCCTTGCAGGTGGAGAAAGAACATTTTTTTGCCAAATTAACTCCATGCCAGGGATAAAAATAAGACCCAAGGTAGGCTGAAAGGAAAGACAGTATTAACGCATGAATCATCCTCACTGAAGGTAGGAGAGTGCCTAGCAAGCCGCAGAATCAACACAGCCAGACCCTTCTCCAAGGCAGCCCAGCCTCCCCACCTGGTTCAACTCAACAATCCACATCTCCTGTGAAGCCTCCACCTTGCTGAGTTCAGAACCACTTTGCACCTGTTTTCTTCATAGATGGGCTTTGTGCTGGTGTCTTCCAGAAAACTTCAGTAACACCTGGCTCCAGGCGCTGAGTGGAATCCCTAGGTGGTGAAAACAGTTAGTACTCCACTACTAACCCATAGGTTGGCAGTTCAAACTCACCGGAGGTGCCTTGGAAGGCAGGCCTGTCAGGCTGCTTCCAAAAATTAAGAGCATTGAGAACGTGATGGAGCAGTTCCGCTCTGCACAGACGGGGTCGCCATGAGTCCGAATGAACATGATAACACCACCGTGCCAGGCTATGGGGTCTGCAGAGCATCTTACCCCAGAAATGGGGAGCAGCCTTAAATGATTATGTGCTTATTCAGGCTGACTTTGAGCATCCAATTTATGTCTTTGGATTTGCAAAGGTCAAAACCCAAATGTATTTGGGGGGAAGAAAAGCAAAAAATCAACAACCCTCAGTTCCAAGCTGTGGGATTGGTTCTTTTCCTTTTGCCTTGAGGGGTGCCCCCGGTGGTTTGATGGGGGAGTAGTCTAGCTCTCCTCTGGGTCTGTCCTTGGGAATATGTTCACCGCTCATGAAGCTCAGGGTGCTCAGCCCTCTGACTAATGTTTAATCACATCCCACTGGGAGGTGGGGTGGGGGGCTGGTGCTGTTTTTATATCTAAAAATATCTGTTTGGTTTCCTATATTTGGGGCAGTATTTTGATCCCGCTTCAGCCTATCTCTTATGTCAGAGTGTCTCAAACTTGAATGTGCACGTGAATCACCTGGGGAGCTTGTTAAAATGCAGGTTCACATTCGGTGGATCTGGAATAGAGCCGAGATTCTCGGTTTCTAACAAGCTCCCGGGAGAGGCAGAGGCTGCTGGTCCTTGGGCCATACTTTGAGTAGCGAGGCCTCAGTTAATGGCCATTCCTTTGGGGGTCTGTCTTCTATTTGTGTCCTTAGAGTTGTGGATGCTCACAAGTGGAGTAGAGGGTCTCAGGTGTTGCAGTACCATCTGTAGGTACCTTGGCTGCATGTTACCTGGGTCAGCAGCTCCTCGTCCTCCAGGACAACCAGGCTGTGTGACAAAGCAAAAGCAGCTTGCTGATGGATCCAAACAATGCTGTCCAATGGAGTTTTCTAGGCCGAAGGAAATGTTCTGTATGTGCACTCTCAAGAGGGTAGCCACAGGCATCTAAAATGAAGTACAGTCAAGAAACTCAATGTTTTATTTTATTTCAGTGTAATTAATTTTCATTTTAATGTTGTTTTGTTGTTAATGGATGAATCTTACATTATTATGCTGAGTGGGAAAAGCTAGTCATAAAAGGACAAATATTGTATGACCTCATTTATATGAAATAAGCAAATATATAGAAACCAAAGTTTATTAATGGTTGCTAGGGATGACACAGGAGTCTTAGTGTGGCATTGGAGGATAAGCACTGAACCACGAGGTCGGTGGTTCTAGCTCACCAGCCATTCCTCGGAAACCCTATACAGGAAACCCTATGAGTCAGAGCCAACTCGACAGCACTTAACAACAAACACAACAAGGAATGAGAAAACCAAGTGCTCCACAGGAGAAAGATGAGGCACTTAACAACAACAACAATGGTTAGTTGGGGCCCTAGTGGTGCAGTGGGTTAAGCACTGGGTTGCTGACTAAAAGGTCGGTGGTTTCAACCCATCAGTCACTCTATGGTAAAAAGATGTGGCAGTCTGCTCCCATAGAGATTAACAGCTTGGAAACCCTATGGGCAGTGCTACTCCATCCTAAGAGGTCGCTCGAGTCAGAAATGAACTCAGTAGCAACGGGTTTGGTTATTTTGGGGTTATATGGTTAGTGGCTAGGGATCACGGCAGAGCTGTAGGATAAGCACTGGATTGCTACCCATAATGCCCATTCTTCTAGCCCACAAGCCACTTGGCAGGATAAAGATGAGGTTTTCTGCTCATCTTTCAAGTCGGTTCGGACTCACAGTGACCCTGCATAGGGTTTCCGAGGAAACACAACAAGAAGGTTGTTAATGCATCTTCTTCCAGTCTTGATGCCAATCTCTTCTTCATACAATCCAGCTTCTCGGACTGTTTGCTCAACATACCGATTGAATAAGTATGGTGAAAGAATACAATCCTGGCACGCACCTTTCCTGATTTGATTTCTGTGTTCAAACAACTGCCTCTTGGTCTATATACAGGTTCCTCGTGAACACAATCCATTGTTCTAGAATATCCATTCTTCCAAATGTTGTCCATGGTTTGTCATGATCCATATAGTCAAAAACCTTTGCGTAGTCGGTAAAGCACAATACATCCTCCGAAACACTACACAGGGTCACTATGAGTCAGAACATACTCTGTAGCACTGAGCAGCATGGTTCATGGCTACTGTTTTGGACAGCTTTGGCCGGCTAAAGAAGTTAGCAAGTGAGTCCCTGCTCACTTCACCCATCCCCACAGAACCTGCTCCACCTGCATTCATTACAAAAATCATCTTAGCACAAAACTTACTATTTCGAGACTTGAGGATTCCCTTGAACATCCTGGTGGGTTTTATACTCATTTCAGCCTCTGACTATGATCTCTGCAAAAGCCTCCCATTCTTACATTGTATTTTTGCCACTCAGTTTATCCATAGATTGATGGGCACTGGATCATGTTGGGGATAGACAGGCAGAGTAAGAGTATGACAAGACAGGACCAGCACAGACTTTGACAGACCTGCGTTCATCTCCTCCCTTCCTTTTTACAGGCTGTGTAACCTTGAGAAAGCCCCTTAACATCTCTGAGCCTCTGTTTCTCTCTGTGTGTAATGGAAGGGTTGTTTCAAGGGTCAATTGAGCATCTGGGTACAGGAACTCAATAAGTGGTATTGATGATTGTTATTGCTGTTCTGTGACTGTTCTTTGTAAATGAAGCAAAACACTGCTGTCAAAATTTCTTCTTTTTAAGCAAAATCCATGGAAATGTTCAGGAAACAGCATCAACCAGGCCCAGGAGACAAGCCAAACTCTCAGAGCAATAAATCTGAACGTTTTCTGGTTTTTGCACTGAGCAAACATTCTGTTGTAAGCTTTGGAACTATGGAAATTGAGAAATTGGGATGAAGATTTGTTGACTGTCCAAGGGCTTCTCGAGGCCAACCTGGTTGTGGGGGTGCAAGGCAAGGGATGAGGGATGGACAGGACCTCTGAGCACATGAGGGAGAGGGCAATTGGCCAGGAATCTGGGAGGGATGCTCCTCTGCTTTGAAGTCCCTACTGAATCCTTCCTACAACTTTGGAAGGGAGACAGGGCAGGCGGAAGTGGAAAACCCATTTTACAGAGGAGGACACCGAGGCCCTAAGAGACTTGCCCAGGTCAAATAGCTGCTCCTGAACTCTGGACAACCTCCCCAGACACCCACAGTGGTCTCCCTGACTCGCCTCACACCCTTCATCTCCCCCATCATGGTTCGCTCATGACAGTTTTGTCATGGACAAAATAACTTAAAAGTGTTAACAATATGGGCAATAAATGATATGAGCCTGGTACTTCAGACTACTTTCACAGATAAGGGCAAGCAATGGTAACTGAGATAATTCTTCCAGAAGCCTTCAGTGCTCTGGCAAATGGTAAAAACACAGTCTTAAAAAACAGGTAAATAAACCTAAGGTTCTTTCATTTGGAAACTCCCCATGTTCTCACACACTTCCATGCCTTTCCATACACTGTGCCCTCTGCCCAGTGGCATAGCTTCTAGCGTCACAGGAACATGTGAGCCACCGCAGTACGACAGACTTGACAGATGAGGGTGGTCCTGACATGTCAGCAGTAAATGTCTGTGCTGGAGGTTTTAGGATGAAGGACCCACTCAAACTGCCTCTATTGAGAACAGACATGAGAAATGGGTGCACGTGGAGGGACAACGGTGATACGTTTTCTTGTAGGAACTTCCCTTTTGGTTTTCTGATTCCAAGCTTTGGCACATTTCAGTATAATACTTGACTTTGTCTTCCCAAGCTGCTCTGTGAAATGTTCTGTTCAGCTCTTTGACGTCCTCATTTCTTCCATTTGCTTTAGCATCTCCACATTGGAGAGTAAGTTTCAGAGTCTCTTGTGACATCCATTTTGGTCTTTTCCTACGTTTCTGTATTCTTAGTCCTTAATTGCTTTTTTCCCGTGTTGGTGTTCTTGATGTCATCCCACAACTCTTCTGGTCTTTGGTCTTTAGTGTGTAATGCATCAAATCTGTTCCTGAGATGATCTCTAAATTCAGGTGGGATATGTTCAAGGTCATATTTTTGGCTCTCATGGACTTGTTTTCATTTTCTTCAGCTTCAGTCTGAACTTGTATATGAGCAACTGATGGTCTATTCCACAGTCTGCTCTGGCCTTGTTTTGGCTGATGATATGGAGCTTTTCTACAGTCTCTTTCCACAGATGTAGTCAATTTGATTACTGTGTATTCCAACTGGTGAGGTCCACATGTATAGCTATCTTTTATGTTGTTTAAAATAGGTATTTGCTATGATTAAGTCACTGGTCTTACAAAATTCTATCATACAACCTCTAGCATCATTTCTATCATTGAGGCCATATTTTCCATCTACTAATCCTTCTTTTTTGTTTCCAACGTTTGCTTTACAGTCACCAGTAATTATCAATATAGCTTGATTGCATGTTTGATTGATTCAGACTGAAAAAGTTGATTGCTGTTAAGTGCCATCGAGTTGGGTCCAACTCATAGTGACCCTGTATAGGGCTCCTAAGGAGCAGCTGGTGAGCTTAAAGTGCTAACTTTGTGATTCAAGCAGATTTTGCAGTCCAGTGCTTTAACCCACAACACCACACTAGGATTTCATCTAGTTGTTATACACATTTGAGTAATAGTGGTATTAACTGGTCTTTGTAGACATAGGGTTTTTATTTTATCACAAATAACATTATACTTCAAGATAGATCTTGAAATGTTTATTTTGATGATAAATGCGACACTATTCCTCTTCAGTTTGTCATTACCGGCATAGTCAACCATGTGATTATCAGATTCAAAATGACCAATATCAGTTCATTTCAACTCATTAATGCCTAGGATATCTATCTTTATGCCTTCCATTTCATTTTTGACAACTGCCAATTTTCCTAGACTCATACTTTGTATGTTCCATGTTCTGATTATTAATGAATGTTTACAGCTGTTTCGCCTCAGTTTAAGTTGTACCCTATCAACAAACAAAGGTCCCGAGGGCTTTACTCCATTCACAATCAACTCTACTTTGAGGCGGTAGCTCTTCCCCAGTCGGTTCTTGAGTGTCTCCCAGCACTGTATCTGACAATATTCTGGTGCTCTTCATCATGGTTCAGTATTCCAATATTCTGGTGCTATCTGACATTGTTCCACACTATTCATCAGGTTGTCAGTGGCTAAATATTTAGAAGTAGACTGCTTCTCCGTCTTCCTAGTCTTTCTTAGTCTGGAAGCTCAGCAGCAACCTGTCCACCTTGAATGTACCTTCCTTGTATTTAAAATCCCAGTGGCATAGCTTCCAGCATCACAGCAACATGGAAGCCACCACAGCACGACAAACTGCCACATGTGGTTTGGGATTAAGGACCCAACCTGGTTCTGTTGAGAAGAGACAAGAAACTGCAGTGCAGGTGGAGGGGACAACAGTGACCAGTTTTCTCACAAGGGCTTTCCTTAGTGGTCTTGGGGGAGGGGCGGGAGGGAAGGGAAGGGACTGAGCTAGGATTCTAGAAAGTGGGAGGAGGAGTGGAGATAGGGAGGAGAACCCACCCCTTGGGGGCAGGCAAATCCCAGAAAGAACAAATACAAGAATGTCAGATCTGAGGGCCAATCCTTCAGTGTAGGGGCCACCTCCCCTGGCTAAGGTGAGGGGGCAGTTAGGGCTCATCCAAACACAAGCAGAGAAGTCCCTCCCCCAACTCCTCTAAGAGTGGGGAGATATGTCACTCCCCAAGTAGAGGAACGCAAGTCTAGGGGCTAAGGTAACTAGAGGAAAGAAAACACACACACTCACACACACACACACACTCAACTTTGGTCTCTTGTTGCTGTTAAGTGCCATCAAGTCGGTTCCCACTCATAACCCTGTATAGGGTTTCTGAAGAGTGGCTGATGAGTTTGAACACCTGACCTTGCAGTTAGTAGTCTGGTGCTTATCCTACAGCGCCACACCAGGACTTCTGGTCTCTCTTAGGCCTTTTCATTAACTGACCAACTTTACAGTCACCCAGGGGTGGGACTGTCTCCCCCAAGGTGGCACAGCATCACATTCGAACAATCCTACCCTGACTTTCAGGAAGCCCCTCCTCAACATCAACCTGTACTCCTCTGGCAATGCCCCCAGGACCTGGGGTGGGAAGTTCTGCTTGGGATCAGTGGTCCTCAGAATGTAAAGACTGGGCCAGCATCAGCCTCACCTGGAAACTTGTTAGAAATGCACATTCTCAGACCAGGAGGTTCAGAAGCTGAGGGTGGAGAGACAGAAGTCTGTGTCTAACAAGTGCTCCAGGTGACACTGATGCATGCTGAGGCCTGAGAAGGGCCACCTGGGATTATCTCTAAGGTGACCCCTCACACTAAGGTGAAACCAAGCTGGTGTCCACCTCCCATCATTCCAGTCCCCAACTGAGAGACTCCCAGAGGTTCCACAAGAAGAAAACCGCCCTGTCTTTGAACACCTCTCCTCCAATCCTGCCCTCAAAAACAAAGAATTCAAGTTCACAATGAAATCGCCTTCACCATAAAAACTAAAGTTCAAAGAAACCGAAGTCCAAGTTCGTCCTTCTGCAAGTTATAGCCTGCTTAGTCTTGGCCAGAAGGGCTCTTTGGGTGTCAGAGCTCCTGGAATGCCTGGTTTCTGCAACCCCCGCTGCCTTCTGGGTCATCTCCTGCATCACCAGGTGGGACCTCTTCACCTTCTCCGGTGTCTGAGTATCTCCGCACATTCTGCTTTTCCAGAGGCGGACAGATGGCATGTAAAGAATCCCAGCCCAAAGTCAAAGTTAGAAAGCAAGAGTAAACCTCATCCTCTCTGGTTTCCCAGCAAAATGACATTCCCAGAGCCCAGATCACACAGACCTGCAACACTTTCACTATCCAGTGACTGGAGCAGGGACAGAGAAAGGAGAAGCAGCCTCAGCCATCCCAGGGTACCAAGAGTGTCCCTCATGTGGCAACCAAAGGGTCCCTTCCTCAAACCTGAAGGGCCATCACCTTCCGTGCCTGTCCTCACAGAGTAGCATTAGGGATACACCCAACTCCAAGCTCTGGGAAACCAGAGAGGCTGGGCTTTGCTTGTGCTTTCTAACCTCAGTCTGCAGCTTGGATTCTTCATGAGCCATCAGTCCACTCCCAAAAATGTTGAACATGTCAAGGGTGGCAGTCTTAGGCCTCAGAACATCAGGGCCGCCTTCCCCTCCAGGAACCACACAGTGCTAACCCTGGGTCCCCGCCCTCTGGTGGGGACTGGAGTGTGGGTTCTATTTGAGGTCAGCCTGCACCCCTCTAATGAGCAGGGGCCCCACGTTTCTCACAGGCACATTCCTTGCTTTTCTCTCCACACTGTCCAGTCCAGCAAAGCAGGTTCTGGGGCTCATTCTTTAGCCCCAGCCATTGTTCTGGAATCTTCCAGTTTCTGTAATTCAACAAGTGGTTATTGAGTGTCTCATCTCAGCGGGGTGATGGACAAAGTGCTGAATGAACATTGTAAACCGGACAGACAGAGTTTCTGCCCCCTGAGGCTTCCAGAGGCAGGGGAGGCTGGGAATGCAAACATATCGACACTGTAAGTGCAGACAAAGGGATGAGCCACAGAAACCAGTCACAGAGAGGGGACAGATGAGGGTCATTGGGGGAGAATACAGGAGATGGGGCAGTCAGGAGCAGCCCCAGGATGCTGACATCTGTGAACAATGTAGGAAGAGTGTTCCAGGCAGAGAGAACACAAGTGCCAAGGCTCAGAAGTAGGAAAGGAAAGGTGTTTGAGGAAGAGAAACACCTTCTCTCTCAGTGTGCAAAGTTTGAATAAGTCAGGAGCGCCATTCTGCAAGGTCTTGTGAAGCATGGAAAGAGTTTGAATCTAATCTGAAACCAGCAAGTAGCTTGTTATTATTGCTGCACGCAATGTCTATGTGATAGAGTAGAACTGTCCAGGTGCACATTAGAATTACAGCTAGGCTGTCATATTTTATGGGACAGATCTCCAAGTCTTTCTCCTGTGATGCCTCTGGGTGAGTTCAAACCACCAGCCTTTCCGTTTGTAGCCAAGTGCTTAACCATTGTGCAGGCAAGGGCTCCAGAGAGAAGTTAGGCAGGATTTTAAGCAGGGACAGGAGTTGACCTACTTTATATTTCTGAAGGTTTTCTCTGATTGCTCTGGAGAACCTACAAATTATTTTCCCTCCTTGCTTTTGCATCTGTCTCGGTGGAAAACTGCCCTCAGATTCCTAATTAGAAGCTTCTGAAACCTGTGCCCACAGGAGGGGAGAGAGGACCAAGTGCCCTCCACCGTCTGTTCTTCCAACGTCGTCTCTGTAGCGTCTGTTCTGGCCGGCCTTGAGGAACCTGCGAGACTTCAAGGACACCTGAAACATTTCTTTGCCCCTTCCTCCAGCTACCCAGGGAGTCTGCCTCCAGTGTCTGCTTCCCTTGCTTTTTATCCCATGGCCTTCAAGCCGCCCCAGCTGAGTATTCTAATCATGGAAGATGCTTCCTAAGATGGCTCACCCATGCAGAGCCAAGACCGTTTGTGGGGTCTAAAGCCTTCTTTCCTTTTCCCTTTGGAACCTTCTGGGTTTGGGGGAGGTGTGACAGCAGTGAGTTCTGGGTCTGTTAAAAGCAAATCTGCTCAAACCCCTTCACCACTCCCCCATGGAGACAACCTCCCACTGGCCCAGTGACCTTCACAGGTTAGGATTTTACCCACTGTGCACCTTGCTAGGCCCCCTTCAGTTTGTGTCTGTCTCCCTGGGCTTGCTTAGGGTCCTAGCTCCATACATTCCCAAGGCTTTTCCCTCTGGCACATGGGAAAGGTTATCTCGCCTGTATGCGTGATAATGACTTGACACTATCCCTGTCCAGAGTTCACCTGGTCACCGAGAGGGTGTCACCGAGAGGACCACCACCCCTCGGCCCTGACTGCTTTCTCCCACAGCAGCTTTCTGGGCCCTCCCAGGGCCTTGCTCTCTGAGATCTTGCCACTCCCTCTGTTTAATCTCTCTGGGCACATGCATCTCTCTAGTTAAGGGATAATTAAAATATCTCCCAATCCCCTAATCCCATCTTTGGGAACAGTAAGAAACTCTTGGCTTCCTCCTTCCTTTTATCTTTGTCTCCATGGACTCAGCCTCTCTATTAAGGAAATCCCTCCCTTCCTTCTGTTCACTCAGCATGTTAGCTTGTCTTCCTTCAATTTACCTTTCTGTTTCCACACTCCAAGTTTTTGCATCAATCTTGTTTCTGCTTGATTATATATATATATAATTCTGGTATCAATATGGGTAAGTCAAAAAGTATTGTTACAAAATCATAGACACCTTTATTAAACAAAAATATCAAAATATGAAGCTATTGTTTCTTGACATATCCTCAGTCTAGGTACATGTTGTTGTTGTTGTTAGGTACATACACTTCTGAAAGTCTTATTTCCACCTCTGTAACCCTTCCAGACCACCACTCATCTGTCAGTTTCCCATACCATGGTGGCTTATGTGTTGCTGTGATGCTGGAAGCTACGCCACCAGTATTTACAACACCAGCAGGGTCACCCACAGTGGACAGGTTTCAGATGAGCTTCCAGACTAAGACAAACTAGGAACAAGGGGATAAGGACTCCTTTAGAATATTGAATCACTGAAAACCTTATGAATAGCAGTGGAGAACTATCAGCATCAGATGACTGAATGTTGAAACATGATGAAGAACACCAGAACATTGTCAGATATAGTGCCAGAAGATGAGCCCCTCAAGTAGGAAGGCTCTCAAAATACAACTGAGGATGAGCTGCCATAATGTTGAGAATGGAGTAAAGCTTTAGGGACCTTCATTTGCTGATGGGTCACAACTCAAAATGAAGAGAAAAAGCTGTGACCATCCATTAATATTGGGAAGATGGACTGTGCAAGGTACATTCCTAGAAAATTAGAAGTTGCCAAAAAATAAAAGGGAATGTATAAAGATTGATGTTCTAGGCATTAATGAGCTGAAATGGACTGATATTGGCCATTTTGAATTTTACAATCACATGGTTTACTATGCCGGTAATGACACATTGAAGAGGAATAGTGTCACATTCATCATCAAAAAACAATTCAAGATCTATCTTGAAATACAGTACTCTCTGTGATAGGATAATATCCATACGCCTATAAGGAAGACCAGTTAATATCACTATTATTCAAATTTACATACCAACCACTAAAGCCAGTGATGATGAAACTGAAGAATTCTACCAACTTCTTCAGTTTGAAATGGACCAAACATACAATCCAGCTGTATTGATCATTAGTGGTCATTAGAATGCAAAGGTTGGAAATAAAGAGGATCAGTAGTTGGAAAATATGGCCTTGGAGATAGAATGATGCTGAAGAATTATGCAAGGCCAATGACTTCTTCATTGCAAATACCTGATTTATAAACAACATAAAAGATGATTGTACACCTGGACTTCACCAGATGGAAAACACAGAAATCAAATTGACCACATCTGTGGAAAAGCTCCATATCATCAGCCAAATTCAGACCAGGGGCAGACTATGGAACAGACCATAAGTTGCTCATATGCAAGTTCAGGCTGAAGCTGAAGAAAAGTAAAACAAGTCCATGAGAGCCAAAATATGACCTTAAACACATCATACTTGAATTTAGAGATCATCTCTGGAGCAGATTTGAGGCATTAGACATTAATGACCTAAAACCATAGAGTTGTAGGATAACATCAAGAACATTATACAGGGAGAAAGCAAAAGGTCATTAAGAAGGAAGAGAGCAAAGACCTAAATGATGCCAGAAGAGACTCTGAAACTTGCTTTCCAGTATAGAGATGCAAAAACAAATGGGAACAGAAAATTTCAAAGGGCAGTTTGAGAAAACAAAGTCAAATATTGTAATAAAATGTGCAAAGACCTAGATTTAGAAAACCCAAAGTAAAGAAGATGCTCAGCATTTCTCAAGTGGAAAGAACTGAGGAAAAACTTGAAGCCTCAACTTGCAATATTGAAGGATTCTATGAGCAAAATATTGAATGATGCAGATAGCATCAAAAGAAGATGAACAAAATACACAGAATCACTGCATCAAAAAAAAAAAAAAAGGTCAATATTCAACTATTTCAAGAGGTAACATATGGTCAAGAGACAATGATACTATGGTCCAACCACTCTGGAAAGCAATATGGCGCTTCCTCAGAAGGTTGGAAATAGAAATACCTTATGATCCAGCAATTCCTCTAGTTTGTATTTACCCACAAGAAATACAAGCCATAACACAAGTAGATATATGCACACCAATGTTCATAGCAGCACTATTTACAATAGCAAAAAAGATGGAGACAGCCTAAGTGCCCATCAATGAAAGAATGGATAAACAAACTGTGGTACATAAAATGGAATATTATGCTACCTTGAAGAAAAACAAGGAAGCTGCAAGCCACCTCATATAATATGGATGAACCTTGAGGACATTATGCTGAGTGAAATTAATCAGTCACAAAAGGAGAAATACTGCATAGGACAATTATTGTAAAAGATTAAGAAAAAGAACCCACCCTAAAAAGGTGGGGGGGAATCTTTTCTGATCACCGGGATGTATAGGGTGGGATTGGGGGAGGGAGGGGAAGATGAGGCACAGGGTAGGGAATAGACACAGGATACCTTGGGTGCTGGGGGGAGGGCAATACACAACAAGGGGGAGAGGAATGGAAGAACAAGGCTGATGGGAGAACAGTTACGTAGGTTTGCATAGGCTAAGTGGGACAGAGGTAAATAATGATATATGCACAATCTTGGAACATCAGGGCTCTGGGATACAGGGATTGAGGCATGGTTTGAATGGGTAAAAGAGGGGAATAATGTTAAGATGCTTGGCTGTCTTTTGAATCTGGTTTCCCTTGCCTACCATTGAAAAATAGACACTTGAGGGGGAGAGAAAGAAATAGCCAGAAACATCACCATAGAAAACTTGTAAGCCCGTCTTCAGCTTATAACTGATTGGAATACCAAAAAGGAGGCTGGAACTTGCTGAGTGAAAGAGGCTTCCTGTGGAGACTTTGCATTGCATAAGACCATAAGTGGAATCATGAATCCCATCCAGAATCTTCTGAGGTGGGAAATTTCCACTTGAAAGGAGAAGCAGACCAGCCTGGAGTGATTAGAAGAACAGAAGATACTTCTTGAAAGAAAGACCAGCAGAAAAAAATCAAAAACAATAGCATCAGTCCGATTGACTACTACAAGAACAAGCAAGCAGTTTTCCTGGAAGCCATCAAGGCACGTGGTCGGGTCCCTTCAAAGCAAACCCCCTTCCAAGACTAAGACTCAAGGGGAATACATGAGCAGGTATGTGGTCTGGCCAGTGACCACGTTGGTCACAGATAAGGGAAAGTGGGGGAAAACCAGCAATGAAGTTATGAGCTAAGTCTGACCATGTTCAATAGACTCCTGTGAACCTGGGACCCAGAACAGTGGCATGGCCACAGAGCACTAGAGCAGAGAGTGAAGTGAGGGGAGATGCACAAGAACACCCATACTTGCAGCTAGTACCCACCTGACCTGGCTTTAATGGCTGGATGATCAGAACTTGACTAGAAGAAGAACAAAGAAGATAAAAAAAAGAGTAACCCGCTACAATTTGATTAACTTGACCTATATTTATTTTTCCTCCGAAAGAGGAAACAAATCTTTATAGCGAGGAACATTCCCATCCCCTCGGTACACAGGGTTGACAGGGATGGGCAACTTAGACATTGCCTACCCAAAATGGGGGGGAGGGGAAGGCTACAAAGGCAAGAAGTGACTGGTTTACAAGCTTTCAAGAGGGAGCCTAGTTCCAGACGGTTGGGGAAGGTAGAATCTCCACTGAGTGGTTTCCAATCTGTTGGCACGGGGCTGATGAAAAGAGATGGGTGTAAGACTCTTGTGGTACAATAGTAAAGAATTACTATCAGGACTGACTGTGAGGGTCAGAAATGTAAAGGTAGATGTTTTGCAACAAAAGGAGGGGAGTGGTTTATTCTGTGATCCAGGAATGGAGGTCCCTGGGACCATCAAGGGAGAAGAGCGGAGAGGGGGACCCTACACAGAGAAGCAGTGATATCAGAGGTGGAGGCAGAGATGATGATGTGGAGAAATGGAGCAGCTGGGGATTCTGGACTCAGGGAGGGAGAGGGGCTGTGTGCTAATAGCCGGGGTCAGGCTTGCAGGGTGTACACTTTGGTTGTTTGATGATGCATGGAGGGGATTGTAATCATTGAAATGAAACAATATACGATAGGATGAATGTAAAGCTGGTATTCTCCCATGTAAACTATCACAAAACTCACAATAAAAACTTAAAAAAATTAAAAAAGAGACAACGATACCTTCAGTCCAAGGTGCACTGAAGGAATTGACAAAAAACACGACTCCAGGAATTGATGGAATGCAAATTGAAAGCTTTCAACAAACTGATGCAGCACTGGAGGCACTCACTCATCTCTGCCACGAAATTTGGACAGCTACCTGGCCAAGTGATTGGAAGAGATCCATATTTGTGTCCATTCCAAAGAGAGGTGACCCAATGGAATGCAGAAATCATCAGACAATATCATTAATATCATATGCAAATAAAATTTTGCTAAAGATTATTCAAAAATAGCTACATTGACAGGGAACTGCCAGATGTGCAGGCTGAATTCAGATAGAGACATAGAATGAAGGCTGTCACTGCTGACGTAAGATGGATCTTGGCTGAAAGCAAAGAATAACAGACAGATGTTTACCTGTACTTGATTGACTATGCAAAGGCCTTTGATTGTGTAGAACATGACAAGCTATGGACAACATTACAGAGAATGAGTATTCTGGAACACTTAATTGAGCTCATGAGGAACCTATACATAGACCAAGAGGCAGTCATTCGAACAGAACAAGGGAACACTGAATGGTTTAAAATTAAGAAAGGTGTGTGCCAGAGTTGTATTCTTTCACCATACTTATTCAATCTGTAAAGAGCTGTGCAAATAATCTGAGAAGCTAGATTATATGAAGAAGAACAAAATATCAGGATTGGAGGAAGACTCTTTAACAGCCTATGATATGCAGGTGATACAACTTTGCTTGCTGAAAGAGAAGAGGACTTAAAATACTGATGAAGATCAACTATCACATCTTTCGGTATGGGTTGTACCTCAGTGTAAAGAAAACAAAAATCCTCACAACTGGGCCAATAAATAACATCAAGATAAATGGAGAAGAGATTGAAGTTGTCAAAGACTTCATTTTGCTCATGTCAGCCATCAACACTCATGGAAGCAGCAGTCAAGAAATCAAACGATGTATTGCATTAGGCAAATCTGCTGCACTAGATCTTTCAAAAATGTTCAAGAGCGAATATATCAGTTTGAGGACTAAGGGACAACTGACCCAAACAATAGTATTTTCAATACCATCGTAGGGGCGTGAAAGTTGCATAATGAATAAGGAAAACTGTAGAATTTGTGCATTTAAGTTTTGATGTTGTAGGGGAATATTAAAAGTACATGGACTGCCAGAAGAACAAACAAATCTCTGTTGGAGGAAGTACAGCCAGAAGGCTTCTTAGAAGCCAGGATGTCTCTCATACTTCAAACATATTATCTATCGTGAAGAATCAGTACCTGGAGTGGGACATCATGCTTGGTAAAGTGGAGGGTCAGTGAAAGAGAGGAAGACCCCACAACAAAATGGATTGTCACAGTGCCACAGCAATGGGTTCAAGAGTAACACTCAGGTCAGACTGGCACGGGACCGGGCAGTGTTTCATTCTGTTGTGCATAAAATCTCTATGATGTGCTGACGTCGCCGTGAGTTGTTACCAACTTAACAGCACCTAAGAACAACAACCATCCAAGGAAATTTCAAAGGACAACTAGAAAAGACAAAGTAAAGTATTACAATGAAATGTGCAAAGACCTGGAGTTTAAAAAAAAAGAGAGAGGGGCGGGGTGGGGCGAAACATGCTCAGCATTTCTTAAGCTGAAAGATGTCAAGTCTTAATACGCAATATGGAAGGATTCTATGGGCAAAATATTGAATGACACAGGAAATGTCAAAGGAAGATGGAAGAAATACACAGAATCACTACACAAAAAAGAATTGATCAGTGTTCAACTATTTCAGGAGGTAGCATATGATCAAGAGCCATGGTATTGAAGGAAAAAGCCCAAGCTGCACTGAAGGCATTCGCAAAGAAAAAGGCTGCAGGAATTGACCAAAACCCAACTGAAATGTGTCAACAAGTGATGCAGTGCTAGAGGCACTCACTCATCTAGGCCAAGAAATTTGGGAATCACCTGGTCAACCAACTGGAAGAGATTCAGAATTATGTCCATTACAAAGAAAGGTGACTCAATGGAATGTAGGAACCAATATAATTAATATCACATGAAGTAAAATTTTGCTAAAGATCATTCAAAAACTATTGCAGCAGTACATCCATTGGGGGAGCTGCCAGAAATTTAAGCCAGATTCAGAGGAGGACGTGGAATGAGGGATATCATTGCTGATGTCATATGAATATTGGCTGAAAGCTGAGAATACCAGAAAAAGATTAACTTGTGCTTTATTGACTATGCAAAGCATTCAACTGGACCATAACAAACTATGGATAACATCGCAAAGAATCAGTATTCTAGAACAAATTGTGCTCATGAGGAGCTTGTACATAGACCAAGAGGCAGTTGTTAGAACAGAACAAGAGGATATTGAGTGGTTTGAAATCCGGAAAGGGGTGTGTCAGGATTATATTCTTTCACCATACTTTTACAATCTTGGGACTCCTGGTGTTGCTCTGCAGGTTAATGAGCTGGACTGCAAGGTTGGTTTGAACTGCAAGGTCTGCAGTTCAACCTCACCCAGCCACTCCTTGAAAACCCTGTACAGGGTCACTATGAGTCAGAACAGACTCAACAGCACTTAACAACAACAACATACAATCTTTATGCTGAGAAAATAATTCTAGAAGCTGGATTATAGAAAGAAGAATATGGCATCAGGGTTGGAGGAAGATGCATTAACAACCTGCCATATGCAGATGACACAACCTTGCTGGAAGCAAAGAAGACTTGAAATACTTGTTGATGAAGATAAAACAAGCAAACAAACAAACAAAAAACTACAGCCTTCTGTATGGATTACACCTCAAAGTAAAGTAAAGAAAACTCCTCACCACTGGACCAATAAATAACATCATGATAAATGGAGAAAACATTGACGTTGTCAAAGCTTCTTTTTGCTTGGATCTGAAGACAACACTCACGGAAGCAGCAAATGAGAAAGCAAACAATGTATTGCATTAGTCCAAGCTTCTAGAAAAGACCTCTTTAAAGTGTTAAAGCGCAAAGATATCACTATAAGGGCTAAGGTGCACCTGACCCAAACCTTGGTATTCTCAATCACCTCATATGTATGTGAAAGTTGGACCATGAATAAAGAAGACCCAAGAAAAATTGATACATTTGAATTACGGTGTTGGCAAAGAATATTGAAAGTACAATGTGTTTCCAGAAGACCAAACAAATCTGTGTTTGAAGACGTACATCCAGAATGGTCCTTAGAACCAAACAAGGATAGTGAGACTTTATTTCTTATACTTTGGACACGTTGTCAGAAAGGACCAGTCCCTGGAGAATGACATCATGCTTGGGAAAGTGGAGCGTCAGTGAAAAAGAAGAAGACCCCAATGAGATGGAATGGCATAGTGGGAAAGTGGAGCGTCAGTGAAAAAGATGTAGACCCTCAGTAAGATGAAATGACACACTGGGAACGACAATGGGCTCAGATATAACAACAATTATGAGGTTGACACAGGACCAGACCAGACAGTGTTTCATTCTGTTGTGCATAGGGTCTCTATGAGTCAGAACTGACTCGACGGCACCTAACAAGAAGTTTTCCTTTAAAGGTTTGCAGTCTCTAAACCATATGCAGCATCACTCAATGACAGTGGGTGTGGTTTGCTTTTTGTGATTATACTCTTGTAAAGCAGCCCTGGTGGTACAATGACTAAGAGCTCAGATGCTCATGGAAAGGTTGGAAGTTCAAACCCACCCAGCTGTTCTGTAAGAGGAAGACCCAGGGATCTACTTTTGTAACTATTACAGCCTAAAAAACCATATGGGGGCAGTTCTACTCTGTCACATAAGGTGGCTATAAGCCTAAATCAATTTGACTAGACCTCTGGTAGCGTAGTGGTTATGAATCAGGCTGCCAACCTCAAGATCAGCAGTTTGAAACTACCAGCTATTCCACTGGAAAAAGATGAGGCTTTCTGCTCCCGTAAAGATTTACAGCCTCGGAAACCCTGTACAGGGTCACTATGAGTAGGAACTGACTCCACGGCACATAACCACTACCATCAACGGAGAAAAGATTGAAGTTGTCAAGGACTTCATTCTTCTTGGATCAACTATCAACATTCACGGAAGCAGCAGTCAAGAAATCAAAGGACGTATTGCATTAGGCAAATCTACTGCACAAGACATTTTTAAAGTGTTGAAGAGCAAAGATGTCAGCTTGAGGACTAAGGTGCGTCTGATCCAAGCCAAGGTATTTTCAATAACCTCATATGCATGTGAAAGCTGGACAGTGAATAAGGAAGACCAGAGAAGAATTGATGCTTTTGAGTTATGGTGTTGGAGGAAAATATTGAAAGTGCCATGGACTGCCAAAAGAACAAACAGATTTGTGTTGAAGAAGTGCAGCCAGAGTGCTCCTTGGAGGCCAAGATGACCAAACTTCGTCTCTCATACTTTGGATATATTGTCAGGAGGGAGCAGTCTCTGGAGAAGGATATTATGTTTGGTAAGGTGGAGGGTCAGAGGAAAAGAGGAAGACCCCAAACGAGATGGATTGGCCAAGTGGCAGCATCAATGGACTCAAGCATGGCCACAGTAGTGAGGTTGGCCCAGGATCGGGCAGTGTTTCGTTCTGCTGTGCATAAGGTTGCTATGGGTCGGTACCGACTAGATGGCACCTAACAACAAAACAATCTGGTGTAGCACTGTGGGATAATGCGCTGGACTGCAAGGTCCATTTGAACCTCAAGGTTGGTGGCTCAAACTCACCAGGCACTCATCAGAAACCCTATATAGGGTCACTATGAGTCGGAACTGACTCAATGGCACTTAACAACAAATAACAACAAAGAGTCCTGGTGTGGCACTGTAGGATAAGCACTGGACTGCTAATTGCAAGCTCAGTGGGTCAAACCTACCAGCTATTTTTCGGAAACCCTATACAGGGTCACTATGAGTCTAAACTGACTCAACAGCACTTAACAACAACAATAACAACACCATACACCAACCTCCTCAATTTAGAGACTATTTCCAGCACCTTGAAAACTCCTTTGTGCTGCTTCCAGTCAGCACCCCACCCCCACCCCGACTGAGTCCTTTCAGACACGAAAACTTTTTTTAGAATATTTAATTTTATTTTTGGTGAAAATATACACAATAAGACCCACTCCCATTTCACAGCTTCTGTGGTGCTATAGGTTAATGCACTGGACTACAAGGTCAACAGTTGATGCTTACCAGCCGCTCCTAGGAAACCCTATCCAGGGTCGCTATGGAGTGGAACTGACTTAACAGCACTTAAGAACGACAACAACAAACATTGGTTACAGTCTTCACACTGTGTTGATATTCTCCTTATTCTGTTTCAGTTGTTTCATTTCCATTTACTTACAATCTCTGTCCTTCAACTCAGCCTTCTTATTTAGACTTTACAATAGCTGCTGACCCTTTGGTTTATATAAATAATTTATATTTATGTTGTTACGTGTTGTCGATCGATTCTGATTCATAGCAACTTTACAGGGTTTTGAGGAGCAACTAGTGGGTTTAAACCACTGACCTTGTGGTTTGCAATCCAGTGCTTATCCTACAGTGCCACACCAGGAATCACTTCTGGAGAAGGATGTCATGCTGGGTAAGGTGGAGGGTCAGAGAAAAAGAGGAAGACCCCCAACGAGATGGATCAGCCAGGTGACATCCTTGATAGCATCAAGTGTGGCGGCAGTAGTGAGGTTGGCCCAGGATCGGACATTGTTTTGTTCTGCTGTGCATGGGGTCGCTATGAGTCGGTTCCGACTCGAGGGCACCTGACAACAACAACAACTAGATAGATAGATAGTAGATAGATAGATAGATAGATAGATAGATAGATAGATAGATAGATAGATAGATCTCTATATATATGTTGTTGTTGATGTTGCCAAGTGTCGCTGAGTCGGTTCTGACCCATAGCCACCCTTTATAGGCTTCCAAGGTGTGGTCAGTGAGTTTGCAATGCAGACTTTGCAGTTCAATGACTTTGGTCCAGTTCTTCTTCTACAGTGTCATACCAGCAATACTGAAAAGTGACCATCTTTAATCTTTACTCTTTGAAATAAACTGTTACTTAGTTTAAAGATGACTTTAGAGGATCGTTTCAATTCAAAGTTTGACGAGTAACTCAAGCTCTTAAAGACAAAACTTTTTCATTCACTTCTTTGTTTTTGGATTATCACATTCCACTGAGTTTTCTATCTCCCAAGATAACAACTTACCTCCTATATAATAAGGGTTTTCATGCTTTTTGATGGTCATAATAAAACAATCTTCTACTCATATGCAGTTAAAACATCAGAAGTCCACAAATAATATCAGAGTTTATGCAATAAACAATCTCCCAGGGTCATCTGAGATGTGTCTTCCCCGGTTCAGGTGGGGTCTTGATCAAACGAAAATGGTTCATCATAGTTTAAACTAAATGTGAGGGGTACTGTCAGCCCATGCCTCACACTGACCTCTAGAAGACCCCAAATGTCACATTCTTTTTCGTCTTTTTGGTAACATGTGTGGGATTTGGCTGTCTTTGCCAATGAAATTCTGTCTCCAGTCCTGAATGAGCAACAGGGGAATGGTGGAGGGAAGATTTGGAATTCTTTTGGATTTAGGTATTCAGTGCTCAGCTCTCCAGAAAAACTCCTACCAGAAAACCCAGCAAGGAATCGCTCCAGCCCAGGGATTCTAAGTGCATCAGAGTCACCTGGGGAATTTGTAAAAATGTCCCCCTCCCAGACCAACTGGGAGCAGTGCCAGGTAATTGGTCCCTGTCCAAAGGCCCCTGCTGGTCAGTCAAGCTAGATAACCCAGGACCCTGGCACCATGAAACTGAAACTGTAGCTGTCCTCTTGGGCAGAGTTCCCAGAGGCCTTTTCTGACCCCAGGAAACATATCTTTTTTTCCCACTTGGACAGCATGCATGTTTCACCAAGACTGTCATGATGCTAAAATGCATCTAGTTTCTGGCTAAGCAGAGCCCCGGCCTCTGTGAGTCCAGACAAAGGCACTCAGCACTCAGAGCACGGCCGCCTCCACAGGTGCACATCTGTGGCTGTAACCCACATGGGCCAAAGGCTGCTTTTCTTCTCTCTCCTTTGATGATCTCATTGAATCCCGTGGCTTTAAATGCCATTTAGAGGCTGATGACCCCCAGCTTTATAACTCATGTCTGGAACTGTGAACCCGAGGGAGGGGACCTCACCTCCATGGGCCTGTCCTCACATGGGCAGGTCAGGCAAGTCTCTTCGTGGTTGAGACTAAACTGAGGCTTCTCCCTGCACCACCATCTACCTGAGCTCAATCCCAAAGCAGATACTTGTCCTTCCTCTCACCATGCACTCTAGTCTGATCTCTCGGCCCCCACAAAATGCCTGCTGAACCTTACCCTCTCTCCAGCTCCTCAATGTCCCCCAAGCCCAGGCTCCTGTGTTCTTTTGCCTGAGAGACTATAATAGCTTCCTGTCTTCACCTCCTATTCTTGTTCCCTTCAGCCTATTCTCTACTCAGAAACTAGAAGTTCTTTAAAAACAACAAAACTGTGAGATACAATTCACATGCCATGCAATTCACTCAGTTCAGTGTATATGCCACTGACCTTTCATCTACTTAAAGTTGTACAACCATCACTACTATCTAATTTTAGAACATTTCCATCACTCCAAAAAGGAACTTTAATTCATCCAAGTTGCATGGTACATAATGGACACACAGAAATTAAGTTTCTGTTCACCTGAGTCTTGGTGGGCCGCTGCAGGATAAGTACTAGTTTCGTAGTTCAAACAAACCCACCAGCCACTCTCAGAAACCCTACACAGGGTTGCTATGAGTTGGAACCAACTCAACGGCATACAATAACAACGTATGCCTACAATGAACACTCTGAAAAGAAAATTTAAGAAAATCATTTCATTTATAATAAGATCTGAAAGAATAAAATGCCTAGGAATAAATTTAATTAAGAAGGTGAGAAACTTGTATACTGAAAACCATAAAACTGCTAAGAGGACTTCCAGCAAGATGGCAGACTGGGTAGACACACCATAACAAAACTTTGGAAGACCAAAGGAAACAGATGCTGATGATAGACCTGGACCCCTAAACTAAAGAGGAAGAGATAGAGAAGCAGCTTGAATGTTTACTAGAAGAGATTGAACAAAGAAAGGCGAGGCAAAGAAAGAAGATACCCAGATGAACTGTGTCAGATGACCACAGGAAGTGGGACCATCTTGAATTTATGCAAGCAGCTTTGGAGGTGACAGTGGTTTGGAGGCACAGATTCACATTAGTGACTGGAAACGAGAAAGGTGCTACTCTTTCTTGCTCCCCACTTTCCCCTGGTGACCAAAGGCATGGTCAGTCTGCACCCTGTCCACATGCAGCGCAGCTCCGGCTCTCCAGGGGGCCAGAGCTGTGTTGCTGTGTGCCGCCATCATTGTGAACTGGGAGCTCTGGGCACCATCCTCAGTGCCTGGATTCAGGTAAGCTGTGATTCAAACAGGGTAAATCCTGACAGCTCTGGACCAGGGGGAGCTCACCTGGGTGACCAGCCTGCCTATGGCTGCCCTCTGAACCTGAAAAACCCTGATCCCAGCTAGCTTTGGGGCCTGCATGAACTACTTTCAGATTGGGTGCCCTGAACATAGACAACATCTAAGTTACGGGAATTCCATCTAGGGCCAGAAGCACCGCCATCTCATTCTGCCCACTCACTCACTACTCCTTAGCAAGCAGGAGCCCCAAAGTTTTCTCCTCTCTGAGTCCAGCACACACCCTGGTTTTTTCTTTCATTGTTTTTCTTTGCCTATTCTTTCTTCTTTTTCTCCTCTTCTCCTTCCTTGTTTTCATCCTTTTTATCTCTAATTTCATTTGCTCTTCTTCTTGTTTGGGATCTTAATTTTTCTTTAAGAGTTTCTGATCTCATTCTGTTTTCATCTTCCCTCTCCCTAATTGTGTTCAGTGCTTTTGTTTTCTTTCTTTCTTCTCTTCTGTGGCTTTATTTTCTTTTCCCTCTTTTCTCTTTTTGGTTACTACATTATTTTTTTCTTGCTATTGGTTTTTCTTCTTTTTTCTCCTTTATTACTTTTTTCCACTGTTGTTTTTTGCTCATTTGTTATTGTTTTTTTCTCTCTCTTGTGTGTGTGTGTTTTCTATTCTTGCCCCACCCAGTGGTGGGCAGCAACTGTACCCATACAGTTCAGCCACAACCATACCCTCTGTGGCCCACCAATTATCAACAGTCAATACCATCTGATCAACAATCTCCACAGCCAACAGCAACCACACCCACCCTACACTGAGCTACACAAATGGTGACTGGAGAACTGGACACACACTTCCATTGTCTAATCCCACCCACCAAGAGGCAGCTAGTGAGTGCCAACGAGGACACCAACAGAAATTATCAGTTAATACAACTACAATGACACCACAATGTCTTAGAGGCAACAGACAATTTTCATTTACATGAAGAAACCAGACACAGTGGCTCAAACAAGTGACCAAGATACAGAACCAAAAAACATTCTGAGGAAGAAAGGCATTGGAACTACCTGAAAAAGAATAATAATAATTTAAAAAAGTTTAGGTACCTTCAACAGATTGATGAAAGATTAGAAAGATTGAGGAAAACAAAGATAATACAGAAAAAACATTGGAAGAATTCAGGAAAACACCGGGAAAAAAAAGACAAACTATATGAGAGATTGAAAACAATACAAAACCTGCAAATAGAAATTTAGAAGATTAATACTAAGATCTGGGAAATGGATAACACATTGAAAGGACAAAGGAGTAGATTAGAATCAATGGTGTAGTACAATGAAAGACACATAGATCAATGAAACAGAATTGAGAACCCAGATTTATCCACCTCTGGTCAGCTGATCTTTGAAAAAGGGCCAAAATACATTAGATGGAAAAGAGAGAGACTCCTCAACCAATTGTTGTTGTTGTTAATTGCTGTCGAGTATGTTCCAACTCAAAGCAACCTTGTATAGGGTTTCTGAGGAGCAGCTGGTGGGTTTGAACCACTGACCTTTCAGTTCAATCCAACCTCATGGTCCCGTGCTTGTTCTACAGCACCACATCAGGTCTCTAACAAGTGGTGCTGGCAAAACTGGAAATTCATTTGTACAAGAATGAAACAAGACCTGTATCTCATACTATATGCAGAAACAAACTCAAAGTGAATTAAAGACCTAAATTTAAAACTTATAAAGATCATCAATGAAACCATAAGGAGAAACTTAGGGCATAAATCCACTATCAAACATAACTGAAAGAAAACACACAAAAACAAAATAGATGACTGGGACTTCCTAAAAATTAGTCAATTATGTGCATCAAAAGATTTCACCATAACCATCAAAGCAAGCAATCAAGTCTCTTCAGGACAAACCCCCCTCCAAGACTGAAACTCAAAGGGAACACATTGGCAGGTATGTAAGCTTGCTGGTGACCATGTTGGTCTCCTGGTGAGTAGAAGAGGGGGAAAGGCAGCAATAAAGAAATGGGCTGAGTTCATCCATGTTCCACAAACTCTCATCAACCTGGAGATGAGAGAGAGAAGAGGAAGGGATGGTTGATCCAAAGTGTGGTGAGACCTGGGGACACCTGAGCCCATGGACAAAGACATAGTCACAGAGGGCTAGAGCTGAGAGTGAAGCATCCAGCTGATATGAAGTGAGGGGAGATGCACAGGAATGTCCAAAGTTGTAGCTAGTACCCATTTGACCTTCAGTGGCTTGTTAATCAGAACTTGACTATAGGAAGATTTTAAAAAAATTTTTTTTGGTAAAGGAAACAAATGTAAATTGCAACAATTTGATGAACTTGACCTATATTTATAGATGTTGTTGTTGTTATGTGCCATGGAGTCGGTTCTGACTCATAGCGACCCTGCACAGGGTTTCCGAGGCTGTTAATCTTTACAGGAGCAGAGAGCCTCATCTTTCTCCCGTGGAACAGCTGGTAGTTTCGAACTGCTGACCTTGCGGTTCACAGCCCGATTTGTAACCACTACGCTACCAGAGCTCCTTATTTATAGATGTAGTAGCTCAAAATACCAACTGAGAGGAAAGAAGTTTTCATACAAGGATCAATCCTATCTTCTCTTTATACAGGGTTGATGGGGAAGGGCAACTTAGACATTGGCTGCCTAAAATGCGGGAGGGCCTATAAAATCACTAAGTGACTGGCTTACACGTTTTCAAGAAGTTTAGTTTCAGATGGTGCAGAGAAAGGTAGAATCCCCACTGAATAGTTTTCATCTTGTCTAGACGGGTCTGGTGAAAAGGGATGGGGATAAGATTCTTATGATTCAATAGTAATTGTTATCATGACTAATTGCTACTGTCACAATTGTAAAGGTAGACATTTTGTAACAAAAAAGAGGGGAATAATTAATCTTACAGTCCAGAAATAGAGGACCCTAGGACCATCAAGGGAGAAGAGCACGAGCGGAATGTGGAGCCTTATTCAGAGAAGCAGCAACACCAGAGATGAAGACAGAGAAATAGAGTAGCTGAGGACTCTAGACTCATGGAAAGAGAAAGGCTGTGTGCTGGTGGCCAGGAGGCAGGATTGCAGAATGTGCCCTTTGGCTGTTTAAATGATTATATATTCCTGAGTGTTTTGGTGTAATTTCCCCTCCAAAACAACAACAACAGCATAGGGAATAGAAGCAAACACTGTTGAAGAATGATGTACAGAGGAGATTATAATAATTGCAATGAAATGATGTGTAAAACCAATATTCTCCCATGTAAACTATGACTCAATTCCCAATAAAAACTTAGAAAAAAATATTTTCACCAATAGTAAAAGGAGGACCCACAGACTGGGAAAATGTGTTATTTTTGCAATGACATATCAAACAAAGGACTAATCATTAAAATGTATAGAAAACATCAATACCTCAACAAAAAAAGATAAAATAATCCAATTAATTTTAAAATGGGCATAAGACAGAGGCAGACATTTCACCAAAGAAGACATTCCAGTGGTCCACAAACATATGGAGAGATACTCACCATCATTAGCCATTATAGAGATGCAAATAAAACAATAATGAGATTTCATTTCACCCCAGTATTACCTATTGCTATGTTGTGAGTTGCCATGGAGTTGGTACAGACTCACAGGGACCTTATGTACAACAGAACAAAACACTACCCGGTCCTGTGCCCACCTCCCAATCATTGCTATGTTTCAGTCCATTGTTGCTTCCACTGTGCCAATCCATCTCTTTAGGGGTCTTTCTCTTTTTCACTGACCCTCCACTTTAGCAAGCATGATGTCCTTCTCCAGGAGCTGACCCATCCTGATGATATGTCCCAAGTATGAGAGATGAAGTCTGGCCATCCTGGATTCTAAGAAGTCTTCTGGCTGTACTTCTTCCAAAACAGATTTGTATGTTCTTTTGGCAGTCCATGGTACTTTTAATATTCTCCACCAAAACCATAACTCAAATGCATCAGTTATTCTATGGTCTTCTTTGTTTATTGTCCAATTTTCACATGCATATGAAATAGATCTGTTTTGGAAAAAGTGCAGCAAGAATGCTCCTTGGAGGCCAGGATGGCTAAGCTTCGTCTCTCATCCTTCAGACATATTGTCAGGAGGGAACAGTTGCTGGAGAAGGATGTCATGCTGGGTAAGATGGAGGGTCAGAGAAAAAGAGGAAGACCCCCAATGAGATGGATCAGCCAGGTGGCAAGTGTGGCAGCGGTAGTGAAGTTGGCCCAGGATCAGACATTGTTTCGTTCTGCTGTGCATGGGGTCACTATGAGTCGGTTCTGACTCGATGGCATCTGACAACAACAACATGAGGTTATTGAAAACACCATGACTTGGGTCATCAAGCTGACATCTTTACTCTTGAACACTTTAAAAAGATCTTGCACAACAGATTTGACTAATGTAACACATTGTTTGATTTCTTGGCTACTGCTTACATAAATTTGATGGTTGATCCAAGCAAAATGAAGTCTCTGACAACTTTAATTTTTCTCCATTTATATGAATTTTATTTATTGGTCCAGTGGGGAGGGAGGGTTTTTGTTTGCTTTCCATTGAGGTGCAAACCATACCAAAGGCAATGGTCTTTAATCTTCATCAGTAAGTATTTTAAGTCCTGTTCTTTCAGCAAGCAAGGCTGTATCATCTCTAGGTTGTTACTGAGTCTCCCTCTAATCCTGATGACATGTTCTTCTTCATATAATCCAGTTTCTCAGATTATTTGCTTGGCATACAGATTGAATAAGTATGTTGAAAGAATACAACCCTGGCACACACCTTTCCTAATTTTAAACCATTCAGTGTTCCCCATGTTCTGTTCAAACAACTGCCTCTTGGTCTATGTACAGATTTCTCATGATCACAACTAAGTGTTCCAGAATATTTGAAAGGGGAAAAACAACCCCGGCATCACTCATCAACCACACCTCACTCCAAATGTCCCATCTAGAGACTTCTATTCAGGGTGAGGAAGATAACCTCTGTGGGAGAGAGAAGGCAGGAGGCGGAAGGGAGGAGAGAAAGAAGGAAGAGAGAGTCAACGGGATGGGAGGCGATTTATATAGGTTTAAAGGGAGTGGTCATTGCTGGGGTGATTTAGCTCTGGCCTATCAAAAGCCGTGTTGTCCTTTAAACTATGTGCCTTGTATCTTAGGGCAGGGAAACAGACAAAATGGAGTTGGAGGGAGGGGAGAGGGAAGAACCGAAGGTATTGTAACATTGTAACAATATTCATACTTTGCAATGTTGTCCATAGCTTGTCATGATCTACACAATCAAAAACCTTTGCATAGTCAATAAAGCACAGGTGGTAAACATCTTTCTGTTATTCTCTGCTTTCAGCCAAGATCCTGCTGATGTCAGCAATGATATCCCTCATACCATGTCCTTGTCTGAATATGGCTTGAACCTCTGACAGTTCCCTGTCAATCTACTGTTACAGTCGTTTTTTGATTATCTTTAGTAAAATTTTACTTGCATGCTATATTAATGATATTGTCCAGTGATTTCTGCATTCCATTGGGTCACCTCCCTTTGGAATGGGCTCAAACATGGATCTCTTCCAATCAGTTGGCCAGGTAGTCATCTTCCAAATTTCTTGGCATAGATGAGTGCTGCATCTGTTTGCTGAAAGATTTCAATTTGTATTCCAGCAATTCCTGTTCTTTGCCAATGCCTTCAGTGCACCTTGGACTTCTTCCTTCAGTACTATTGGCTCTTGATAATATGCTACCTCTTGAAATGGTAGAACATCGATCTAAATAAAGACGTACAATTATGAAATTCTTAAAGGAAAGCCTAAGGACCTTGTTTTGACAGTGGATTCTTAAATATGAAACCAAAAGCATCGAACAACAAGAGAAAAACATAGATAACTAAAACTTCATCTCTGTGGGTGTGGAGTGATGGGCCAGCTTTTGAGACAAGTACCTCTGCACTCATATGGCTGCCCCCAAACCAGGCTCTGACTCATATCATCAGTCAAGGAAGTCACTCTCTTCCAGTGGGTGTACAGGGTGGGCCACTGCTTGCAGTGAGGCAAGTGTGGGAATCAGAACTCCTCAACCTGCAGGCAGAAGAAGGGACACAGCATGGAGGAAAAGGATTTCAGCAGTCTGAAGGGTGCCTGGGTGACTGAATGTCCCTCTTCTTTGATGACTCCACATTATCTTGAAAAGAAAATGCAAACTCTTCACAAGCTGGTGAGTGTCCCAACATGTCTTTCTTGTCTTTTCTCTCTTCATACTCACCCTTGGTCCTTCTGCTCTAATCCTCTAATCTATCTCCTTGAAATTCCATGGATATGACTTTGAACTTCATGCTGCTGTGCCTTAGCATCTGCTGTTTTCTTCCTGTGGCATATAGTTCTTGCTCTGCAATGATCATCTGGAATGCTCTAGAATGCTTACTTGACTGGTAACCACCTAAGCACCAGACCCATTTGGAATTCCTCTATGAAGCTTCTTCTGACCCATCTGGACAGACAATGGGACCCTCTCCATGGATGATACTCCCTCCAAGTGCTGACTTTAGTGGGTCGTGATAATCGTTGACTAGTCTAGAAGAGTTCACGGGTGGCTCTTCAATGCCCACAGCAGAGCATAGTAGACCCATAATAACTATTTGAAGACTAGATAGATGAACTATTTCCCTGCTAACCTGTGAGATCCCCAAGGACATGACCAACAGGTATCGCTTCCATTTGTTGCTAACTCCCAACTATAACACTGCCCACTTGGATGGAGTTCCGAAACAAGATGTCAAATCATCCTGCAGAGTGGGTTCTGTTCAGAACGGTCCCATTGACCAAATTTCTCAAGGTCCTGCCCTGCTCAATCCTTGGTTTGGAGACAAGCCCTCCTGGAAGGGTGCCCACCTGTGGGGGACCGAGCCCTGCTCTACTGGCAATGCCCCAGATACATTCCCAAGCTGGTCCCAAAGTCTGATCATTTTTCCAGAGGCATACTGCAAATACAATGTGGAGGCCGTGTCTGACCTCCTCTCCAACAAGGAAGATGAAGAATCAAACTCCACATTCCTCTGAGGCAGAAGTCAGTCAGGCCTCCAACCTTCTTTACCCAATTCTGACACCAATCACCCCTCCCATTCCACTCTACTTCTCTTCTAGGTTCAATAATGTGTTGCGGTGGCCACACAGAACTCACAGATGATCCAGTGCTGGGGTTTATTAGGAAAATGAACAGGATTAGAAATGACTCAGTGGACTGAAAAGACATTTATCCAAATGTCCCAAGTAGGGTAGAAGTCAAGGATGAGAGAAAGGCATGTCTGTGGTATGGCTGAGAAGAAGCTGTCGACCAGAGGACTTCTTATCATTTCTGATCTTGGTGTTGAGAGTCTCTGTTTCTGCTTCTGAGATAGTGCATTTATAATTCAGCCGAATGGTAAAATCAACCAATCATGATATTAGAGTCCCATAGATTCTATTTGCATGGCTCTCTCTGGTAGCGTAGTGGTTACGAATCAGGCTGCAAACCACAAGGTCAGCAGTTCAAACTACCAGCTGCTCCATGGGAGAAAGATGAGGCTTTCTGCTCCCATAAAGATTTACAGCCTCGGAAATCCCATGGCTCTACATTTTGAGTTATGGTGTTGGAGGAGAATATTGAAAGTGCCACGAGCTGCCAAAAGAACCAACAGATCTGTGTTGGAAGAAGTGCAGCCAGAGTGCTCCTTGGAGGCCAAGATGGCCAAACTTCGTTTTTCATACTTCAGACTTATTGTGAGGAGGGACCAGTCGCTGGAGAAGGGTATCATGTTTGGAGAGGTGGAGGGTCAGAGAAAAAGAGGAAGACCCCCCAACGAGATGGATTGGCCAAGTGGCAGCATTGATGGACTCAAGCATGGCAACAGTAGTGAGGTTGGCCCAGGATCGGGCAGTGTTTCATTCTGCTGTGCATAAGGTCACACTATGAGTCGGCACCAACTTGATGGCACCTAACAACAACAAACATGCATTGGAGTCCTGGTGTGTCACTGTAGGATAGATAAGCACTGAACTGCTAACCGTAAGGTTGGCAGTTGAAACCTACTAGCCACTCTTCAGAAACCCTACACAGGGTTGCAATAAGTTGGAACCGACTCAACAGCACTTAACAACAACCACCGCGCAGTCATTTGGTGAGGGTTACAAAAACTATAGTTACCAACAGCCCATCTTTCCACCCTGGGCAGCTGTCGAGAACCGGCCTCAACAGGGGAGTTTGGTTCATGAAGTTGGGAGATCTGGCGGCGACAGTGACAGATAAAGAACACACACAAAGACACAACAAGAGAGACACATAGACACCCCGGAACTAGAGTGGATGCGTAACTGGCGTCAGACAGATCCTGCATTGTAAACATTTTGGCTATGCATGCCATTTGCACACTTTGCCAACTGCAATGCCTGCCCGAACTGCAAGCCGCTATGCATGTGGGCTTCGGTCTGTGCCCCAGTTTTATTTCAGGGAGGAGCTTTACACAAAGGGAGGCGGGGTTTATTAAGACGGGGTACAGAAGTGAAATGTGATTAATCGTTCAACACAGGACACAATGATTTACAGGTACAAATTCTAAAACATATATCACAAATTGTCTTGATAATCTAACATCCTTAATTTTCCAGAAATTCAAGCAAATTATTATATGGTACTTTTCAGGTTCGAATCCCAGGGCAGCAACTCAGTTTCTCCAGGCTAATTAACATACCTATAGCACCTAATCTCGAATGGGAAAAAGGTGAAAAGGATTGAAAGGAGTCCCGCTGTGTCAGCTGTCTGGCCCAGACTTGCAGGAGGAAGCAAGATGCCTAGCTACAGGGTTTGCACCTGAGGGCGACCCGGGATGACTGACGCTATTGTTCTTTAGATAAAGCCCAGGAATACGCCAATCCACTTTTGGTTAATTCCTTGGGGGAAACTTGGCTTTTGGAACTTCCCAGCAAACTTGTTTTTGGAGCTTTGTGTCTCGGCTTTAGGAGCAGTTTAATATTTGTCCATGGGTATCAAGGGCTTATGTATTAAGTTAATATCAAACATAACTGAATAATTTGATAAAGAACAGTTTGGATGAGCTTGCCCAGTGGCCAGAGTTTGTTCCTCAGAGAGATTTGTTCCCAGAACACCTTAAGCACTGCCAATACAGTGGAGACATTGAGAGAGGCACATTAGGAAACCATTTTCTCAGAAGCTACAATTACAGGGGTTCGAAGCATAGCATGAATTAATAGGACTAAAGAGAATTATACAGCGCTAGCCCCACAGTGAGTTCGTAAAGCCAATGAACCCGGGACGTCCGGAGGTTACTTCCTTGAGCCCACAGGGTCTCTGGCCAGCAAGTCGGAGCATGGCCACATGCTGGATTTTCGTCCATGACACCGGTCCTCAACACCCCAATACCAGTGGGGTGTTTGTGTCTTTAACAAAAAGCAAGTGTAATTAAAAAAAAAAGTAATCTGGCACCAAAAACTTCCTTCATTTATTTTTCAGGGGTCTTTGCTCATTAATCTTCCCCTCCTAAGCTGCTTTGAAGGATCCTAGTGGCATAGTTGGTTAAGCTCTTGGCTGCTAAGCAAAGGGTCAGTGGTTCAAACCTACCAGTTGCTCTGCAAGAGAAAGATGTGGCTATCTGTTTCCATAAAGATTTACAGACTTGGAAACTCAATGGTGAAGTTCTACTCTGTCCGACTGGATCGATATGAGTTGGTGACAGTGGTTTGGTCTTTTGATAACCTACTTTGTGCTCTGTTAGAACAGGATTTAGTTTTCTAGTTGTTGTTGTTGTGACGTGCCATCGAGTCGATTCTGACCCACAGCAACTCTATATACGGTTTCTGAGGAGCAGCTGGTGAGCCTGAACCACCGACCTTGCAGTTCAAACGGCTTTGCAGTCTGGCGCATTAACCCACAGTGCCACACTAGTTTTCTAGTAGCATCTGTTATATGCAGGATGTCCTCAAACATTAATGATAATGAGTTGGTAGTGGCACAGTTGGAAGCCTTCGGAAGCCAACACCAAATGTCAGACCCTGGGAGGGTCCCTCTGTGGACATAGAGCAAGGGCTGGGAGCAGATCCCACAGCTGTGGGTTCCTTTTGGGAACCACTCATTCAGCAGACATTGTGTGGGTGCTGGGAAGACAGGGCTCTGGCCACATGATACTAGCATGGCTGTTACCAAAAAGATGAAAACTGGTAGCTGAGGTAAAGTACCCACCCAGGAGGCTGGCCGTCCCCTGGGAGACCTGGGAGGCAGGATAGCAAGGGATTTGGACTCTGGTAGTCCTGGGTGCCAGGATTAAGGCTAAAAAAAAAACCCAAATGACCCTTCCCAGCCTTAGTGGTTTGAGGACAAACTGAGAAGCTGCAATAAATTTCTCCATCCCAGCTTTAGCATAGAGCAGCTGCTCGGGATCTATTAGATTCCCTGGGGCTGGGGGTTGATCTGTGATCTCCTCTGAGCTGAGTGCTCGCATCCTGGGGCTGCCACAGCTACCACCTTCACCTAGGAAATGGCACAGAGTCATCCTAGCAATTCGTAGGGCCTTGTTCTAATGGACGAGAGCCCCAGCCCAAACCGAAGCTTCTTGACAGGTATGAAAATACTTTCCTGAAGACCACCCGCTTCCACTCCCAAAGCCTCCTTGAAGCAGGATAGAGGAGGGAGGCCACTCATGGTGGGGGCAGCCAGCAGCAGCAGAATCTTCATTTCAGGGATGCAGAAGTTTGGGTGCTGAACCACCTGTGTGCCTTCAACTACAAAGTTCCTGTCACTGATGAATCTGCAGAGTGGCCTTTCAGTTGGCCCATGACTTTCATTCATTTTAATGGCTTTTTTTTTCCTGAATGATTGAAGAAATTTTAGAAAACAGGTGGATACGAGTGGAGGGTGGAGGTGCCAGAGGGCAGTACTGGAAGGCAGGCAGAGCCGGCCTCTGGCCTCCCTTACCCCTACCAGGAGCCACCCCTCGTTCCGGAAATCAAGCTTCAGATGTGCAGGGTCCTCCCCCACCCTCTAGTCTAGCCCCATATTACTCCCACCCCCAGCTTGGATTTGCTGTCTGAACATTGCTGCTTTAAGTTTGGGTACTTGATACAGGAAAAACGAACAGAGATGGCAGGAAGACATGGGGGTCTGCGGGAGGTGGGCGGAACAGCAGGGTCCTGACATTCCTTTATGGAAACTCCCTGCGCATGGGGTGCAGCGCCAGGGCCTGAGAACCACCAAGACCAAGACAGTGGCCAGCCCTGCCCTGGGCCTCCGGAAGAACCTCTGGGCAGCAGAGGGGAGCTGCAACCTAATCCCGACCTTCCTTCAGCACCTAGTGAGCATCCACTGTGTGCCAGGAAGTTGGACCAAGTGCTAGGGGTGTCCAGGTGTCCAGACAGACGCAAGTCCCTGTCCTGGCACGCTTCGGCCCGGGTCTCGGCCCACACGAGGATCCCGTGCTGCCCCGCCCGCCCAGGCCCGGCCCGCGAGGACCTCGGACCCGCCCCCAGC
>NW_006408565.1:11851909-11878567 GCF_000296735.1 Chrysochloris asiatica | reverse complement strand
GGCCGCCGCGTCCGCGCCTTGGCGCTGCTTGGAGCCCTGCTCGCCGCCGCTGCTGCAGCTGCCGCCGCCCGGGCCTACACCCACCACGCCGAGGCCCAGGCGGCCGCGCTGCAGGTCCGGCGCGTGCTCGGAGAGGGTCTGGGCGAAGGGGTAGCAGAAGGGGCGCGACCAGGGACACTGGAGTTGGCCGGGGTGTGAGGGCCGGCTGGAAGCTTCGGCCATCAGCTTGCAGAGAGACCAGGAATCGGGGAGAGATGGGGTGGGAGTGGGAACAGGGGATGGAAGATCCCGCCAAGGGCTCAGAGGGGACAGAGTGGGCAGAGGGAAGATGGCCGGTCAATGAAGGAGTAGGAGAGAGCTGTTGGGGGAAATCCGAGTCTTCAGCTGTGTCACTTCCAGGGCACGTGGACAGAAAGGGACAGGAAGGACTGGGATTGGTGTGAGATGAGGGGATGACAGAATTGGAAGAATGGACGGAGGAGGTGACAGGATTGGCTCAGTATGAGGCCTGGAGAGGCCAGTCCAGAGGGGTGACTTGGGCGGTGGACTGCAGCTGAAGGCCATGAAGCTGGAACCAGGAGAGTCTGGAATGGGTAGTGGGGAGGGCTTCAAGAGAAGAGGGTGAAGCAAGCATGAACTGGTTAGAAGGTGGGGCGGGGGACTGGGGAAGAAGCTGTGAACTGGTTAGAAGGTGGGGGGGGACTGGGGAAGAAGCTGGGACAGACTGGGAGGGGCACTTACAGAGTGAAGTGTGGATAGAGGCCCAGAATGAAGCAGGGACCAGGAGGGACTGAGAGGAGTTTGGGGGGACTCTGAGGGCAGTTCAGAAATGGCATTTGGACAAACAGACAAAGAGATATTGAGAGACCTCAGAAAAATGGTTGGGGTATGAGGGTACCATTATCTCCCACCTGGTGTTGGAAGAAACCACTCATTTGGGATCAGAGAGACTTGAGAACCCAACCGGTGCTCAGGTGTGCCCTTCCTCCCAATCAGGACTCAGCACTGAAGGCTCTGGGGACAGAAGGCCTCTTTCTCTTCTCTTCCTTGGACACTGACCGAGACATGTATATCAGCCCCGAGGAATTCAAACCCATTGCTGAGAAGCTGACAGGTACCAGGAGAGACCGGGGACTGGGGAAGGGATGCCCAAGGCAGAGTTTCCCCCCAGCCCCCAACCGCTTGGCTGCTGTGTCTTCACAACTAAGGGGAAGCAGCAGCTTGGATTAGATGGAGGATGGTGGGTTTTGGTGGCTACAGGCTTCTCATTGGCTCTGTCACTTTCTAGCTGGGAGTTTGGACATGCTACTCCTCCCATGAGAAGAAGGTGGCTAGTTCACATTCATCATTTTATGTGTTTGGTGGTGGTAGTGTGCCGTGGAGTCGGTTCCAACTCATAGTGACCTTGTATAAGATTTCCAAGGCTGTAAATCTTTATGGGAACAGAAAGCCTCATCTTTCTCCCGTGGAATGGCTGGTAGTTTCAAACTGCTGAACTTGAGGTTAACAACCCGACTCATAACCAGTATGCCACCTGAGCTCCTTTTATGTGTGTTTTACCTCCTTAGTCTTTACAATAACCCTGGCATATGGATACCATCATAGTCCCTGTGGTTACAGTTTGGGAGGCTACGCCGCAGGAAGTTAACCAACTTGCCCAACTGGAGAAGTGTAGAGCCAGGATTAAAGTGTAAACCCATCTGGCTCTAGGAGCCCTCAGCAGATCACAACTCTGAAGATTAAGCACTTGTCTGCTAACCAAAAGGTTGGCAATTCAAACCCACCCAGCAGATCTATGGGAGAGCGACCTGGCAATCTGCTTCCAAAGAGATTATAGTTTATTGTTATATTGTTTGGTGCCATGGAATTGACTCTGACTCAGTGAGCCCGTGCGCATCGTCCTGCTCCATCCTCATAACTGTGCCAAGTCTAAGCCCATAGTCACAGCCATTCAGTTCATCTCATTGAGGGTCTTCTTTTTCATTGACCCTCCGCTTTTCCAAGCATGATGTCCAAATTCAAAAGACCAAGTCTCATCATCCTGTTTTCTAAGGAGCATTGTGGCTATACTTCCAAGACAGATTTGTTTGACAGTTCATGATACTCACAATATTCTTTGCCAATACCACAATTCAAATGTGGCGATTCTTCTGTGGTCTTCTTTGTTCATTGTCCAGCTTTCACATAGATATGAGGTGATTGAGAATACCATATCTTGGGTCAGGTGCCCCGTAGTCCTCAAAGTAACATCTTTGCTCTTTAACACTTTACAGAGGTCTTTTGCAGCAGATCTGCCCAATGAAATACTATATTTGACTTCTTAACTGCTTCCATGAGCATTGATTGTGGATCCAATTAAAATGAAATCCTTGACAACTTCAATCTTTTTTCCATTTATCATGATGTTGTTTACTGATTCAGTTGTGAGGATTTTTGTTTTCTTTACATTGAGGTACAATCCATACTGAAGGCTGTAGTCTTTGATCTTCATCACCAAGTGTCTCCCTCAAGTCCCCTTTATTTTCAGAAAGCAAGGTTATGTCCTCTGCATATCTCCTTCCTCCGATCTTGATGCGGCATTCTTCACATAGACCAATTTCTGAGATTATTTGTTCAGCATACAGATTGAATAAGCATGGTGAAAGGATATAGCTCTGATGCACTGAAGGCTCTGGGAATGCCTCTTTCTCTTCACTTCCTTGGACATTGACCGAGATATGTGCATCCTGATTTTCAACCACACACTATCCCTTTTTTCTATCTGAATGACTGCTTTTCGGTCTATATATAAGTTCTGCATGAACACAGTTAAGTGTTCTGGAATTCCCATTCTTCGCAATGTTATCCGTAGTTTGTTATAACATACAGTTAACAAAACACAGGTAAACAAACATCTTTCTAGTATTTGCTCCTTTTGGCTAAGGCCCATCTGATGTCAGCAGTGCTATCCCTCATTGTAACTCCTCTTCTTAATCCAACTTGAATTTCTGGCCGCTCCCTGTCTATGTACTGCTGTAGCCATTTTTGAATAATCTTCAGGAAAATTTCACTTGTCTGTGATGTAAATGACGTTGTTGTTGAGTGCCATCAAGTCTGGTCCAACTCAGAACAATTCTATATAGGGTTTCCAAGGATCAGCTTGTGGGTTTGAGTCACTGACCTTGCGATTAGCAGTCCAGTATTTATTCTATAGCGCCACACCAGGACTTGGATATTAATGATATTCTTTGATTATTTTTGTGTTCTGTAAGGTCACCTTTCTTTGGAATGGGCACATGGTCTTTGTACTAGGTAACTGTCTTCTACATTTTCTAAATCCGTTTGTTGAAACCTTTCATTTGGAATTCCATTATTTCCTGGAGCCTTGTTTTTCACCAATGCAGCCTGGACTTCTTCCTTCAGTACTATAAGTTCTTGATCGTATGCTCCCTCCTAAAATGGTTGGATGTCAAACAATTTTTTTTTTGGTATAGTGACTCTGTGCATTCTTTTTCCTTCCATCTTCTTTTGATGCTTCCTGCATTCAATATTTTGCCCATAAAATCCTTCAATACAAGTTGAGGCTTGATTTTTTTTTACAATTCTTTCAACTTGATATATGTTGAGTGTGTTCTTTTTGGTTTTCGAACTACAGGTCTTTGCACATTTCATTATAATACTTTAATTTGTCTTCTCAAGCTGTACTTTCAAATTTTCTTTTCAACTCTTTTACTCTCTTATATCTTCCATGTGTTTTAGCTACTAGTCAGACTGCAAAGCCGTCTGAACTGCAAGGTTGGTGGTTCAAGCTCACCAGCTGCTCCTCGGAAACCCTTACAGAGTTGCTATGGGTCGGAATCAACTTGACGGCGCTTTACAACAATAACAACTCTACCTTCAAGAGCAAATTTTAGAGTCTCTTCTGATGTCTACTTTGATCTTATCTTTCTTTCCTGTCTTTTTAGTGATCTTCATGTTCTCAATGTCCTCCTGGACCATGTCTGGTGCATTAGGGTTCAGTGCATCCAATTTGTTCTTAAAATGGTGTCTAAATTCAGGTGTGATATACTCATGGTTGTATTTTGGGTCTCACGGACTTGTTGTAATATGTTCCAGCCTAAGCTTTCATATGAGCAGTTGATGAGCTGTTCTTCAGCCGGCCCCTGGCCTTGTTTAGATTGCTGACAGTGAGTTTCCCATCATCCACAGATGCAGTCAATTTGATTCCTGTGCATTCCATCTGGGGAGGTTCAAGTGTATCGTCATAGTTTATGTTGTTGAAAAATGGTATTTGCAATGAAAAAGTCATTAGTCATTGGTCTTGAAAAATTCTGTCATGTGATCTTGTCATTTCTATCACCAAGACCATATTTTCCAACTACTGACCCTTCTTTTTTGTTTCCAACTTCCTTTCACATTCCAGTCACTAGTAATTATCAATGCATGTGAAAAAAGATTACAGTTTAGAAAGATTGCTGCTTAGAGAACCCTAACTGGTCATTCTATGGTCATGTAGGGCTGATATGAATCAGAATCGACTCAATGGCATATAACAACAACAATTACTATTATTACTTATTGCCTAGGTGCCATTAGATTTCCATTCCTTTCTTGTTATCCATTTTTATCTAGATGTAATCAGCTTTTTTTCTCTCTAATGAGGGGCTGAAACATTCTAAATGAATTAGAACATGCTTACCTCCCTGCCCCACTTCCCCACTCCAACCTCTGTATCCATTTCCCTGTAATAGCTTGTGACATTTCTTGAACTGACCTTGGCTACCAACTTGTTACCCAAATTGCCTGGTGCAGGTAAGTCAGTAGTTGGGAAAGGCAAGAACAAGAGACACCAGCTGCTCATGGCCCCATAAAAATACAACAAAGGCATGATGGGCTTTCTGTGTTTCACGGTATGTGTCAGGTAGGTTAGCCACTTGCTGGTTCGGCGACATGTTGTCACTGCAGAGGAGGAAGGTCAGGTGGAAAATGCTAATTGGCTGGAGCAGATAGGTGTCACAGGGTTGATGGCAGTCAGTTCTGTCATGAAAGCAGACAGGCAGGTGACCGGGTCATCCCCTTGTCGATTTACTTTGACTTCTTAGTGTTATTTTGCATGCATTTCTCTGAGCGTCCCCAGAAGGCTACTTTGTCCTTTTTCATGGCCAGGGAATGAGAACTCCCTTTTAATTACATATTGGTAAAGCTTGCTCGGCTTGGGGGCATTTTTAATTGTTTCTCATAAATCTTTTTCTCCAGCAGGGGAGAATCAGCCCTTGCTTCTTGACCTCTAAGGCCACAGTGAGTGTAAACAAGAGCAACCCAGGACCACCGAGTTGATTCCCACTCACAGAGATCCTGCAGGACACTGGAACTCTCCAAAGGGTTTCCAAGACTGTAAATCTCTGCAGGAACAAACAGCCCCATCTTTCTCCTGAGTAGTGACCGGTGCATTTGAACCGCTAACCTTGAGGTCAGCAGCCCAATGCTTATTCCACAGCACCACCAAGGATCCTTAAATAAGATGTTGTTGTTAATGCCATCAAGTCAGTTCCAACTCATAGTGACTTTGTATAGAGTTTCTGAGGAATGGCTGGTGGGTTTAAACCACCAACCTTGGGGTTAGTTGTTGTTGTTAAGTACCGTGAAGTCGGTTCCGACTCATAGTGACCCTACAGAATTTCCTAGCCTGAAGTCGGTTCCGACTCATAGTGACCCTACAGAGTTTCCGAGCCTGAAGTCGGTTCCGACTCATAGTGACCCTACAGAGTTTCCGAGCCTGCACATCTTTACGAGAGCAGAAAGTCTTATCTTTCTCCTGCGGAACAGCTGGTAGTTTCGAACTGCCGACCTTGAGGTTAGCAGCCCAATTTGTAACCACTATGCTACCAGTCCAGTGCTTATCATACAGCACTATGCCAGGACTTCTAAACAAGACTAAGTATTGGAATATCAAAAGGCTAAAAATAAAAATCAAATCCAAACAGGAAATAGAGGCAAATTAGAGGAATTATGAGTGTTTTCAGTTGTCTGCATTTAAAATGTTTACAAATTGTCTACCATGAGCATCTATTACTTATAAATCAGGAAATAGCATTTTTATTTAAAAACCAAAGGACTGTGAAAGGCTTGTTGTTGTTGTTAAGTTCCATCAAGTTGATTCCAACTCATGACGACCCTGTGTAGGATTTCCAAGGCATGTAAACCCTGGCAGGAGCAGAAAGCCTCATCTTTCTCCTGTAGAGCGGCCGGTGGGCTCAAACTCCCAATCTTGTGGTTAGCAATTGAGTGCTTATCCTACAGAGCCACAGCACTCCCATAAAAGGCTAGGTATCATTATTAATAATTACTGTGATAACAATAAAATAATTGAATATACAAGGCAGGCTAATTAGCCTGCCCATTCTTTACTGTTCCCTTCCTCCGAGGTTTGCCGATTTCTGTTTCAGAAAGTTTCCCTGCACTGACTTACAAATGTAGAAATAACAGGGATTTGCATCAGGAGCCTCTAGGGAGTGCTAATTAAAAGTACAATGTCCTCATTCTAGGCCCTTAAGGTTCAGATGCATAGGTCTGAGGTGGAGTCTGGATGTCTGTAATTTAAAAGGGCATTCTAGGTGATTCTGCTGACTCCTAATTAAACCCACTGCCCTGGAGGCCGCAGCGACTCATAGCAACCCTCTAGGACTGACTAGAATTGCTCACATCTTTACAGATGCAGACTGCTTCATCTTGCTTCTACAGATAGAAGGTTAGTGGGTTCAAACTACCGACCTTTCAGTTAGCAACCCAGTACTTGAACCACTGTGCCATCAGGGTTCCTGGTTAAGAACTGCTTTTAATGCATTCATTCAACTGGTCCGTCTGCTAGTCAATCAACAAACGTCAAAGACCATGTCTGGGCCTTAGGGGTACAGACATGCCAAGACTTCCCCCTGCTTTGTTCTGTGATGTGTGTCTAGTGGCCTCGCCTTTGGAAACACGCTGCTTCCTTCCCTTAGGTCTTCCTAGTCTTTCCCTCCATACTTGAAGGTTACAGACTTGGATCTCTGAGCAGGAAGAGATCTGAGCTCCTTCTTATACAGATGGGGAAAGGTGCAGCCCTTGGTCACCCAGAAAATCAGGGCGAAATGGGGCTTCTCGTTTCCAAACCACTCTTTCCATGCCACCAGAGGTAGCCAGAATCTGTCGTTTGCTTGTTCATTCCTTTGATTCCCATGACTGAGTCCTGCTCTGAACAGCCATCTGTTTTTCACCAAGTCCCCACGACAGGGATGTAGGAATGGTTGCATTGTCTCCATTTTTTGTGTGTGAAAAGCAGAGAGGCTAAAGGACTTGCTCTAGTTGATAGTTGTCAGGTGGTTCCAACTTGTGGTGACCTCATGTGTGTAGGGTAGAACCATGGGGTTTTCAAGACTTTCAGAAGCACATCGTCAGGCTGGTTTTTCCCGGCCCCTCTGAATGACCGACCTTTCTGTTAGCCATCAAGCACTTAACTGTGACACTCAGGTCAAGGAACCCTGACTTATCCCAGAAAGCCTAGGAACTGGAGCCAACCTCCATTAGGGGCTGGGTGGGTGACCCCGGGCCCCATGTGTTCTCAGCACCCCACCCCAACCAGGAACTTCTCCCTCTGGTGCTGAAGGTCCCGGCAGCTGGTAGCAGACTGTTCATAGAACAAATGGAGGAAAGTCTTTCTGCAGCCAGCTTGGGCTGCTAGGAAGATCCCAGGTTAGAGTTAGAGGAATTATGTTTGAGAGAGCGCCCTGCGCCAGACAGGAGCTACACAAATGGCCCGGAGGGAGGATGGTTGAGTAAAAAAGAATTTGGTTTGAGCCCCAGCTCTATAGCTCCCTGTTGTGGTTAACTGCCTTTGAGTTGGTTCTGATCCATAGTGACCCTGTAGAGGGTTTCCAGGGAGCAACTGGTGAGCTGGAACCACCAACCTTGTAGCTCAAACCGACTTTTCAGTCTAGCGCATTAACCCACAGCGCCACACCAGGACTCCTGGAGGCCTTGAAACCTCAGTTACTAGGAAGACAGCTATAGCGTATCCTGGGTGGACTCTGTATAAACCCAGAGCTGAGTGCTTTACAAGATTATTTCATTTATTCCTCTACAAAGCCACCAGCGAACAGTCATACTGCCACTGAGTTGACAGGGCTGTGATTTGAATCCAGGTTGGTCTGGCTCAGTCCAGGAGGACACAAGCCTTGAGAGAAACTCCACTCCCCTGGAAGAGAGCTGTGGTTGACTGTGGGTTTAGAATTAAACAGGCCCGTGTTTGAATCCTGACTCCCCCACTGCCTAGCTGTGTGACCTTGGGGAAGTCACTCGGCCTCTCTGTGCCTCCACTTTCTCATTTGTGAACCAGAGGTGGTAGTCACATTATTATTTCCTCATGAGGCGATTGTAAAACAAAGAGGTGTTACATATTGGACGTTCCTTCAGTGGTTAATCCTGCCCTGCTCTGAGCCTGGTATCCTTGACCACTAGGCCAGTGTGGGCATCCAGAGTGAAGTGGGCTCTGCAGCCTGAGAGCATCCCCCTACAGTGTCATCTGTGTCTCAGGGTCTACACCTGCCACCAGCTATGAGGATGAGGAGCTGCCCCCTGACCCCAGTGAGGAGACTCTCACCATAGAGGCCCGATTCCAGCCTCTGCTCCCGGAGACCATGACCAAGAGCAAGGACGGGTTCCTGGGGGTGAGTTGGAGTGGGCGGGGTGGGCACAGCAACTGAGGAGCAGTATGCACTCAGTCTTTCCTTCATCAACTGCCCAGTGTCCACTGCCTGGTCTTGGACGATGCTGCCCTTTCTCCCCAGTGCACAGTCTGGTGGTGGAGGCAGGAGAAAAGCAAGTCCTCTAGCCTAGGGGTGGGGGTAGTGTGGATGACGTCCTAGAGGGAGTGACCGGTGACAGACTGAAGGAGAGAAGGGCTCAGCCGCTCCAAAGATGATAATGACTGTCTCTGCAAGACTCTCCCTCTAGGCTCCCATCTGAGCACCCAGGTCCCTAGCATGAAGCCTGGCCCCAGCTCTAGCAGGGGGCTGAGGAGTGGGAGGGTTCCTGAGAAGGCAGCCCCTCTGCTCACTCTTCTATCACTCAGGGCCTGAGCATCCCCAGCCCTCCTTTCTTCTAAATCACCAGGCTTCCTTCCAACTGGGAGCCTTCACAGGTGCTGTTCCCTGTCTGCCAGGAATAGCATTTTCTTATTGTCCAGGGCAGCTACTCAGTCTTCACATCTTAGGTGATTTGTCGCTTCCACGTGAACATGGGCCTGGAGGCAGAAAGCACCAGGTTTGCACAACCCAGGACTGAACCCAAGGCATGGGCAGGGTGGGTGTGGGGGGCACCATCCTGGCCAGTGGGGCTGGAAGGGAAGTTGCCTTGGGTTTGGTTCTGAAGTAGGCAGGTTCTCATCAGATCTGTGCTTCCCAGGCTGGTGGCTGGAGTGCTGGGAGGAGGTAGGAGGCAATGAGTTTGGAGCCAGGCTAACTAGTTCCTGGGAGGGACAGGGATGGAGTAGAAGGACAGAGAGACAGTGGGAAAGGAAGGTGGGGTGGGGTGGGGAGGAGCTACGGTGACTCCTGAGCATCTGGCAGATCAGCAGGTGTTTGGGGACTGAGTGCAGAGAGGTACGGGCCTGGTGGAAAGAATGACAACTGGACATGTTAAAGTTGGGAGGACCTGGGGGACATTAAGGTGGAGGGTCCAGTAAATGGTTTGAAACACAGATTTGACCTTCCACCGAAAGATTTGGGAGTGGCTGTGGGTTGGGTAGTCATGCCCAGAGGGGTGGTTAAAACTGAGGCAGCAGTTGAGTCCCCGCCCCCGCCCCCCAGTAGCAGCAAGCAAAGCGCAGGTCCTGGGGGAGCCTCACAGAACTGGCTCTCTGCATGGGGGGCCTTGCGGCCACACCTACAACCTACCTGCGTCCTACACACTGGGAGCTGCTGGCACTTCCTCCTGCACCGCCTGCTTTCCACTGAGCCGGGGCCCCAGCTGCATGGTAGGCTGGGAGGGCCTGGGGCCTGCTGCTACTGCTGTAATGGACTGGGCCAACTCCCCTGAGGGGGCCAGGTGCAGCTTCTGAGCGTAGAACTTTTACAGCAAGGACCCCGCTGACTCAGGGCCTCACCCATCATATGTGCACAGCCAGTGTGGGGCAGGCTGTGCTGGAGCAGGAGGCATCCTGTCTGGGGTCTCACCCTGACTGGAGAGTCCACCCTCCCTCAGACTTAACTCTAAATGCAAACTCTGCCTTCAGCCTTGAGGAAGAAACTTGGAGAGGAGTTTGGAGCAGAATGTGAGGCTGGGTGTGGATGTGAGGCCGCCAGGATAGGGTTGTGGCACTTGGTCTTTATGTTGGGGTTGGAGAGGAATGCAGGCAGGAAGGTGTGTGGCTCAAGAGCCCTCTGACTGGGAAGAAGCAGACACAGCCCAGGGGCAGGGGAAGGGCCAAGCATGTGACCCTCACCAGGCCAAGAGACTCCCCAGGCACCCTCTCATCCTGGGCTCCTGGGCAGGCTTGGGGTTCAAGCGAGTCCACCTACTCATGGGCCACACCCTATCTCTGACAACACATCTGTCAGCAGAACTGGGCTCCATGGGGTTTTCAGTGGCTGATTTTTCAGAAGTCCACCATCCAACCTTTCTTCAGAGTCATCTCTGGGTAGAGTAGAACTGCCAGCCATTTGGTTAGTGTTGTTAAGTACCATCAAGTTGGTTCCGAGGAGCAACTGGTGAACTTGAACCACCAACCTTGTGGTTCAAACCGACTTTGTAGTCCAGCGCATTAACCCACAGTGCCACCCGAATGCTTTAACTGCATCATCCAGGGATTGCTCCTCACTGGCCAGGTGGCCCCAAATCATGGTTGCCAGTGTCCCTGAACTTTGACTGTCTCCTGCCCCAGGTCTCCCGCCTGGCCCTGTCTGGTCTCCGCAACTGGACCACCGCAGCCTCACCAAGCGCAGTATTTGCTGCCCGCCACTTCCGGCCCTTCCTCCCACCTCGGGGCCAGGTGGAGCTGGGTGAGCCCTGGTGGATCATCCCCAGTGAGCTGAGTGTCTTCACCGGCTACTTGTCCAACAACCGCTTCTACCCACCACCCCCCAAGGGCAAGGAGGTGAGGGCAGCCTGTGGCGAGACCTGGGGCTCTGCCCACACTCGGTTCCCTCAGGGCCCCTCCCCTTCTGCACCTGGTTCCCCACTGAACCACCCCCCACCAGAGAGCCCTGGACTTCTCTCAGCCTGGTGTCCCCTCCCCTTCCTCAGGTCATCATCCACCGGCTCCTGAGCATGTTCCACCCTCGGCCTTTCGTGAAGACCCGCTTTGCTCCCCAGGGTGCTGTCGCCTGTTTGACTGCCATCAGCGATTTCTACTACACTGTGATGTTCCGGTGAGTGGCCCTGGCAGCCCCTCATTTTTGCCTGGGGTACCAGGGAACCTCAGGAAAGAAATGGAACTTGGGGGAGCTGACTGGAAGCCCCCAGCTCCACCACTCCACCCAGCTCTGTCTCAGAGGGCACGTAAGGGCTCGGGTGAGAGTAGGTGTGGACCGTGCTCAGCACAGGCCTGGTGCCATGATTGTGCCATAATGCCAGACCACATGCCTACAGAGACCTCCATAGAAGGCAGCATGTGGACTGGGCCTTGAAGGGCTGGCAGCGTTAGAGGGTTTGGTACTCTCCCTGCCCCATACATCCTCCTTCCTCCCCTTCCCCCACAGGATAGTCTGGCCTCCTTCCCCAAGTTCCCAGACTTTGGGGAAAGAAGCGGGAGGGTGGGCTCTGGCCCAGCAGGAGACTGCTTTACAGCTGGGCACCTTCCCCTGCAGGATCCATGCCGAGTTCCAGCTCAGCGAGCCGCCTGACTTCCCCTTCTGGTTCTCCCCTGGCCAGTTCACCGGCCACATCATCCTCTCCAAAGATGCCACCCATGTCCGCGACTTTCGGCTCTTTGTGCCCAACCACAGGTAGAAGCCTTGGCCCCCTGCTCCCCAATCCCAGGCATTCAGAGCAAGGGGTTCCCAGAGGTCCCCACAGTTCACTGCCCTGCCTTTGCTCCCCAGAGCCACTCTCCTTGGAGGGGCCTGCAGCTGTTGCTCTTGCCCAAAATCAGCAAGAATGATCATTCTGGCTTCCACGTCCCAGGCTAAGCAGGCCAGACCCAGTGCAGCTGCAGACAGACCCGCCCTGCCTGCATACTCTAACAGAGATACCTCAGAACCACCCATAGCCACAGCCTGCTCCTGCCCCACTAGGGAGAGCCAGTGTAGGTCTGGTCCCTGTGAACTGACATCCAAACAGAGACCTGGGGGATAAGGAGGGCTACCGCAAGGCCGGCAGTTCAAACTCACCAGCTGCTCCTTGGAAACCTATACAGGGTGACTGTGAGTCAGTCAGAACCGACTCAATGGCTCTTAACAGCAACAACAGCTAGATAAAGGGATAGCACATGACTGATAGCGTCCCCTCAGCCTCAACCACCGCGAGGGGGTGGTGTGCCGGGGACTCAGAAGACCCAGCTTCAGGTTTTTTAGATTCTTCCCCAACAACAAATGACCAAATATTGGGCTTTGAGTGACCCAGTACAGCGACAACATTTGGGCCTATAGTAAGTCTTAGCACTGATAGGCTGTGTGGTTATGGCCAAGACCTGGGCCTCTCTGGGCCTGTTCCTTCATCTGCCAAATACTAGACTAACTCCTGGCCTGTCCCACCCACAAGGCAGCCAAGAAGGGAAAGCTGCCCCCCCACACCCCTGCAGGGAGCAGACGTGGCTTCCTCTCCCTTCCAGGAGAGGGCAGGGCAGGGCAGGGGCCTCCTGGACTGTAGAAGGGAAATCCATGCTCCATTCCTCCTCCCTTCCTGTGTTCCATGGGGCCCAGCCCAGGGCTCAAAGGAGGCCGACAGCCAGGAACATCTGCCTCCATCCCAGTGTATTGAGATGAGCTGGAGTGGAGGGTGTCCTGGACTGGTGGGATGGAAGGAGAAAGGAACAAATGAGCAGCTCTGACACCAGCTAGCTGCTCTTGGCCCTGTCTTAGGACCAAGCAGCTGGGACTCCCAGCTAGCTCACCAGGCGGAGTTGATATAATCAGTCCTGGGGCTCCCCCTAGTGGTTAATCTTCTGATTGCATGTTGTCAGACCAGGCTTCCTGCTGCCATAGGGAAGATAGTGCTCTGGGTTGGTGGCAGATGTTGCTGGCTGTAGGCCTTCTCCCCTCCCTGGGCTGGGCCCCATGGAACACTGGGCGGGAGGAGGAATGGAACATGAACTTCCCCTCCTTTTCTCTCAGCCCAAGAGGCCCCTGCCCTGCCCTGCCCTCTGCGGGAAGGGAGAGGAAGCCACATCTGCTCCCTGTGTGGGTAGGGTGGGGAGCAGCTTTTCCTGTTCCCCTTTGTGTTCTGCAACAAGGCATTCACAGTCTATCTGCTACGAGGTTCTGTGCAGTACATGCAATGGGATGTGAGAGCTCTCTGTGAACTCCAGGAGTACAGGGTGATGTCTGGGTGCCCCTAAGGGGAAGCTTAGCCTCTGTAGCCAGAATGCTCCCTTGCCTCAGTGCCTTCATCTGTGAAATAGGACAGAGACTGTATCCAGACCTAAGGTTGTGCACATTCATGAGATGAAGCCTGGCTGTGGTTAGTGGGCTCTGATGACCATCTGCCCTTGCTGTCCCCCAACCCCCATCCATGTCCCAGGTCTCTCAACGTGGACATGGAGTGGCTGTATGGGGCCAGTGAGAGCAGCAATATGGAGGTGGACATCGGCTATATACCCCAGGTGAGCACACAGGGAGTCAATACCCAGGCAGGAAGGTGTGATTCAGCCTGGCTGCCTGGGGAACCTAGTGTGAAGGATAGTGTATCTGAAGGCCACCTTTTCCTATACACAGTACTTGGGGTCTGACTGCAGCCTCAGGAAGTAGCCCTGGGCAGGCACTTGGGCTCTTCCCGGGACTCACTGCGCAGCCCTGATCAAAGCCCTGCCCTGTCCTGGGCCTGTCTCCTCAGCTTTATAATAGGTGAGGGTGTCTCAGGGACCCCATGAGTCTTCTCACACAGCTCTGAGAACACCCCTCACCCACTGACATCTGGCCCAGATGGAGCTAGAGGCCACGGGCCCCTCAATGCCCTCTGTGATTCTGGATGAGGATGGCAATGTGATCGACAGCCACCTGCCCTCGGGGGAGCCCCTGCAGTTTGTGTTTGAGGACATCACATGGCAGCAGGAGCTGAGCTGGGAGGAGGCTACCCGGCGCTTGGAGGTGGCCATGTACCCCTTCAAGAAGGTGAGGCTGGACGAGGGGACTGTAGTCAGGCTCCATGGTGCTGAGACTGGGATTGGAGGGACACTAGGTGGGCACACAGGTGCTGGAATGTGTGCACAGCTTACTGCTGAGGGTCTCTCCCTCCAGGATCCAGCTTCTCCCACCTCCTGCCATGTGCACATGCACGTACACACACACAAGCACTCTGTGCATTCAGAGCCCCTGAAGGGCATGTGGACTTGTCTCTGTCTTGGCATGGCCCCAGGTCAGCTACCTGCCGTTCACTGAGGCCTTCGACCGAGCCAAGGCTGAAAACAAACTGGTGCACTCGATCCTGCTGTGGGGGGCCCTGGATGATCAGTCCTGCTGAGGTGAGGGAGCCCGACCATACCTGGAGGGAGTACGGGGAGACTTCACACTTTAGGAGCACAAGAGGCTCCCAGCCATGAGCGATTTAGAACTACATACATAGGGTGGGGTGAGGATTGGGTGGGGAGGGGGAATTCTGCATGAGCTCAGAAGAAGCTACTGGATGCAGAAAGAGATTCATTCCAGCTCCACTGTCCATCCTGAGTCTGTTATCTCAACAGCAAAAAGCAGGTGCATAGCCACACCCACTGAGAACAGGGAGTCCTGGTGTGGCACTAGAGGATAAGCACTGGACTGCAAGGTCTGTTGGAACCACAAGGTTAGTGGTTCAAACTCACCAACCGCTCCTCAGAAACTCTCTACAGGGTTGCTATGAGTCAGAACTGACTCAATGGCACTTAACAACTAAGAATAGGGGAGAAAGTGCCGGTCCTCTGTGAAGCGGTGTCCTCGGTAAGACAAGAAGTAGCCTCCAGCGCTGGGCTTACACTCACTTACTCAGAAAGTGCACCCAAGACCTGCTAGGTGCAGAGTTCTCTGGGTACCCAGCAGTGGGTACAGGATGACCTCACCCAGCCACTCGTCGGACACACTCTTGGCAGCTGCCATGTGCAGCCCCAGGCAGGCAGGAAGTCAGGAGCCAGACAGAGAGTAATCACAAGTGTGGTCACAAGGTCCAGGAGCCCACAAGAGTGTGTAACTAGGGGAACCAGGGAGGACATTTAAGATGAGACTTTGAAGGATGAGTAGGAGTTTGTCAAAGTGACAGGAGGGAGAGGGTTCCAAATAATGGGAAGAGTCTGTACAAATGCCCTGGGGTGCAGAGTTCCATGGATGTAAGAAGCTGTCATTATGTATATAAGTCCCTGAGTTAGGTCGAGCCTTACCCCAAATCTTAGCCCAGGATGTCCACTTTATTGTTGTTCATCACAGCCTACTTTGGGGCAGGCTACAGAGACCAATCCACAACTCATGAAGTTTACCCAAAGCAAGATTATTGCTGACTGAGAACCCTGGTAGGACATGTGGACATGCCTCACTGCCCCTTCTGACCTTGGCCTCTCTCCGAGCAGGTTCAGGGCGGACTCTCCGGGAGACTGTCCTGGAGAGTTCGCCCATCCTCACCCTCCTCAACGAGAGCTTTATCAGCACCTGGTCGCTGGTGAAGGAGCTGGAGGAGCTGCAGGTGAGTGGGCAGGTAGGCAGGGTCCTCATGAGAAGCCACAGTACAGTGGTGGGGACTGAGCTATCAGGAACGTGCCCAACTGTCCCCACAGAACAGCCAGGAGAACCCATCCCACAAGAAGCTGGCTGGCCTGCACCTGGAGAAGTACAGCTTCCCCGTGGAGATGATCATCTGCCTGCCCAATGGCACTGTGGTAAGCAACCCTGTCCCAAGCCTCGTCCGGCCAGGCGCAGAGGGGCAGAGCTCACCAGGCTTTGGACTGGCTCCACCACTTCGGAGCTATCAAGCCGGGAGCTAATGTCTCTATCCGTTGGGACCCCAATTATCCTCGGTTATTCTTAAAATACGGATTGTAATGCCCAGTCTACCTGCTCATGCAAGCACTGAGAAGCTTCCACTCAAAGGGGGCCACAATAGCACTTTGGAGGCCACATAGCAATGGGTGCAGGCAACACCTTCCCACATGGCTCAGACAGGGGCAGTGGACAGAAACATGACCTGAAAGGCAAGACTCTCAGTAGCTCTGTCAGCCAGGATGGAAGGAGCAGAGCAGGGAGACAGAGGGTCTCAGAGGCTGTGGGGCCACTGAGATGAGCCAATGGGCCATGACACGCCCCTCTAGTGTGTGTTCTTGGGTTGCTCAGGTGTCCATTTTCTGGACACGCTCTCTGCCCCAGGCCCTGCCCTTCAGGAACCCACTGACAGGAGCCGGAAGGGAGATGGAACAGCAGGCCTGTGGAGTGTCTGGACATTTGGAGTTCAGGAGTCAAAAGGAACTGAGGAGATAGGGATTTGCTTTTTGTTGTTTTCTGAGGGAGCAGGAGGGAGCAGGCAAAGGCTAACAAGCAGTAAGGAGACCTCTGGCACAATGGCTAGGCACTCAGCTGCTAACCACAGGTAGTTGATTCAGACCCACCCAGTGGCTCTGTGGGTAAAAGCCCTGGCGATCTGCTTCTGTAAAGATGACCACCTAGAAAATCCCATGGGGTAGTTGTGTTGTGTCACGTGGGATCGCTGTGAGTCTGACTCGACTTTAGTTAATGCGTCAGACTATAAAGCCATTTGAACTGCAAGGTCGGCGGTTCAAGCTCACCAGCTGCTCCTTGGAAACCCTATACAGGGTCGCTATGGGTCGGAACCAACTCAATGGCACTGAACAACAACAATAACACAACAAAGTGAGAGGAGCAGCAGCAAGCATGATATTAAAAGCTGTCAGGTTTCCACCCAGTGGTCAGAGGGCCCTGAGTGAGCACCTGGACAACAGGAGCAGCCTGGCCCTTGGGTTGAGTTCTGGAAGGGCTTGTAGCTTCAATCCTCTTGAAGCAAGGAGAGCCTAGGTGGAGAGTGGCCACCACCCCAAAAGCATGAGTGGGCAGGGAAAAATGGGGCCACTGAGCTGAGGTGGCCCCTCCCTTCTCTCCTCCCCACCCTCCTCCCAGGTTCACCATATCAACGCCAACTACTTCCTGGACATCACCTCCATGAAACCTGAGGACATCGAGAGCAAGGCCTTCAGCTTCTCATCCACCTTTGAAGACCCATCCACTGCTACCTACATGCAGTTCCTGAAGGAGGGTCTCCGGCGAGGCCTGCCCCTCCTCCAGCCCTAGTGTGTCCACCAGGAGCTAGAGCCAGAGTGGACCTCAGCACATTTCAGACTTCAGACACTTCCACCCCCACCCCACTCTTGGGCAGCCTTGTGGGCTCTGAGGTCACCTAAGGGTGGTCATCCAGCTTTGTGTGGTAACAGTGGGCAGACGCAAGGTGCCTGGGTTGGTCAGGGGGATGGAAGGGTAGTGAGCCTCTAGCTTAGGCTGCCACCCACGTGACCTTGGACCTCACCTTTCTGTCATAGGCCAGGCCCTTGCTGGGTAAAGGATCAGGAAGAATGGGTCCTAGGGAGACTGGGCTACCCCTTTCTTCTTACTTTTATCCCATTCCCCAAAAAGATGAATCAAGAAGTCCCGGTCCAGGGGGCCAGGCTGCCAAGAAACCACTGTGGTGTGACTGGAGCCTTCTTTCCTGGCCACACCCCTGGCTGCCCTCCTGTGCCCAATGTCCCCAGCCTTCTGGAGGCTCTGGGCAAAACCAGGGACATTCGCTCCTTCAGAAGTGGAAGTTATACTGCACCCTCAGCTGCTCCCCAAGCCTGGGGCTCATCACTAAGGCTGACCTAATGATGAGGCCCCAGGAACCTATTATGACAGGAGACAGCTGCCTGGGGACATTTATTGTAGGGAAGAAGTAATAGACTTCTTTTCTTAGCAAGGCAGCCCACCAGTGGGTCCCTGAGGCCCAGAGTCAGCGTACCCCACTGTCTTGTTCCTCAAAATACCTCCTGCTCCTCAATCTCTATTAGAAGTCCAGTCCAGCCAAAGAACTGAGCCCCTCCCAGAACCCATGCTGTCCTGGTCATCCAGCGCAGCCTCACCAGCATAGCTATCATCTAATGGCCAGTGATGCTCCTTGGTCACTCTTGGGGCCTCAGTTCACATCCTGAGCCCTGACCACAGCCAGTCTCTTTTTTAAGCATGCCGAAAAGTGTTTTTATGTGCAGTTTGACAGTATGTATTTTTGATAGCCCCAGTGTGGAGGAGAAAGAAGGGAGCAATGGTTTCTCCTAGCAGCCGCCCCATGACGGCTGGATCTGAAATCCTAGATGGACCCAGCTTGATGACTTTGCAGTTGCACCTCTGGGAAGAAATCTTCCTTTTCCTTCTCTTCTTCTTTTTAAAAACATTCCTCAGAGGGTCATGCACCCTCAGTCCTCTCCTTGTCCTCCACTCAGGCCCCAGGGAGCATCTGAGGCCAAGCCACACCCCCAGCTCCCAGCCCAGGGCCTCTTACACCCAACAGAGGAAGGAAAGCATTCATCTCCCATCTGCCAGTTCCCCCATCTGCCCTAGAAGCCTCCACCTCGTGCTCATCTTGGTCTCAATTTTATATTGAATTATAATGATAGTAGCCATTTATCAAGAGCTGAGGCACTTGACTGAGATTGCACTTATTTTCTCATTTCATCCTCCCTGCAAACCTCTGAGGTGGATGAGAAGTGTCCCCATTTTGTAGATGAAGAAACTCAGGCTCAAAGGAAGCGAAGTCACTTGCCCAAGATGATTCAGAATGTTAGATTCAAGCTCACATGTGACTCCAAAACCTGTGTCTTATTTTGGCGGTATTTTGTTTTACACTCTTATCTGCCTCCCCCGATCCCAACTTCTTCCCCCTCCCTGTTTTCTCTGCAGTGGAAAGAAAAGCCTATGAAACCACTATGTCTCCGGCCCCTGTTCTCAGATCAGTGAGGCAGCCAGCTCAGCCAGGCTGTGTCCTGGGAGACGGTGCTACTCAGATTCCTTACAGAGAGGTGGGGCATCTGCTTCGGTCTCAGCTGGTAGGAGCCACCCAGTGGCAGCAGGATTCAGCCCCCACACCAGCAAGCTCTCACCCCTTCCCACTCCAGGCTGGTTGAGTCCACATGGAGCTGAACCTGTCTTGTGACCTCCAGCCTGCCCCACTGTCACACTTAGGTAGTGATTGTTTAGGCTTTCTGCATCCTCATCCCATGCCTCTGCCTGTCCCCTACTGTGCCTTGAGGGACATGGTGGATGAGGTCCCCAGCTGCCTTCTTGTGGCCCCCTCTGCCACTTCCCTCTCTTGTCCCCAATATGTCCTATAATAAAATTGGAGAGTCTAAGGTGGTTCTGAATGCTTTTCGTTTGAGCAAGATGATGTTCAGACTGGCCTTCTATGAACTGACTCCCTTTCTTGCTGGGACTGGCTTGCCAGATGGACAAGAGACTGCAGATTTGGGTTGGAATACCCTCGGGGACTACCTTATCTGTCAGAGAGCTTGAGATGGCATCTCAAAATAGGTGGCTGCCTGGTGCACTGTGTTGGAAAAGATTCTGAAGTCAAGGCCACTGTCTTAGACAAGCATTAGGACACATGTGATATTTTTAGTGAGTCCACTTAAAAGGAGTGAAGCTGAGTGTTGTGGTTATGTATCATCAAGTCAGTCAGCACTCACAGTGACCCTATGCACAATAGAACACCATTCTGCTCAGTCCTACGCCTCAAAAACATGGCTATGCTTTAGCCCATTGCTGCTGCTACTGAGTAGGGAAGGTGAAATGCTAAGTAGGGATAGAATCTAAAAGCCTAGCCCAGGGTCTGATGGGAAGGACTCTGAAGAAGCAATTTTTCCTTCTCAGGCATTGACTCCCTGTATCATTTAGTCATTGGTGTGGGAGTAGAGTAACTCCCCAGGCTAGTGGGTTCTATTGTCACACCAGCCAAAAAGAAAAATTGGGTTCACTAGCTGCGTAAAGGTGCCTGGGTAACACACTAACGGCAGCATCTATCACACACCAAGGACGGAAGACTAGAGTGTATTCACAACATCCGTGGCCCAGGAGTGGGAGAGAACAATGAAAACCACCACCCATCTGCCATCCTGGAAAGTGCTGGGCCTGGGAGCCAATGTTCACCCTTGAAGCATGGCATGTTGAGAGCTCTGGCCAGGACCAGCTACATAATTTGCAGGGCCCAGTGCAAAATGGAAATGTGGGGCCCTTGTTAAAAATCATTTCAAGCAAGTGGCAGCAGAGCATGAAACCAGTCATGAGGCCTTTCTAAGTACAGGACTGTGTGCTGCCTAGCTTATTCACCCATAAAGCTGGTCCTGTAGCTAGCAGATTGGAATTGCAGGTCTTCAGACCAAGGAGCCAGGAAGAGCCCTGTGCTGAGGGCAGAGAAGGAGATGTGACCCAGGAACTAGATGTCTTGAAGATCTGAGCCTGAGGTCCAGACACAAAAAGTAAGCGTGGAAGGAACATGGGAACCCCTCAGAACCTGTTTCTCAATGCCTATGGCCTATCAGCCTATACCATCAACACATTCTCACTGAGGCCAGCTCTTGGTGGATGGAGATATAACTGAAACCTTGTATGTATGGGTAAGAAGCCCTGGGGCACTGTGATTAAGCTCTTGACTATTATCCAAAAGGTCAGAGGTTCAAAACCACCAGCTACTCCACAGGAGAAAGATGTGGCAGTCTTCCTCTGGGCAGAAAACACCAAACATTTAGGGGTCTGAGAAAGCATAGAGCTCAGCTTACAAGATTTCAAAAGTCCTATTCCCAGTCACAGCTCAAACCTACAAGCCCATCCTCAAAGGTGAGGCTTTCTTCTCCAGTAAAGATTTATAGTCTTGGAAACTCTGTACTGTGTTATGAGTCAGAAGATGAAAGGAATACACAGAGTCACTGTACCAAAAAGAATTGGCAGAATATCAATCATTTGAAGAAGTACCATATGATCAAGAACTGATGATACTGAAGGAAGAAGTCCAAACAGCATTGAAAACATTGGTGAAAAACAAGGCTCCAGGAAACGAATTGAGAATTTTCAACAAACATGCAGAACCTGAGGCACTCACTCATCTATGTCAAGAAATTTGAAAGATAGCTACCTAGACAACCAATTGGAAGCAAGCCATATGTGTGCCCATTCCAAGGAAAGGTGACTGAACAGAATGCATAAATCATCAAACACATGCAAGTACAAATTTGCTGAAGATAATTTAAAAACAATTGCAGTAGTACATCAGCAGGGAGCTGCCTAAAATTCAAGCTGGATTCAGAAGAGGACATGGAATGAGGGATATCACTTCTGGCATCAGATGGATCTTGGCTTAAAGCAGCATATACCGGAAGGATGGCTACTTGAGTTTCATTGATTGTGCAAAGATATTCAACTGTGTGGATCATAACAAACTATGGGTAACATTGTAAACAATGGGTATTCCAGAACACTTAATTTGTGTTCTTAAGGAACCTGTAAGTAGACCAAGAGGCAGTTGTTCAAACAGAACAAAGGAATGTTGAGTGATTTAAAATCAGGAAAGGTTTGCATCAAGGCTGTATCCTTTCACCCTACTTATTAAATCTGTATGCTGAGAAAATAATGTAAGAAGTTAGATTATATGAAGAACGTGGCATCAGGATTGGAGGAAGACTCATTAACAACATACTATATGCAAATGACACAACCTTGCTTATTGAAAGAGAAGAGGTCTTGAAATACTGATAAAGATCAAAAACTACAACCCTCAGTATGGATTGCACCTCAATGTAAAGACAATAAAAATGCTCACTAGACCAATCAATAGGAGTTCTGGTGTTGTGCTGTGGGATAAACACTGGACTGCTAACCAAAGGTCAGTAGTTCAAACCTACCAGTCAGCAGTTCCTCGAAAAACTGATACAGGGTCCCTATGAGTTGGAACCAACTCAATAGCACTCAACAACAAACCAATAAATAACATCACAACAAATGAAGAAAAGATGCAAGTTGTCAAATACTGCAATTTTCTTGGATCCACAATCAATGCTCATGGAAGCAGTATTAAGAAATCAATTGACAACATATTGCCTTAGGCAAATCTGTTGTCAAAGACCTCTTTGAAATGTTCAAGAGCAAATATGGAAAGAACAAACAAGATGGAGGATACGGTGGAAGTGCAGTGAGGAGCTCTGTCAGTGACAACACAGAATAATAGACCAAGCAGGCTCAGAGGATGGTCCCAGAACTCTGAACCACTTATAAAGGAATATTTAGAAAGTTGGAAGCAGTAGTCAAGAGATCAGACGACGTATTGCATTGGGCAAATCTGCTGCACAAGAGCTTTTTAAAGTGTTGAAGAGCAAAGATGTGAGTTTGAGGACTAAGGTGCGCCTGACCCAAGCCATGGTATTTTCAATAACCTCATATGGATGGGAAAGCTGGACAGTGAATAAGGAAGAGCGTAGAAGAATTGATGCCTTTGAGTTGTGGTGTTGGAGGAGAATGCTGAAAGTGCCATGGACAGCCAAAAGAACCAATAGATCTGTTTTGGAAGAAGTGCAGCCAGAGTGCTCCTTGGAGGCCAGGATGGCTAAGCTCCATCTCTCATACTTTGGACATATTGTCAGGAGGGAACAGTCGCTGGAGAAGGATGTCATGCTGGGTAAGATGGAGGGTCAGAGAAAAACAGGAAGACCCCCAATGAGATGGATCAGCCAGGTGGCATCATTGATGGACTCAAGTGTGGCAGCAGTAGTGAGGTTGGCCCAGGATCGGACATTGTTTCGTTCTGCTGTGCATGGGGTCGCTATGAGTTGGTTCTGACTCAATGGCACCTGACAACAACAACAAGAAAGTTGGAAGGCTTACAGCCAGGGGAATTTGTAGCAGAAGCAAGGAATCCAGTTCTTTCTAATCCAAGTTACTCACTCATCTACTCCCTGAGTGGCCATCTTGGATGATACCGAACCAGAAAAGGATAAGAGCAGCCACATATGCCTGACAGAACCACGGAGATAAAGGAGAAGAGTGAAAAGGAACACCCATCTCCTGATCACATCTACCTGGATGCAATCAGAAAACATAAAAAATACCAAAACACATACCCATCTAAGTTTTAAGGCCACAGCTAACCACTGAATATGCCCAAAAAAACAGAAGCAGATGACCATATCAGCACATGTCCAGAAAAAAGATAAAGTGACTGAGACAAATGAGCTAGAGATAGACCTACACTCCATACTGGAAGGAGGGCAGGCTTTGGAAATGCCTGAGAAGGAATTCAGAAAAATTATTATAAAATGTATCAAAACACTTTACAATGGAGTGGAGAAAAATAAGGAAGAAGTCAGGAAAGCACTACAGGAACAATCAAATAAGATAGATACAGCTTTGGAAACAATTCAAAACCTACAGAAAGAGGTCCAAATGATTAATAATAGAATATCAGAAATGGACAATATACTGAAAGGGAAAAAGAATAGAATTGAAGAGGTGGAAGCTAGAACTAGTGAGCAGGAAGATAAATCTCTCAATACCACTAAGATAGAAGAACAACCTGAAAAAAGGATAAAAAACAAAATCAGAAAAAGGTCTAAGATTCATGTTGGATAACATGAAGAGGAATAACTTAAGAATTATCAGCATTCCAGAACAGGAAGAATTACACAAGTCCACAGAAGAGATAGTTTAAGAACTTCTGGAAGAAAATTTCCCTAACATCCTGAAAAGCGAAAAGATAAGCATCTAAGAAGCTCAACAAACCCCAGGAAGGATAGATCCTAAAAGAAAAATATATATATTATCTACATATAATAATCAAGCTCTCCAAAATCAAAGATAAGGACAGAATCCTGAAGGCAGCTAGGAAAAAGAGAAGTGTAACATACAAAGGCAAGCAAATCAGATTAACCACGGCTCTCTTAACAGAAACCAAGAAGGCAAGAAGAAAAAGGGGACACATATATAAAACCCTGAAAGAAAAAAACTGCACACCCAGCAAAGCTGTCAATCAAATATGACGGTGTAATCAAAACATTCCAGGATAAACAGGAGCTAAGGGATTTTTCCAAAGCCAACCCTACAATAAAAAACATCTTAAAGGGAGTTCTGTTGACAGAGAACCAATAAGAACAGACAACAACTAGAGACTGACGTAGATGGCAGCATCACCCGAGAGTCAATTGACAAATGGAAGAGTCAAGAGCAGAATAAAACTATAAGAACAAATTCAGAGGATCTGGGAGGTCAGTCTATGATCAAAACAATTACAGTGTGAAAGAAGGTAAACATAGGAACAGAGATCTAGGTGGTGAAAGGTCAGGTAAATTATAGGATAAAATAGATGGTCTTAAATGGAGGGAAAAGTTAAAGGAATATAAGGTAACCACAACGGTGGGGTTGGGGTGGGTGGTTTCGGGGGAGGTAGAGGAAGGCAATGGTAGAGCACAGGGTAAAGGGAGACACATCATAGTTCGGGTGTTGGGGAGGGCAATACAAAAAAGGTGAGGAGATGGAAGAACAAGTTAGATAGGGGAACACTGAGACAGGTTTGCATGGGCTAAGTGGGTCAGAGGTAAATAGTGATGCATACTTAACCTTGGAACAACAGGATTCTGTGATACAGGGATCTGGACATATTTTGAATAGGGGAAATAATACTAAGATGCTTGACTGTCTTATGAATATTGATTTCCCTTGCCTATTATTGTAAAATAGACACTTAGTGGGATAGAAAGGAATGTTGGGAAACATGATTACAGAAAACGTGTAAGCCTGTCTTCAGCCTATAACTGATTGGAATCCATAAGAGGGGATCTAAAACTTGCCCAGTGAAACAGGCCTGTTGCGGAGCATTTGCAGAGTATTGGACATTAGGTGGAACCCTGAGTCCCATCCAGAACCTTCTGAGGTGGGACATTCCCACTAGAAAGGACAAGCAGACCAGCCTGGAACAGCTAGAGCTACAGAAGGTGCATCTTCAAAGAAAGATAATCAGGAAAAACCCAAAACAAAAATGTCAGTATGACTGGCTACTACAAGAATAAGCAAACTGTTCGCTGGGAAGCCATCAAGGCAAGCAATGAAGTTCCTTCAGGACAAACCCCCTCTAAGACTGAAACTCAAAGAGAACACACGAACAGTCATGTAAGCTTGCTGGTGAGCATGTTGCTCTACTGGAGAGTGGAAGAAGAGGAAAGGCAGCAATGAAGAAATGGGTTGAATTCAACCACAGTCCATTGACTCCTGTTGACCTGGAGATGAAAGAAGAAGGGCTGCTGGTCCAGTGTGTGGTGAGACCTGGGGACATCTGAGCCCATGGACAAGGACATAGCCACAGAGGGCTAGAGCTAAGAGTGAAGCAGCCAGCTGCTATGCAGTGAGGGGAGATGCACAAGAACACCCAAACTTTCAGATAGTACCCATCTGACCTAGCCTTGGTGGCTTGATAATCAGAACTCGAGGAAGATTAAAAATAAAAAATAATTTTTGATAATGGAAACAAGGATAAATTTCTACAATTTGATGAACTTGACCTATACTTATGGAGATTGTTGTTAAGTCGGTTCTGACCCATAGCGACCCTGAACAGGGTTTCTGAGGCTGTAAATCTTTACGGGAGCAGAAAGCCTTGTCTTTCTCCCGCAGAGCAGCTGGTAGTTTCTAACTGCTGACCTTGCGGTTCGCAGCCTGATTCATAACCATGACGCTACCAGAGCTCCTTATACTCATGGAGGTAGTAACTCTAAATATCAACAGAGAGGGAAGAGTCTTCACATCAAGTATCAATGCTATCTCCTCTGTACACACTCTGTATACCACTATGCTACCAGAGCTCCTTTTTAGGTCTGGTTAAAAGAGATGGGGATAAGATTCTTATGATTCAATAGTAAATAATTGTTATCATGACTAATTGCGACTGTCACAACTGTAAAGGTAGAAGTTTTGTAACAAAAATGGGGGAGCAGTTAATCTTATAGTCCAGAAACAAAGGATCCTAGGATCATCAAGGGAGAAGAGCACAAGTGTTGGGGACATACGCAAGTACTGAGACGTTGTGGCCCTGTGACAACATGGACGAAAATCCAACCCCGGGGACCCTTCTCAGGATAGCGAGGCATGGACCCTGAGGGCCAAAGGAAGTGACCTCCTGACGTTCCGGGTTCATTGGTTTTTGCGAACTCACTGGTTGGCTACCTCTGTATAATTTTCTTTGGTCCTAATATTGTTCATTTTATGCTTCTAACTCCAGTAACTGTAGCTTCTGAGAAAATGGTTTCTTTTACAATGCCTTTCTTAATGCCTCCACTGTGTTGGCAGTGTGCGGAATCCTGGGAACAAATCCTTCTGAGGAACAAGTGATAGCCACCTGGGATGAATGTCAGAACTGCTCCTTATTTGTAAATAAAGTGGAATGGTAAATTCTGGGAATGTTGGATTAGAGGATAATAGTGGCAGCCCCATTAAACCGCCTCTGAATATAATCAGTTTAACCCAGATG
>NW_006408565.1:11849450-11850954 GCF_000296735.1 Chrysochloris asiatica | reverse complement strand
TGGGAGAAAGATGAGGCTTTCTGCTCCCATAAATATTTACAGCCTCAGAAACCCTGTACAGGGTCGCTATGAGTCGGAATCGACTCCATGGCACACAACAATAACAACAACAAAGTGAATAGAAAGAAATACTGTTAACTGATGGTACATGGAGGAGAATGTAATCATTGTGATAAAACATGTTGTATGATTTGTTGAATGTAAAACTGATGATTTGCCCTGTAAACTTTCACTCAACCCACAACAAAAGCATTTAAAAAAAAAATAGAATTTTAAAGTTTTTTTTTTTAAGGTTTTTATTGTGGATTGAGTGAAAGTTTACAGGGCAAATCATCAGTAAACAATATTTCCATTAAAGGAGGGGAAAAAAGAACAAATATGTCAGTTTGAGGACTAAGGTGTGCCTGACCCAAGCCATGGTATATTCACTCGCCTCATATGCATGTGGAAGTTGGACAGTGAATAAGGAAGACCCTGGAAGAATTGATGCATTTTAATTAATGTGTTGGAGAAAAATATTGAAAGTACTACAGACCCAAAGAACAAACAAATCTGTGTTGGAAGAAGTACAGCCAGAATGCTTAGAAGCCAGGATGGTGGACATAGATTCTTAAACTCCGGATGTGTTATCAGGAGGAACCAGTCCCTGGAGAAGGACCTCATGCATGGAAAAGTGAAGGAACCAGTCCCTGGAGAAGGACAGCATGCATGGAAAAGCGAGGGGTCAGTGAAAAAGAGGGATTGACACAGTGCCAGCAAAAACGGGCTGACCCCATTGTAAGGATGGCATAGGACAGAGTAGGGTTTTGCTCTGTTGTATGTGAGTTGGAACCAACTCCATGGCACAATAACAACATCCCAACTAAAAAACTTTGGTGGCTCTGTTGGATAAGCACTGGACTGCTAACCACAGGTCTGCAGTGCAAACTCACCAGCCTCTTCTCAGGAGAAAATGAACTTTTGATGAGGTTTTCTGCTCCTGTCAAGATTTACAGCCTTGGATACTCTACGAAGGGTCGCTATGAGTCGGAACCAACTCCAGGGCACCTAACAGAAACAATCCAACTATCCTTGGAGAGTAGAAGTGAAGACCAGTGATAAGATGCAACCAATCAGTTCTCCAGCTCTCTAAAAGCAAAAGAAGTTTTCCTGGGCTCAGAGCCTCTGAAGAGGCGTGGTCTGTAGGAGGCGTGTCTTCTCAGTCAGGCACCTGTAAGCCAACTGTAGGAGCTCTGGTAGCATAGTGGTTATGAATAGGACTGTGAACCGCAAGGTCAGCAGTTCAAAACTATCAGCTGTTCCATGGGAGACAGATGAGGCTGTCTGCTCTGGTAAAGATTTACAACCTCGGAAACCCTGTATAGGGTAGCTATGAGTTGGAACTGACTCCACGGCACATAACAACAACAAGCCAATGATACTGAAGGAGGAAGTCCAAGGTGCATTGAAGGAATTGGCAAAGAACAAGGCACCAGGAATTGATGGAATAAAAATTGAAATCTTT
>NW_006408565.1:11817393-11848750 GCF_000296735.1 Chrysochloris asiatica | reverse complement strand
TCAATGTCAAGAAAACAAAAATCCTCACCACTGGACCAATAAACAACATTCTTATCAAAGGAGAAAAGATTGAAGATGTCAAGGACTTAATTCTTCTTAGATGGACTATCAACAATCAAGGAAACAGCAGTCAAGAAATCAAACAAAGTATTGCATTAGGCAAATCTGCTGCACAAGACCTTTTTAAAGTGTTGAAAAGCAAAGATGTCAGCTTGAGGACTAAGGTGCTCATGATCCAAAGCCATGGTATTTTCAGTAACCTCATATGCATGCAAAAGCTGGACAGTGAATAAGGAAGACCGTAGAAGAATTGATGCTTTGGAGTTATGGTGTTGGGAGAATATTGAAAGTGCCATGGGCTGCCAAAAGAACCAGTAGATCCATTTTGGAATAAGTGCAGCCAGAGCGCTCCTTGGAGACCAAGATGGTCAAAGTTCATGTCTCATACTTCGGACATATTGTCAGGAGTAACCAGTCGCTGGAGAAGGATATCATGTTTGGTATGGTGGCGGGTCAGAGAAAAAGAGGAAGACCCCCAATGAGATGGATTGGCCAAGTGGCAATCGATGGACTCAAACGTGGCAACAGTAGTGAGGTTGACCCAGGATCGGACAGTGTTTCGTTCTGCTGTGCATGGGGTCTCTATGAGTCGATACTGACTTGATGGCACCTAACAATAAGGAGCTCTGGTAGCGTAGTGATTACGAATCCGAATCCGGTTGCGAGCCGCAAGGTCAGTAGTTCGTAACTACCAGCTGTTCTGCGGGAGAAAGATGAGGTTTTCTGTTCCCTAAAGATTTACAGCCTCGGAAACCCTGTACCGGGTCGCTGAGTCGGAACCTACTCCAGGGCACATAACAAGTCACCCACGACCGCCCAAGCTGAGGGAGTGCTCACCCCGCCCCTGAGGCGTGCTGGGGCACTACGGAATGCGCAGCCGCAAATAATCGCTTCCGGGGTGGGCGGGTCAGCGGAAGTGAAGGCTGAGAGGTTGGGCGACCCGCTCTGGTAGGAGGGGCCGTAAGGTGAGTAAGTCCTGGGACGAGGATTGAGGTGAGGAAAGGTGCGTGAGTCACTCCCGAAGTGGGAACGCAGCCTTCCGATCAGGCCATATACTAGGTCCCTGGGCTAGGCGCTGTGCGGAGCCCGCGGCTCTTGTTCCCGCTCGAGTTCTCGCGGTAGCCGGTGTTGGCCTCCTCATTTGCCAGGAAGGGAAGCAGCTGGCCCGGGTTAGTTGTTGCCTCCAGTCACCCAGCCAACGGTGGTCGGGCTAGCCCAGGTGGCTCCTCGGTGCGGCTGCGCTCCCAGACGAACTGCGCCTCTTCTGACCTAGCTTGGCCCGGGAGTCCCGGGCCTGTGGGTCCAAGGGCCGTTCGGGCGGTCGGCGGGAGTTTGGCCGACCTTGGCCTGGGTCGCGTGGAGCCGCCGCGGAGGAGGGGAGGCGTGCCCTGGACCGGCGCCCCGCAGCTGCTTTCCCTCCCAGCGCAGCTCCTTGAGGCCCTCGCGGGTGACAGTCGGCGCAGGTCGCCAATCGCCGGTCCGCTCGGCAAAGTTTCCTGGAACACAGCGCTCTCCGTGCGGCGCCGGCACCCAAGGGTGATGCGACGGGCCCAGCTCTGGCGGTGCGCCCAGTGCCCCGAGGGAGCCGGTGTGGAGACGGAATAACAACCGCCTACTGTGGGGCTGGGGCAGCGCAGGGGTACTGCGACCCAGCCGTGTGGCCGTCGATCGCTGCAGGGCTTCAAGGCTAGGTTGGTGCTTTGGTTCGTCCATCCACCAAACATCTCTGAATGTTTGTGCGGTGGGCTGCGGGAGTCCCTATCCTGACATGCAGCAGTTAGCTAATTACTAGTGTGCGGGAATCGGAATGGTGCCTTGGGACGTGCTGCTTGAACTGAACATGAAGTGAAAGGAGACTGACGTTTCGAACAGAGACAGCAGTGTGGACGAGGCTCCCGCGGGGTCCCACCCTGAAAGGCGGCCGGCAGGGCTGAGGCAGCGGGCGGGCGGCCGGACGGGCTGCGAGCCGGGAACTGCAGGGTCAGGTGACGTCAGGCTGGGCCGGCTCCGGTGAGTTCGGTGTGGAGACGGGGAGAAAGATGAGACGGGACTGGTTGCCGATGCGCTGCGAGTTATGCCCAGGAGTCCGGAGCTCATCCTGCCCAGAGTCCTATGTCAGGGCGTTTTGAACATAGCAGTAACCTGATCAGCAGTGGGTTACCTCTTTGGAGGTAAGATCTGGGAGGAAGCGGTGGTCAGGAGTAAGGGGCAAAGCAGTGAGACATGGAGCTTCCTGCAGGCACTTGCATTCAGCATAGAGCATGGTTCACAGAGGCACTTTGATAAAAGACGCCAACAAAGGTGAGAAGTAAAAGCTGGACCAGGCAATCAGGCGTTTCTAACTAGCATGACCACTGAGTTGTTGTTGTTGTTGTTATGTGCCATCGAGTCGGTTCCGACCCATAGCGACCCTGTATAGGGTTTCCGAGGGTGTAAATCTTTACGGGAGTAGAAAGCCTCATCTTTCTCCCGCGGAGCAGCTGGTAGTTTCGAACCGCTGACCTTAAGGTTCGCAGCCCGATTCGTAACCACTACGTCCCTTCCACTCTCATTTCCTTTCTTCATCTACATCATCAAATGCTTGACACCTCCTCTCCTAGGTGAGAAAGAAACCCTCTGAGGGATGGCTCGTCTTCACAGCCTACCCAGGCACCCTAGTGACTGATCTCTCAAATAGCATTCCCAGCCCTCATGACCCAACCCCCAGTTTACCTTGACAGCCTTATCCTCTGCTCAGCTCTGCTCTACAGATCCTTCACCTTCCTGCCTTGGATCTTTGCTTTTGCTACTGCTTTTCTGCCATCCTATCCTATACAGGGTTGCTATGGGTTGGAACCAACTTGACAGCACTTAATAACAACCCCTTGTACACCTCTGGGGCCGTGGGACCGTAGGGCCGAACTCGCCTGCCTAGTATGACTCTCTTAAGAAAATAGTTGTTAAGTGCCGTCGAGTCATTTCTGACCCATAGCAACTCTGTATAGGGTTTCCGAGGAGCAGCTGGGGAGTTTGAACTGGCAACAAGAAAACAGTTACTATCAGTTAATTCTGATTTATGGTAACCCCATGTGTGCAGAATAGAAGTACACTTCATAGGGATTTTAAGTCTGTAACCTTTCAAAGCAGATCACTAGGCCTTTCTTCTAAGGTGTCTCTTGTTAAGTGCTGTGGAGTTGGTTTCAACTCATAGGGTTTCCAAGGAGTGGCTGGTGAGTTTGAGCCGCCAACCTTGCAGTCCAAACCAACCTTCCCATTAAGTGCTTATCCTACAGCACCACAGGTTGGTTCAAACCTCCATTGTTAAATGCCATCAAGTCAATTTCGACTCATAGTGACCCTATGAGGATAGGGTTTCCGAGGAGCGGGTGATGGGTTTGTTCACAGTCCTGATGTGGTGGTCCTGCACCATCTTCACAATTGCTGTTACACTTGAGCCTTTTACTGCTGTCACTGTGCTAATCCATCTTGTTGGGGATCTCCTTCTTTTTTGCTGTGCTTTCACGTTACCAAACATTATGCCCTTCTCCAGGGACTGGTCCCTTCGTATATATCTGAAGTATTAGAGATGAAGTCAATCACCTTGGCTTCTAAGGAACATTCTAGTTATACTTCTTCCAATACAGATTTGTTCTTCTGGCAGTCCATGGTACCTTTAATATTCTTCTCCAACACCATAACTCAAATACATCAATTCTTCTGTGGTCTTTCTTATTCACTGTCCAACTTTCACATGCATATGAGGCTACTGAAAATACCATGGCTTGGGTTAGGCAAACTTTAGTCCTCAAACTGGTATCTTTGCTCTTCAACACTTTAAAGGTCTTACGCAACAGATTTGCCTAATGTAACCCATCATTTGATTTCTTAACTACTGTTTCCAAGAGCGTTAATGGTGAGTCCAAGCAAAATGAAGTCTTTGACAGCTTCAATCTTCTATTTATTTATTTATTTATTTTATTTATTTATTACTCCAGTGGTGAGGCTTTTTGTTTTCTTTACATTAAAGTACAACCTATACCGAAGGCTGTCGTCTGTGATCATCACTATTTTAAAACCTCTTCTCTTTCACGCAAGCAAGGTTGTATCATCTGCTTATCGCAGGTTGTTAATGCTTCTTGCATTATGTCCTCATCATAGAGATTAAATTAATAAGTATGGTGAAAGAATGCAGCCCTGACTCTATTAGGCAAATTTATTCAGCCTCTTCTCCTGCTAAAATGTGAATTCCTTGAGTACACAATGTCTTAGTATTCCATAGCCCCTGCAGTGCCTAGCACAAAGGCTAATATCATTGATGTTTAATGAACAAGTGAATGAATGAACTCATTGATTACATGTGCTCACCATGAAGGGCACCTGTGAAGAGGTCAGTCAGTAGTGACCCCATGTATCTTTGTCATGTTTTAACAGTTCATTGTTGTTAAGTGCCTTGGAGTTGGTGGTTCCAACTCATAGCTACCTTGTATAGGGTTTCCCAGGAGTAGCTGGTGAACTTGAACCACCAACCTTGCAGTCCATCACATTAACCCACAGTGCCACACCAGGACTCCATTAAACACTTAAAAATCTATATCATTGATTAACCCTCAAGGTAATCTGTTATGGTAGCTGTTCTTAACTCCCTTTTTACCAAGACTTCAAACCCATTCACTGCAGTTTGACCCAATATACTGAATCGGAATATACAATTTAACAAAATCCTAAGTAATTCTTACAGACCTAAAGGTAATTCTTGGGAATCTTGTTAAAATGTAGATTCTAATTCTGTAGATCTGAGGGTGGAAATGCAAATTCTTACAGAGGGTTGATCCATTGAAAGGCTTTTTTACTGATGGACAAGCCAGTGTTCAGAAAGGTTAAATGACTTGTCAATGAAGCCAGTCAGTAGGTGGCTGGGCCCAGATAAACATTTTGGGCTCTTCTCCATGTAGCCTAGTAGACTGAGTCTGACATTCGCTCTCCTGTTCTCTGTCTTGCCTCTCACCCTCGTGGGGGACCAGCATGTTGGGTGTGGTGGCGTGGTCAGGTTTTTTATGCTTCAAGAGTGACTGCTAGCAATGGGCTGAGTTCAACCATGTTCCATAGACTCACATTGACTGGAGATGTGAGAGAGAAGAGGAAGGGCTGGTTGGTCCAAAGTATGATGAGACCCGGGGACACCTGAGCCCATGGACAAGGGCATAGCTACAGAGAGCTAGAGCTAAGAGTGAAGCATCCAGCTGATATGAAGTGAGGTGGAGATGCACAAGAACACCCAAACTTGCACATAGTACCCATTCAACCTAGCTTCAATGGCTTGATAATCAGAACTTCACTAGAGGAAGATTTAAAAAAAAATTTTTTTTTGATAAAGAAAGCAAGGGTAAATTGCTACAATTTGATGAACTTGACGTATACTCATGGAGGTAGTAGCTCAAAATACCAACAGAGAGGGAAGGAGTCTTCACATCAAGTATCAATGCTATCCCTTCTATATATAGGGTAGATAGGGACAGGCAACTTAGACATTGGCAACCTAAAATGAGAGAGCGATAATGAAGTGACTGGCTTACAAGGTTTCAAGAGGGAGTTTAGGTTCAGAGTGTGTGGGGGAAGATAGAGTCCCCCACTGAATAGTTTTCATCTTGTCTTGGTGGGTCTGGTGAGAAGAGATGGTGATAAGATTCTTATGATTCAATAGTGAGTAATGGTTATCATGATTGATTGCAACTGTGACAATTGTAAAGGTAGAAGTAACAAAAACTGGGGAGTAGTTAATCTTACAGTCCACAAACAGAGGACTGTAGGACCTCAAGGGAGAAGAGCACAAGTGGAATGCGGGACCCTATCTAGAGAAGCAGCCACACCAGAGATGGAAGCAGAGATGGGGACATGGAGAGAGGGAGCAGCTGTGGCCTCTAGATTCATGGAAAGAGAGGGACTGAGAGCTGGCGGCCCAGGAGGCAGACTTGCAGAATGTGCCCTTTGGTGCTGCAAATTAGTATATATACCTGAGTGGTTAAAAGAAAAAAAAAAAGCTAAAATGAGTAAGAGAAATATTGTTAGCTGACGGTACATTGTTGTTGTTGTTAGGTGCCATCGAGTTTGTACCGACTCATAACGAACTTATGCACAGCAGAACAAAACACTGCCCAATCCTGCGCCAACCTCACTAATGTTGCCATGCTTGAGGCCATCTATGCTGCCACTTGGCCAATCCAACTCACTGGGGGTCTTCCTCTTTTTCTCTGACCCTCCAACTTACCAAACATGATATCCTTCTCCAGTGACTTGTCCCTCCAGACAGTATGTCTGAAGTATGAGACACGAAGTTTGGCCATCCTGGCCTCCAAGAAGCACTGGCTGCACTTCTTCCAACACAGATCTGTTGGTTCTTTTGGCAGCCCATGGCACTTTCAATATTCTCCTCCACCACCATAACTCCAAAGCATCAATTCTTCTACGGTCTTCCTTATTCACTGTCCAGCTTTCGCATACATATGAGGTTACTGAAAATACCATGGTTTGGGTCGTGCACACCTTAGTCCTCAAGCTGACATCTTTGCTCTTCAACACTTTAAAAAGGTCTTGGGCAGCAGATTTGCCTAATGCAATATGTCGTCTGATCTCTTGACTGCTGCTTCCATGAGTGTTGATAGTTGATCGACAAGGATGAAGTCCTTGACAACTTCAGTCTTTTCTCTGTTGATAAAAATGTTGTTTATCTCACTGACAGACCTGGGAATAATTATCTTCCTCTTCCTCATCTCTATACAAGTTACCTAGAAGCTAACTGAAACATGTTACCTGCATTTGTGTTATCAAATCATGCAGTAAGATTTAATAAACATTATGGCATGTATTAAAGGGTTCTCTCTCCATGCAGTTCTAATTTATTGTACTTCAATTTCTATCCATTTGTATTTGGTCTACTTTAGCTATTTCTAATTAGTAGATATCTACTGATATGTAAGTGAGATTTTGTACAGAATTTTCTGTCCTTGGAATCTTATTAAGTGGTTCCAACAAGTAGGACATGAGGGTATGGTTTGTGTTAACATTTACTGCGTCAAATGTAGATATAAATGAAATAACAATTTCCTCACAATAGCAAAATCTAGAACAGTACATTGAATTTGGTTTAATGTATACAGGCTTCACATTAAAAGGCATTTTTGGAAGGCAAAAATTTTTGGAAGGCAAAAAAAAAAAAAAAAAGTTATTGGTCCAGTGGTGAGGATTTTTGTTTTCTTTACATTGTGATGCAATCCATACTGAAGACTGTGGTCTTTGATCTTCATCAGTAAATATTAAGTCTTCTTCACTTTCAGCAAGCAAGGTTGTAACATCTGCATATCTCAGGTTGTTAACGAGTCTTCCTCCAACCCTGATGCCACGTTTTTTCTTCACATAACCCAGCTTCTTGGATTATTTGCTCAGCATACAGGTTGAATAAGTGTGAAAGAATACAACCCTGTTGCACATCTTTCTTAATTTTAAACCATTAAGTGTTCCCATGTTCTGTTCAAACAACTGCCTCTTGGTCCATGGAGGGGATTATAATCATTAAATGAAACAAAGTATATGTATGATTTGTTGAATGTAAAATTGATGATATGCCCTGTAAACTTTCACTCAATTCCCAATAAAAACAAACAAAAAAAAGTGAATGCTGGGTCAGTGGTACCTACAATTTGTGTTTCTCAAGCTTTGTAGCTACCGAGAGATGCTGCTTACATCAAATCATGCCTTAGGAAACCTAAGGGTCCTAGAAGGCTCCCAGGGTTGGTCAAGCTAAGTCTAAGTTTGGAGAAGCCATTACTGGGCAAGAACAACCTCTTAGATTGGTTTTCTCACCCTGTGAAACCTCAGTAAAGCACTGTTGTCTGTGCTGAACTTTAGTAGGGCTTGTGTGCTGGTCATTGAGTGCTCACTGTGGGGGTTGTTTCACAGGAAGGGTGTTCCTCAAGATGGCCTGATATGAAGGAGTCACGTCTCCAACCTCCCCGAGCTGCCCTGTCCTTTATATGCAGGAGCTGGTTGCAGTGTCAGAGATGGAAGCCAATGTGGTAAGGGGCATCCCCAGGGGCGGGGTGTGCTGGGGAAGGCTGAGCACTGGGCCTGTTGAAGTACTGTGTTAGGAGGGAGATTCAGGTTACCTACTCCTTTCCCCTTGAATGCCTAGAATTGGAGAAAGACCCCTCCGTTCCCTCCCTTAGGTTGGAATCAGTCTATTTCTGCTTGTCTATACAGAGGGAGTGGGGGGGAGGGACCCTGAATATCCCCTATACTCAGCTAATTTATCACCTTTCCACTGGAGCCTTTTAACAGTGGCTGTGCAATGGGTCAAGTTGAGGTTGGCAACAAGAGAACTTGCTCTCATAATTGACAATTTATGTACTTCTGGAGGGTTTCCTGTCCCTGGGATTGAGGAATTCATTCTCCCTAAGAGAAATGGAGCTCTGGTAGCGTAGTGGTTACGAATCGGGCTGTGAACCTTAAGGTAAGTGGTTTGAAACTACCAGCCGCTCCGCAGGAGAAAGATGAGGCTTTCTACTCCCGTAAAGATTTACACCCTCGGAAACCCTGTACAGGGTCGCTATGGGTCGGACCCGACTCGACGGCACTTAACAACAACAACAAGAGAAATGGGAGCTGGGACAGTAGTTGGACTTGCTGTCTCTGAGGTTGTTGGTTGTTGCTATTTCTGCCTTTCTCTACTCTAGACCATCCCAATCTGGCAAAATAAGCCTCATGGGGCTGCTCGCAGTGTTGTGAGAAGAATTGGAACCAACCTGCCCCTGAAGCCATGCCCCCGGGCATCCTTTGAGGTGAGTACACTGGAAGAGTCAAGGTTGGGAGGACAGTGACGCTCTGAGTGTTTATAATGGATCCTGGTCACTGTGTCTTCTTGATTGCATACAGACCTATAACCACAACAGCCAATTTTCCCATAAAGTAATAATTAGTATCTCAGCTTCCTCTGCTAAATGAAACTCCAGAAATCACAGTCATTACAGCGGGCCCAGACACCCTGAACCAGATCTTTTTTTTTTTTTTCTTGAAATTTACGTGAATTGAGTGAAGGTTTACAGAGAATCATCAGTTTTGCATTCAATAAATCATATACTTTGATTCATCTCAATGATTGTAATTCCCTTCAGGTAATAAGCTATCCAACTTCCTATGGTTATTTCCCTTCCACACTTCGTCCTTAGGTAAATGTTGCTCTTTTGATCTTGAGTGGTTGACCATTCCATGGTGAGCATACCTGACTAGTGTTGTTGTCCACCCTGTATATCTATCTACTGCTTGGCTGAAAACTGGGCCATGAGGATGGCTTCTGTTCAGACCTGAAGGGTGGTTGAGGGTCATAGTCTCAGATTCCATCAGTCTTTCTAATAGTAAGCTGTCTTTTTTTTAAAAAAAACAAAAGACTTTTTTTTTGTTGTTCCACATGGTCTCGCCTTCTACCTGGGACCTTCTTAGGTGATTCCTTTCAGAGCAGTTGGTAGTTGTTCTTCTGGTTTCAGAGTCATCATGGTGGCTGATGTTCACAAGTTCTGTTGGACTACTTGATCTTGATTAGATCTTTAGACCAGTTATGCCTGTGCCCTGAGGTTTTCACCTACAACCGTGGCATGTGCCAGCATGGAACACTTAGTGCGTGAATTATGAGACTGGTTGAGCTCTGATGTTCTTTACCAGCCACTTACTCCCTAGCCTCCTCTTTCTGACACCAAGTCTAACCATTCTTTGTTGGGTTCCTTCAAACTTAGCTCTGTGTCTGGGGTGCCTTTAGCAATCACTCTGCAGCAGCCAGGCCTACCTGGTTCAGGTCTCTCAGAACCACTTGGCAATGGAAAGTTTACATTTATTAGGCCCAGCTCCCTCCCACTAAGACCTGCTCCAGACTGGGAACTTTTGTGCACTTGGGGAGTTGAGCCACAAAAGAAATACTAATTTCTCCCTACACAGAGAAGACAGGACTATCTGCATGAAGGGACAGAGGAAACATGAAAGAGCCAAGTTTCTATATGGATGCCAAACTGGGAAGTTTTAGGAGCTAGAATTAGAAGTGCTGCCAGGGTTGGTATTAAAGGCAGGAATGGGGTTGAATATATGTGGGTTAGGGAGTGTCCCATGACACAGATTGCCAGCTTTCCAGAATTGCCTAAACAGTTCTGAGCTATCTCAGAATCAAAGAGAAGGCCAGCTGGAGAGAGTGACTGAGTCCATGGAGGGTGCCCCTCACCTGCTATAACCTGTCCAGTCTTTTGGCCAGTTCAGGTCAGAGGCCCCATAGAGCAGGAGCATGTGTAAGTAGCCTTAGTAATACTGGCTGTTCTACTGATCACATACTAGGTGCCAGGCATGCATTCTGAGCACTGTATATGCACTAACTCATTCAATTGCCAAAGATAAAGGAGTGCTCCGAACCGATCCAGGAAAGCAAGTGAAAGCTTCCCTCAGTAGCCTATTTTAGCAGCACCTCTTGGATCTATAGATGTCCTCTGTGTGACCTTGAAGTGTCAGTTATCTCTTGGAAGTCCCAGATACCCTATCTAAAAGAAATCTCAATCCCTGCAAAGGACAAATCAGAAAATTTCAAAGAGCAGCTCAAGAAGACAAAGTATTATAATGAAATATGCAAAGACTTGGGGTTAGAAAACCAGCGTATTTTAAGCTGAAAGAACTGAAAAAGCCAATTCTCTGGTTATAATACTGAAGGATTCTATAGGCAAACTATTGAATGATGCATCAAAAGAAGATAAGAACACACAGAAACACTGTACCAAAAAGAATTGGTTGATGATCATGATGGTACTGAAGGAAAAAGTTTAAGGTGCCCTGAAGGCTTTTAGCAAAAGACAGCTCCTAGAACTGATAGATTAGCAATTGAAATGTTTCAACAAACTGTTGTAGTGCTAGAAGCATTCATTAGTCTATGCCAAGAAATTTGGAAGACCAAAAAGACTGGAAGAGTTCCTTACAAAGAAAGGTGATCCTACCTACAGAATACAAAAATTATACAACATCATTAATATTATGCAGGTAAAATTTTGCTGGAGATAATTTTTAAATGATTGCAGCAGCACATTGACAGGAAGCTGCTGGAAAATCAAGCTGGATTTAAGAGAAGACATGGAACAAGGGGTATCATTGCTGACATTAGATAGATACTGGCTGAAAGCACAGTATACCAGAAAGCTGTTTGTGTTTTCTAGACTATGCATTCAGCTGTGTGGATAACATTGTAAAGTATGGAATTCCAGAACACCTAACTGTGTTCATGCAGAACCTGTACTTAGACTAAGAGGTAGTTTTTAGAATAGAACAAGTAGACAAGTAGATACTGAGTGGTTTGAAATCCCCAGGTGTGTGTAAGGGTTGTATACTTTCACCATATTTATTCAGTCTGTGCTGAGCAAACCAAGAAGCTGGACTATGTGAAGAACGTGGCATCAGGACTGGAGGTAGACTCATTAACAATCCATTATGCAGATGTCACAGCCTTGTCATTTTCTGAGGAAAATCAAAGACTACAGCCTTCAGTATGGATTAAAATTCAACGTAAAGAAAACTAAAATCCTAACAGGGCCAATAAACAACATCACGATAAACAGGAAAGATTTAAGTTGTTAATCTGTTACTTGGGTCCACATTCAGTGCTCATGGAAGCAGCAGTCAAGAAATCAAACAAGGGCATTACACTGGGCAGATCTGTTACAGAAGACAGCTTTAAAGTGTTAAAGAGCAAAGATGTCAATTTGAGGACTAAAGTATGCCTTACCAAAGCATACTTGAAAAATGAAAAATTTTAATAGCCTCATATGCATGTGAAAGCTGGACAATGAATAAGGAAGTCTGAAGAATTGATGTATTTGAATTACAGTGTTGGCAAAGAATATTGAAAGTACCATGGACTGCCAAAAGGAGAAACAAATTTGTCTCAGAAGAAGTAGCCAGAATGTGTCTTAGAAGCAAAGGTGGCAAGATGTAATCACATACTTCAGGAGGCACCAGGCCCTGGAAAAGGACATCATGTTTGGTAAGGTTAGAGTCACCTCACTTTTTCTAAGCATGAAAAAGAGGAAGCTTTCCAACGAGGTGGATTTACAGTGGTTGCAACAGTGGGCTCCTAAATTGTAAGGATGGTATTAGGACTGGGCAGCATTTTGCTCTGTTGTACATAGGGTTGCTATGAGTCAGAGCCAACTCGATGGAACCTAACGACATCAGTCTCTGATCTACCTACCAAGTTAGAGCAGAAACATCTGAATTTAACTTGTATGCGTTTGAGAAAGTACCCTTGATTTCAATTGTGAAATGAATTGCTTTAAATATTATTTAAGGGAATTTTGCTGTCGTTTTTTATTTTCTAAGTTTAACCATATAAAACTGTTAAATTATTTTAAGTGATAATGGAGAAAGAAAGCTAGAGCATATAATTGAATCCTCCAGACTTTTCATTTAACATAGTGTGATACTTACTTAACTTCTCTGATCCCTTGTTAATTTGGGTTAAAGGGTATTTTTAGAAATCCTATCACGCTTCCTTTCTGTTTAAATCATTATTATATTTTATTTACTCAAACTTGTTTAATAAGTAGATTATCTAGATTTTTTTGTCTAGCAATTACCATTGCTGTAACAATATTCTACACACCACCATTTCTCTGTCAGTTTATTGTACTGTTGTGGCTTGTATGTTGTTGTGATACTGGAAGTTATGCCACTGGTATTTTAAATACCAGTAAGGTCCCCCATGATAGACAAGTTTTAGCTGAGCTTCTAGACTAAGACAGACTAGGGAGGACAGGCAGGTCACTTCTGAATGGTTAGCCTTTGAACACTTTATGAGTAGCAGAAGAACACTCTGATGTAATGCTGAAAGATGAGCCCCTCAAGATGGAAGGCACTCAAAATACACCCGAGGAAGAGCTGCCTCCTTCAAAGTAGAATTTACCTTGATGTGGATGGAGTTAAAACTTTCAGGACCTTCATTTGCTGATAGAGCACAACAAAAATGAGAAGAAACAGCTGCAAACATCCATTAATAATCAGAACATGGAATGCATCATATATAAATCTAGGCAAACTGTAAGTTGTCAAAAATGAAATGGAATACTTAAGTCGAGTGGTATTGGCCATTTTTAATCTGACAATCATATGGTTTACTTTGCTGGGAACAGAAAATTAAAGAGGAATGGTGTCATCTTGATACTCAAACAGAACATTTCAAGATCTATATTGAAATACAATGCTGTGAAAGGATAATGTTTGGTTGTTGTTAAGTACCTTGGAGTCAGTTCTGACTCATAGTGACCCTGCACAGGGTTTCTGAGGCTGCAAATCTTTACTGGAGCAGAAAGCCTCATCTTTCTCCCACGGAAAAGCTGGTAGTTTTGAACTGCCAACTTTTGAGGTTAGCAGCCCGACTCATAACCATTATGCTACCAGAGCTCCTTAGAATATTTATATGCCTCAAATGTTTACTCAACAATCAATGAACCAGTAATGGTGAAATTGAAATGTTTTACCGACTGCTTCAGTTTGAAATTGATCACACATGCAATCAAGATGCATTGGAACACGACAGTGAAACAAACAGGAAGGATCAGTAGTTGGAAAATATGACCTTGGTGATAGAAATTATGCTGGAGATAGCATAATAGAATTTTGTAAGACCAATTACTTATTCATTGAAAGTACCCTTTTTTTCAATAACATAAAAGTCAACTATATACCTGGATACTGATACTAAAGGAGGAAGTCCAAGGTGCATTGAAGGAATTGATGGAATAAAAATGGAAATCTTTCAAGTAAGTGAGGCAGCACAGGAAGCACTCACTCATCTCTGCCAAGAAATTTGGAAGACAACTCTCTGGCCCACTGATTGGAAGAGATCCGTATTTGTACCCATTCCAAAAAAGGTGACCCAACGGAATGCGGAAATCATCGGACAATGTCTTTGATATCCCATGCGAGTAAAGTTTTACTAAAGGTTAAAACAGAAACGGCTACAATCATAAATTGACAGAGAACTTCCAGAGGTTCAAGCTGGATTAAGATGAGGCAGTGAAACGAGGGATATCATTGCTGATGTCTGATGGATCTTGGCTGAAAGCAGAGAATATCAGAAACATGTTTACCTTTGCTTTATTGACTACACAAAGACTTTTGATTGTGAGGATCATGACAAGCTATGGACAACATTGCAAAGTATGAGTATTCTGGAACACTTAATTGTGCTCATGAGGAATCTGTACCTGGACCAAGAGGCAGTTGTTCGAACAGAACAAATGAAAGGTTTAAAATTAAGAAAGGTGTGTGACAAGGTTGTATTCTTCCACCATACTTATTCAGCCTGTATGCTGAGCGAATAATCCAAGAAGCTGGGTTCTATGAAGAAAAATGTGGCTTTAGGATTGGCGGAAGACTCATTAACAACCTGCAATATGCTTGCTTGCTGAAAGTGAAGAGGACTTCACTTTCATTTACTGATCAAAGACCAGAGCCTTAGGTATGGATTACATCTCAATCCTCACCACTGGACCAATAAACATTCTTATCGATGGAGAAAAAATTGAAGTTGTCAAGGACTTCACTCTTCTTGGATCAACTATCAACACTCACGGAAGCAGCAGTCAAGAAATCAAACGACGTATGGGTATTGCATTAGGCAAATCTGCTGCACAAGACCTTTTTAAAGTGTTGAAGAGCAAAGATGTGAGTTGAAGACTAAGGTGCGCCTGACCCAAGCCATGGTATTTTCAATAACCTCGTATGCATGCGAAAGCTGGACAGTGAATAATGAAGACCGTAGAAGAATTGATGCTTTTGAGTTATGGTGTTGGAGGAGAATTGAAAGTGCCATGGGCTGCCAAAGAACCAGTAGATCTGTTTTGGAAGAAATGCAGAGTGCTTCTTGGAGGCCAAGACGGCCAGACTTTGTGTCTCATACTTCATACATACTGTCAGGAGGGACCAGGCGCTGGAGAAGGATATCATGTTTGGTAAGGTGGAGGGTCAGAGAAAAAGAGGAAGACTCCCAACAATATGGATTGGCCAGGTGGCAGCATCTGTGGACTCAACTGTGGCAGCGGTAGTGAGGTTGGCCCAGGATCAGGCAGTGTTTCGGTCTGCTGTGCATAGAGGGTCGCTATGAGTTGGTGCCGACTTGATGGCACCTAACAATAACATATACCTGGATCTCACGTGGTAGAATACACAGGAATCAAGTTGACTACCTCTGTGGGAAGAGAAGTGAAAAAACGCTGTATCGTCAGCCAGAACAAGCCAGGGTCTGACTCTGGAACAGACCATCAACTGCTCATATGCAAATTCAGGCTGAAGCTTAAGATAAAGTAAGTTCATGAGAACCTTAACTATATATCTCACCTGAATTTAGAGACCATCTCAAGAACAGATTTGATGCATTAGACCCTAATTATCGAAGACCAGATAGTTGTGGGATAACATCAAGAACATCATACAGGAAGAAGGCAGTGGTCATTATAAAGACAGAGAAAAGATCAGAGTGGCTGTCAGAGGAGACTATGAAACTTGCTCTAGAGTGTAAACAAGCTAGTGACTGGAAGGAAGATGAAGTACAAGAGTTGAACAGAAAATTTAAAAGGGCAGTGTGAGAACACAAAGTCAAATATTAAAATGAAATGTGCAAAAACCTAGTATTAGAAAACCAAAAGGGAAGAATACGCTTAGCATTTCTCAAGCTGAAAAAAAAAGAAGAAAACATTCAAGTCTCAAATTGTAGTACTGAAGGATTGATTCTTTGAGCAAAATGGAAGGGTAGGTAGCTCTGTACGATAAACACTGGACTACAGTGTGAGCCACCAGCTGCTCTAAGGAAAAAAGAGACTTTCTGCTCCCACAAAGATTTACCACTTCAGAAACCCCTATGAGTTTGAACTTAACAGCATGTGTAAAATAGTGACATTGGTAACATCAAAAGAGAGTCACTGTACCAGAACAAACTGGTACTGAAGGCATTGTGAAAAACAAGGCTCCAGGAATTGATGGACTAGAAACAGAAATCTTTCAGTAAATTGACTCCTCAGTGCATGTGCTCACTCATCCATCATGAAATTGGGAAGAAAGCTACTTGCTAACCAATTGAAAGAGCTCCATTCCAAAGAAAGGTGGCCCAAAGGAATGTGAAAATCAAACAGTATCATTAATATCACATGCAAGTAAAATTCTGCTGAATTCAAAAAAGGTTGCTGCCGTACATCAGCAGGGAGCAGCCAGAAATTCAAGCCGGATTCAGAAGAGAATGTGGAACAAGAGGGAGATCATTGCTCATGTCAGATGAATCTTGGCTGAAAGCAGAAAACACTAGAAATATGTTTGCTTATGCTTTATTGACTATGTGAAGACTTTTGACTATGGATCATGACAAGCATTATTGCAAATAATGGGTATCCCAGACCACTTGATTGTGCTCTTGGGGAACCTGTACCACGACCAAGAGGCAGTCGTTAACAACAGAACAAGGGGATACTGAATGGTTTAAAATCAGGAAAGGTGTGTGCCATACTTATTCAATCTGTATGCTGAGCAAATAATTTGAGAAGCTGGATTATATGAGAAGAACTTGGCATCAAGATTGTAGGAAGGCTCATTTAAAACCTGTGGCACTGTGTTACGGCAAGGTCTGTTTAAACCACAAGGTCAGCAGTTTAAACTCACTAGCTGCTCTTGGAAACCCTACACAGGGTTGCTAAGAGTCAGAACCAACTTGATGACACTTAACAATATGCAGATAGCACAACTTTGCTTGCTGAAAGCAAAGAGGATTTGAAATACTAATGAAGATCAAAGCCTTAAGAATGGATTGCACCTCAATGTAAAGGAAATGAAAATCCTCACAAATGAACGAGAAATAACATCATGATAAATGGAGAAAAGTTTGAAGTTGTCAAAGACTTCAGTTTGCTTAGATCCATAATCAGTGGTCATGGAAGCAGCTATCAAGAAATCAAACAACATATTGCATTGGGCAAATCTGCTGCACAGGACCACTTTAAAGTGTTAACGAGCAAAGATAGAAGTTCGAGGATTCAGGTGTACCTGACACAGCCACAGTATTTTCAGTTGCTTATTATGTATGTGAAAGTTGGACAGTAAATAAGACTGGAGAACAATTAATGCATTTGAACTACGGTGCCGGTAAAGAATATGCCAAGTACCATGGGCTGCCAGAACAAACAAGTCTGTCATGGAACAAGTACAGCCTGAATGCTCCTTAAAAGTAAGGATGACTAGACATGTCTCTTGTTCTATGGACATATTATCAGGAAGGACCAGTCCCTAGAGAAAGACATCATGCTTGGGAAAGTGGAGGGACAGCAAAAAAGTGGAAAACTCCCAATTAGATGAATTGACATAGTGTCAGCAAACCACAATTGTGAGGATGGCGCAGGACCATGCAGTGATTTTGTTCTGTTGTGCATAGGGTCACTATGAGTCAGAACTGACTCAACAGCACATAACAGCAACAAACTATATTAATCCCAGTTACCTATAAAGGATTGCAAAGTGTTAGCCTGTGAGAAACTTCTTGGTGATGTAACAAGCTGTTGCAGCTATATATTCTTGCAACCAGCAGGCAAGATGGTCTTGGACAGTGTCCACTTCTGTTAAGAGGTAACACTGGCCAGTGTCAGCAAACATTTTCTATAAAGGACCAAATAGTAAATGCAGGTCAGTCTGTTCAACTTGAAAGGAGCCATAGACAGTACATCAACCAATAGATGCTGTTTTCCAGTAAAACTTTTTAAAAACACCACAATACCTGCTCTAGGCTATCATGTTTTAGTTGAATGGGTGATAACTGGCCCCTTCCGTATTCCACATAGCAGCCAGAGTAATCTTTCTAGTCTTCAAGTCCAATGTTTACTTACCTACTTAAAAACCTCCAATGCTTGTCATTGATCTTAGAATCAATGCTTCTAAGTTACTCTTCAGCCTCTCCCAACCACCCCTCACCTTCTCTGCTCCAACCATGCTGAACTGTTTGCAATACTATTAACTCTTGCTTCTGGCCTCTTATCCAAGCTCTTTCCAATCAGGAACGCTCTTCTCTCTTTCTAGGAAGCCTCCTTGACCCGTCCTATGTAAGTTACACAGTCCCTCTGCTTGTCTCATCACAATGTCAGTTAATGTTTACTGATGACTTTTGCTTCCCCACAGGCCCTACCCAACATCTCTGACCTGTGTCTGAGGGATGTACCCCCAGTTCCTACCCTGGCTGACATCGCCTGGATTGCTGCAGATGAAGAAGAGACCTATGCCCGGGTCAGGTAACTGAGGCAACAACCAGTGTGCTGGAGGATAGGAAGTTTCTTCCCAGATGAAGTAGCAGGCAGCAGAGAGTTCTTGTGAGCCTGAGTAAAATAGGAATGAGACAGTGTTGCTGTCTGCAGTCCCAGGACTCAAGAGAGGGAGCAGAAGCCACGCAGTGTTAACTCTTATAGGAGAGGATGAAAGACTTTTAGAAAGGGTTCAGTATAGTAACTACCTCTTACTGAAAATCAGTCTTTACCTGGTGCAGGAGTGATACTCGCCCCCTGAGGCACACGTGGAAGCCCAGCCCTCTGATTGTTATGCAGCGCAATGCCTCAGTGCCCAACCTGCGAGGGTCCGAGGAAAGGCTCCTGGCCCTGAAGAAACCAGGCCTGCCCGCTTTAAGCCGTACCACAGAGCTGCAGGATGAGCTGAGCCACCTGCGCAGCCAGATTGCCAAGATTGTGGCAGGCGATGCAGGTAGGAGCCACTAAACCAGGCCAGAGTAAACAGCAGGCTGTTCCTTTTTCCACTGGGTTTGGGGCAGGATAGGGATAAGGAAAATGGTGGACAACCCTGGTTGCCCTCATACCTAGCTAGCTGGCTTATAGTGTCCCTTAGATGTTTTTGCCACCAGTCATTTTTGACTGAATGGTTTAGTTAGGAGCAAAATCTTCCTGGTTCCTATGACCCTAGGCAGATTCCTCTCGACCACAAAAACCAGCATCCCTTTCTGTCTTCCATAAAGGTACCCTTAGTAGCTTTCCTTTTCAGTGAGAAATAATTGTTTCCCTTCCCTATCAGCCAGATGTGCCCCTTTTAAGCTCCTATTTTCCCTTCCATTGTCTACCAGAGACCACCATTCTGCTTGCAGTTAGGGCAAAACCACTGGGTATTGATGGGAATCTGCCTTGACTAGAAGGCATGGAACACCAACAGGTGGACTTCTCCCAAGATGCTCATATGTCTTCCATCCCTTTTTTCTTTTGTGTGTGTGGGGGCGGGGGAGGGTGGTCCTCATTGACCAGTAGTTCCTGAACCTTAGCCTATGGTAAAGCAAATCAGTGCTCTCTGAAGTCTCCACATATGGAAGTTTCATTTCTACATATGGAAGTTCCATGAAGGCATTACATTGACCTTTCCACTTGACATTTCTCGGCTTTTTTTTGTCATACAAAAGACATTTTTAAAATCAGAAAAAAAATTAAAAATTGAAGAAATACTGCCCATTAAAATTTGGGAAACTGGGAAGACCATCACCATTATTTTTTTCTGCAGAACATTTCTTCTGCTTCATAGGTAGCAGGATTCAAAGGAACATAATCAAAAGTACTAACCCTGCTATAATGGAGAAGTCAGGTCTTGGTTCTGTCATTAGTGCTTGTCCCTTTGTAGCCTACTGTGAGGGGCAGATCTTCTCCCTGGAAGCTCCCAGGATATGTCATGTCAGCCCAGGAAGTGAATGATAAGTAGGCAGTGCTATGGGGGAAAAAATACTGCTTATTATATTCTAGTCCCAATGTCCATCCATACCTATTGTTTTCTCTTTCAGCTTCGGCTTCATTAACGCCAGATTTCTTATCTCCAGGAAGTTCAAATGTCTCTTCTCCCTTACCTTGTTTTGGATCCTCATTCCACTCTACGACTTCCTTTGTCATTAGTGACATCACCGAGGAGACCGAGGTAGAGGTCCCTGAGCTTCCATCAGTCCCCCTGCTTTGTTCTGCCAGCCCTGAATGTTGCAAACCGGAAAACAAAGCCACCTGCAGCTCGTCTGAAGAGGATGACTGCATGTCTCTGTCCAAGGCCAGCAGTTTTGCAGACATGATGGGTATCCTGAAGGACTTTCACCGGATGAAACAGAGCCAAGATCTGTAAGTATTTGATGAGAAGCTTGGTGGGATGTTTACTGTTTAGTTGCCCATGGCAGTGATCTAATAGAATTTGAAACTAATGCACACAGTGCCTAGTAGACAGTACAGCCTCAGTAGCAGTATTGATTGTACACAAAGCTTGCTAGCTACCCTTCTGCTGGTACCTGGGGTCACATCTTCAGTAAACAGCAACACTTTGTTGGATTACGTCACCCCAAATCAAATGTTAGATTAGCAGGGATCCTTCAAGAAGGTTTATCTAATCCAACTCTGTCTCACAGGCACCTTTACTTCTCAGTGATATTGAGGTAGTGGTGGTAGCATGCCATGGAGTTGGTTCCAACCCAGTGACCCTGTACAGGGTTTCTGAGGCTGTAAATCTTTATGGATCAGAAAGCCTCATCTTTCTTCTGTAGAATGGCTGGTAGTTTCGAACTGCTGACCTTAAGGGTAGCAGCCCGACTCATAACCAATACGCTACCAGAGCCTTAAAGTCATGGTTGCATGACATATATTTATCTCAAATTGGTGGACTTTTTTTGGTGGTGGGAGAATTTCATAAAATTGGGGGTTCTGTTTTAGATTACAGTGGTTTATTAAGCAGACCAACCCTGCAAACTCATGAATTTGAGAAGAAAGCTTTTGAGACTGACAGGTAGTTTCTATGTTAAAAATACCTCAACTTACTGACTTAGAATCCCCAGTGGGATTCTAGGTGTTTCTGTTCGTGGGAGGGAGTTTGGGAACTGAGAAACCCATGAGGCAGAAAGGTGGTAGAGCACCTGCCTGAAGGAGTCACCACCCATCTTGAACATTGTCTCTCCAGATGTGAGTATCACCAGAGAGCTTGTTGAAATGCAGGTTCTTGGCATCTTTGTTCATATGTTTCAGATCCTGACCTTGAAGAAAGAGGGAGTCTGTGTGTGTGTGTGTGTCATTGTGAGAGAGAGAAGGTATACAAAGCAAAACAGGTTCTCATTCAGGTTCTCATTCAATACTTTCTACACATAATATTTAAGAACATTGGCTACAGTCTTCACATTGTGTCAACACTCTTCAGTATTTCCATTCTAGTTCCTTTACAAATTCACTTTTACTTTCTTTCTCTGACCTTAGCCAGGTTGGTCATACTAAATCATAGTTCTTTGTATTCGCCAGCTGCTGCTGCTGCTTCTGGGCTCCCCTGGGTCTTTTTCTTTTGGTCACAGTATTTTATAGATCGACTCTTAAACTTTCTCTTGTCTCTTGTACCAGATTAGATCTAAGACCCTCACTTGCAAACCTTTGTCCCCTTGTATCCTGGGATCTTTTGTCTTATTAGGAAGAGTTGAATTGATGAGGATGAATGAGAAAGTAGCCCAATCTTACAATCTCAGAAATGTGACAGATGAAAGGCATGTCTTAGTTTTGCTTTCAAGGTTCAATAACCAGTCATTGACCCTTATACCTAGTTTAATGGCCAGTAAACTGTCTTCATGATAATCTATTTTAATTCACTCAAAAATCAGCTGTTTCTCATGGAATCCACATTTAATAGGCAATTTGAACCTACCTCAAGTCTGGAGTTGGTTTTATTCCTCCTGGGGCCTTATGTTGTGAAGATTTTGTTCTAAATTCTAGATCCTTTCATTAAAAAAAAACAACTGCTCTTTTGATGGAGACAGGGTAGTACGAAATCATCAGCCTGAATCTAGGAAAATTGCTAAGTTGTCCAAAATTAAATGGAATGCATGAATTTTTTCATCAGACCTAGTAAGTCACAACTGCTAAGAGTCATTGACTGACTTCCCTGACATTCTCTGGAGAAATGTTACTAAGAATAGAGTCAGAGGTGAGAGCAGAGGCTTAGCCACCAGAGGCCAACTGTGACAGGTTATAGCGTTTTACTTTGCCCATTCTAGTTGAGAGCATAAGATTTAGAACAGGGAGTTCTGGTGTGGCTGTGTGGGTTAATGCGTCACACTGCAAAGCCGTTTGAACTGCAAGGTTGGCAGTTCAAGCTCACCTGCTGCTCCTTGGAAACACTATATATAGGGTTGCTATGGGTCGGAACCAATTCGACGCACAGCAACAACCACAACAACCCTGTAGGATAAGCACTGAACTGCTAACCACAAAGTTGGTGGTTCAAACCCACCAGTCAGTTGCTTCTCAGAAACCCTATACAGAGTCGCTGTGAGTCAGAACTGACTAGATGGCACTGAACTACCACCTTGGTTTTGAGTTCTGGATTCACCACTTGAGTAATGAATGACTTTAGGCAATTGCATAAACTTTCTGTGCTTCAGTTTCCTCATCTGCAAAAGGAGAATGTAATAGTACCTACCCTCATAGGAAATTGAGAGAATGTCTGTGGATTAAGTACTCTGTAAACATCAGTTCTTATTGGGTCTCCAGGAGCCGGAGTTTACTGAAGGAGGAAGACCCTGCTGTCCTCATCTCTGAGGTCCTGAGGAGAAAGTTTGCTCTGAAGGAAGAAGATATCACAAGGAAAGGACAATGACAACATCCAGCTCTGCAAAATCAATCTCATGCTCCTGGATTCCCTTCAATAGCTGCCTTCCTCACTGCAGCTGTTTCTGCCTCTCGGTTAGAAATCTGCAACAGTCTTGCCAACAAGCCACTACAGCATGGACTGAAAGAGAGAACCTGGTTTATGTTCCCCATGCTTCAAACCTTAGCAGAAGATAAGGCCTGTGTTTTGAGCTAAGACATTTATTACAGGTAATTGCGTAGTAGGCTGGAGTGTCTCAGTTTAAAGTGTGAGATAGAAGTTTCTGGTTTTTCCTTGCCCCTGTGTAAAAATAAGTCCTAAATCAATGACTGCCTTCAATGCAGTAGACCCCATAACTGGTCTCATAGACATTTTGTGCCCAGCTACCGCTCATTCTCAACTGCTTCCTTGCAACAAAGCAGGGCTGAGGAGGAGGCTGGAAATGTTCATGTCCATGTCCACAGGGCAGAGATCTTAGACTGCTCTATCATAAACCTACACCAATGTCCAGCCATCGCCTTCACTCTTCCCCTGTCCAACACCTAGAGACAGGAGTCAGGCTGCTGGACCAAGTTGACCCTGGGCTGTTTTTGTCTTACACATATTTTGTAATACTGCACAACCAAATCTACCCTCCAAGGCCCTGGGCCTCATCAGTTCCACTAATTGAAAACTCTCTTCCATAGACTTTCATTCAAGCCTGGTTAGAAAGAGAAATGGGGAGGGACAAAGCACACCACCCTTCTTCTAGGCCTGGACTGCTCCTTGGGCTGGGCCAAACCAAGGTTTGTACCTACCACAACACTGCATGACTCACATGCCCTCAGGTCCTTTTCTCTGCGCTATGTATAATGTGTGTGTTTGGGTTGAAGCACTATCTGACATTAAAGAAGGATTTGGAGAGAGATGCATTTTGCCTTGTTCACCCATTAGTCCTGTTCATTTTAAGTTACATGAATCTTCATAAACAGGCTCATGGTTTCCTCTCTTATAAGGTCCTACTCCTTAGAAGTCTTCTCTGACTTATCTAAGTCTCTTCACCCTTCCTGTAATGATTGTGCCCTACACTCTTTAAAGCAGTTTCTTTGCAAGCTTGCCCTCCATAGGCAATTGAAACCATTTAGATAGCACCCCTACATTATGGGAAACTGCCACCTGGTGGATGATGCCTTGAGTAGAAAGAACAAATGTCAGATTAGACTTGTGTTCATTTCTGACCCATGGCAATGACAGCATACATGTATTATTAAAAAGTCACTTGTTAAAAAATAAAATTGGTAATGTTTTAATTACCATCAGCCAGCTTTGTAAAGTCATTTATTTGAAGTTTTACAAAAGGTAGGTTTCTTCCCATCTGATGAAAGAAAAGTATAGTCACATTAGATTAGTGTTATTAGGAGTCCTGGTGTGGCGCTCAATGGGTTAATGCACTGGACTGCAAGGTTGGTTTGAATCGCAGGTTCGACAGTTCAAGCTCACCAGCCGCTTCTTGGCCGGGTTTCCAACTCCAAAGGCACTTAACAACATGTTATTAAGTACCATAGAGTTAATTTCAACTCAGTGACTTTTTAGGGCTTCAGAGGAATGGCTGGTAGGTTTGAACCACCAACTTTGCAGTTTGCAATTCAGTGCTTATCTACAGCACACCAGGGGGAGACATTTAAATAAGAAGTATATACATTTTTAAATGCAGTGACATTCCTATAAAAATAAAAAAAAATGTCAGGGGTTCAAATTGACCAACCACTCCTGAAAGCCCTATGCAGGGTCGCTGTATGTCAGAACCAATTCAATGGCACTTAACAACAATGACCATCTTATCTGATTCCCACCTACATATCTAGGTCAAGAAGATTTGCATAATCACTCAATAAGGTGCCAAAAGTAATGGTCCCAAGTATATAGATTTTAGTGAGAAAAATTAAAACGCCAGAGAGTAAAAGCAGCAGCAGAAGTCTCCCAGTCAGGCATCTGGAAAGTCCAGCTCAGTAACAAGCTCTTTGTTGTTGTTAAGCGCCATTGAGTCAGTTCCACCTCATAGTAACCCTATATAGGGTTTCTGAGGAGCAGCTGGTAAGCTTGAACCACTGACCTGTGGTTCAAACTGTCTTTGCAGTCAGTGCACTAACCTACAGCACCACACCAGGACCTCTTAGTGCAAGTATACATCCATACCCTGTGTTCTTGGTGCATAAACCAGCCACCTTTCTCAGGGAAAAAGTGGTACCCCCTATTTTATTTATTCAAAGAAAATAGTCAATAATACCAACAGTTTCATCCTGTGCCTCCCTCCTCCCCCTTCCCCCAGCTCCAAGATCCTTTCCTACATCTCTGCCATTAGTAAACTTTTCTAGCCAAACCCTTCATGAGGACATTGAGAATTGGTGCCTGATAACTTGATTACCTTCAGAGTCCTGAGTAAAGAGCAATTCAGGCTGCAGGCTTAACTGAGCAGGCCTACCCTGGTACTGAGCCTGAGGACTTAGAGGAGACCGTCCTAAACTCAGATTCCAATCATTGGTTACATCTCGGAAAGGAACTCTCCAATTGTGGGCAATAACCCGCTGGCCCTGAGAATCCTCAGTGAAAAGCTGACTCAAGGAGTCCTTGTCTCTCCTCTCACTATCCCAGGAAAACACAACAGAAGGACAAGGACTTTGCTTCACAGACACTGTGTTTTTTCCACTCCAGGAATCCCTGTAAGTTTGAAGTAGACGGGACTGCCCATTTTCTTTGGCAGACACCTTCCTTTCAAATTTAGTCTTGTCCAAGGGCAGATGGCATTTGTCCCCAGAAGGTTTCATGCATCTCTCAACATCCTGATAGCTCTTTTTCTTAGATCCATGAAGCCATTTCCTATTTCCAGAAGACTTTCTCTTTCCCTCCTTTTGGTCCAGCAAACAAGAACTTTCCAAGTCCTGGGTGAAGGAAAAAGCCAGTGAGGTTTTACTCTCTCCAGCACAGATTGGGGTGTCAGGCAAAAATGGGCTTTCTATTCCATGGTGACCAGAAGTCTCCTGGAGGGAGTAAGGAAAAAGTCCAGCACCCTGGATGTCTGCAGGAGTCGAAGTAGCTAAAGGGGATGTCACACAGTCTTCCCAAAAGCCCTGGAGAAAATGCTCCAGCTGGGTTGAACTTTTCTTAGACTCTTTGCTGATCTGACTTTCTCTACGAGATGAAACACTTGTCTGGTTGTCACCACTGGTCTTTCCTAGGAGAAGAAAAGTCAACTATTAGTATTCTATAGAAAAATTTAAGTTGGCTTTTTGTGAAATCATTATCAGTTACTACCTACTGCTGAAACTACCAGCAGTTCCGCGGGAGAAAGATATGGCTTTCTGCTCCCATAAAGATTTACAGCCTCGGAAATCCTGTACAGGGTTCCTATGAATCAGAAGCGACTCCACGGCGCATAACCACCACCACCACCACCTACTGCTGAGGTCTTGTTTAGATTCTAACTTCCTAGTGGATCTTTCTGTTCTCAATCTCTCAGTTCCCTCCCAATTTCCCTATTCGAATATTTGTATCCTTTGGCTACCTAATCGAGTCAAACATGACATGATATCAGACTACAACCTACTTTTCCAGCTGGATTTCCCTATATGGAGCTTAATACAGGTCACTATCAGTTGTTTTTTTTTTAATGTGGCTTCTGTTCAATGGTGGTCCTGGACAAATATATACTCCTAGAGATTGTCCTTTGAGTATAGTAAGCATGCACTATTATTTTACAGTCTCAAACACATTAACTCTGAAACCTTTCAGTAACAAAACATAGGCAACTCCATATCCCAAACGTTTCATAGGAAAAGGAGTAAAGACACAAATAAGGATGCTAAGTCAGCCAGTAGGAAGGACAATAATAAACAAGTACTATCAATTTTATCAGGTATGGACTGGATCCTATCTGTCTTAAAGTAGGGTGAAGGAGTTTCCACTTCTTTTTCTTAGATTCTTGAGCTAAATTACAGATATCTTCTTTTCCTTCTCCAGTAGAAATTTAGGAATTTTTGTGAAAAGGTTCTCACAGTTTTGCCTAAGAATTCAGTATGTTGTTATTGTTGTTAGGTGCTGTCGAGTCAGTTCCAACTCATAGTGACCCTACGCACAATAAAACAAAACTGCCCGGTCCTGCCATTCTTACTTTTTTTTTTTTTTTTTGCTGCTGCCACTGTGCCAATCCATCTCATAGGAAGGTCTTCCTCTTTTTTGTTGACCCTCCACTTTACCAAGCATGACATCTTTCTTCAAGGACTGGTTCCTCCTGACAATATGTCTAAAGAACAAAAGACAAAGTTTTACCCATCTTAGTTGGCTTCTAAGGAGCATTCTGGCTGTACTTCTTCCAACACAGACTTGTTTCTTCTTCTGACAGTCCATGGTACTTTCAATATTCTTCAACAATATAATTCAAAGGCACTGATTCTTCTCGAGTCTTCCGTATTCACTGTCCAATTTTCACATGCATAAAGGAGCTCTGGTAGTGTAGTGGTTACGAATCAGGCTGCAAACCTCAAAGTCAGCAGTTTGAAAACCAGCTGTTCCACGGGAGAAAGATGAGACTTTCTGCTCCCGTAATGATTTACTGCTTCAGAAATCCTGTACAGGGTGGCTATGAGTCGAAACCGACTCCATGGCACATAACCACCACCACATGATGCTATTGAAAATACCATGGCTTGGGTCTGGTGCACCTTAGTCTTCAAGCTGACATCTTTGCTCATTAACACTTTAAATGAGGTCCTCTGCACCAGAGATTTGATTTCTCGACTGCTACTTCCTTGAGCGCTGATTGTGGATCTGAGCAAAATGAAGTCTTTGACAACTTCAATCTGTTCTCTGTTGTTGTTAAGTGCCATTGAGTCGATTCCGATGCATAGTGACCCTGTATAGGGTTTCCAAGGAACAGCTTGTGGGTGTGAACCACCAACCTTGAGATTAGTAGTTCAGTGCTTATCTTGCAGCACCACACCAAGACTCCTTTCTCTGTTTATCATGATGTTATTTATGGGTCCAGTTGTGAAGATTTTTTTTTTTCTTTACATTGAGGTGCAATCCATACTGAAGGCTGTAGTCTTTGATTTTCATCAGTAAGTATTTTAAGTCCACTTCATCACTTCCAACAAGGAGAGCTGTGTTATCAGCATATCTCTGGTTGTTAATGAGTCCTCTCTAATCCTGACACCATGTTCTTCATGTAATCCAGCTTCTCTGATTATTTATTTAGCATACAGATTGAATTAGTATGGTAAAAAGATACAACTCTGCCACACACCTTTCTTGATTTTAAACCATTCAGTATCCTCTTGTTCTGTTCGAACCACTGCCTCTTGATCCAAGTTGTTTGAGCAAAATTAAGTGTACTGGAATACCACATCTTCACAATGTTGTCCATAGTTTGTCAACATCCACACAGTCGAATGCCTTTGCATAGTTAATAAAGCACAAGTAAACATCTTTCTGGCATTCTCTGCTTTCAGCCAAGATCCTTCTGACTTCAGCAATGATAGCCCTAATTCCTTGTCCTCTTCTGAATCTGACTTGAATTTCTGGAAGCTCTCTGTTGATATACTGCTGCAACCTATTTTGAATTATCTTCAGCAAAATTTTACTTGCATGTGACATTAATGATTTTCACATTCCATTGGGCGACCTTTCTTTGGAAAGAGCACACACATGGATCTCTTCCCATCAGTTCACCAAGTACCTATCTTCTAAATTTCTTGGCATATAGACTATAAAGGGAACCAAAATTTTGAGATACAAAAAGGTTTGGAAAAAATCTGCCCCTAAAACAAAAAGTGTTATTGTTGTTTCTGTTAAGTGCCATTCAGTTGGTCTGAACTCACAGAAATCCTGTATAGGGTTTACAAGGAGCAGCTGGTACATTTGAACTGTTAACCCTTGTGGTTAGCAGTCTAGTGTTTATCCTACAGAGCCACATCAGGCCTACAAAAGCTGTTTAGGTTTTTGTTTTTATTTGAGGGAGGAAAAGTACATTTTTACGCAAAGCAATTCTGGAATCTTTTCAAGAACTAAAGTACTACTCCCAACTCCCACTGGCAGGAACCCTAACCAAAAGATGGAGTACCTTTGAGTAAAAGAAATCTTAAGTCTTTTTCTATCCCAGAAAGAGTATAAGCATTTGGTGACTGGATTGAACAGATGTGCCCTGTAAGTCCCTGCCTACTATGAGACAACTGCTTCCCTGAAGAGGCCCATACAAGTAAAGGACTGCCAGAGGGATGATGAGACACAAGCCAACCTTGTATCAGCCTTTCTTTAAAAAAAAAGGAAAAAAAAAAAAAAAAAAAAAGCATCTTCAAACCTTGACTAATGTGAGAAGTGTTATTGTTGTTGTGTGCCGTGGAGTCGTTATGACTCATAGCAACCCTGTACAGGGTTTTCGAGGCTGTAAATCTTTACGGGAGCAGAAAGCCTCATCTATTTCCTACAGAACAGCTGGTAGTTTCGAACTGCCGACCTTGTGGTTCACAGCCCGATTCGTAACCACTACGCTACCAGAGCTCCTTTATGTAAGAAGTGTAGAAAGGCTGATATAAAGTTGGCTTGTGTCTCTGGCAGCAGATCAAACTGGCCAACTGCTCCTTACAAACCTTATTTGGGGTTGCTATGAGTCAGAATCGAATCAACGACACTTAGCAATATGAGAAGTGTCATACAGAAATGTTAGTTCTCAATTAGCCTCATAAAGAATATACATTGTGGTCAATCCAAAAGATACACTGAACTGCAGCAGGTCAATTCCCCAATTCACCCAACCCCCAGGTACATGTGTCCTCATTGCTCTGTCAAGGAATACAAACATTTAATAGCAGATTGAACAGAACAGAATTAGAATTAGAATGGTATTTTGCAAAACATGTACAAGGGAACGACAAAACATTCATAGAAAAATGAAATTAAAAGATAAGGAATCCCTTTTGTATTGCTTTTTAACAGGGGTGATTTCTTGTTTTATATAACCTCTTTCAATTGTCACCAAAGTGATAAGCATCATTTCTTATATATATTCCAACATGGAAAATTGTATTGCTTCATGAATAAAGAAGTGTCTCCATACCTGACTGCAAGGTGAAGAAGGAAGTAATGCTGGTCTGCCGAATGCCTGCTGGTGGAGCACTTCTTTGGGTAAAAGAAATCTTAGTCTTTCTCTCTCCAGGAAAGAGTGTTAGCATTTTGGTGCCTGGTTTGGTTAGATGTGTCTGAGAAGGGGAAGAAAAAGAATAGAATATATTGATAATAAAACAACAACCAGAACTTTCCAGAACACTTCGTGAGAGGCAGAGGAGTAGTGGCTGCCTGAATTGCGCACAGCGAGCACTCCTTCCTGCTCCCCCACACCAGCCTCGGCCCGCTCAACGGCTGTAGAAAATGGTGAAAGAAGCTACTTACTATGATGTTTTGGGGGTCAAACCCACCCAGTACCACCCAGGAAGAGTTGAAAAAAGCTTACAGGAAACTGGCTTTGAAGTACCATCCTGATAAGAATCCTAATGAAGGCGAGAAGTTTAAACAGATTTCTCAAGCTTATGAAGTGCTCTCTGATGCAAAGAAAAGACAGTTATATGACAAAGGAGGAGAAAAGGCCATCAAAGAGGGTGGAGCAGGTGGTGGTTTTGGTTCCCCCATGGACATCTTTGATATGTTTTTTGGAGGTGGTGGAAGGATGCAGAGTGAAAGGAGAGGGAAAAACATTTTGCACCAACTCTCAGTAACATTAGAAGATTTATATAATGGTGCAACAAGAAAACTAGCTCTGCAAAAGAATGTGATTTGTGACAAATGTGAAGGCCGCGGTGGTAAGAAAGGAGCAGTAGAATGCTGTTCTAACTGCCGAGGGACTGGGATGCAAATACGAATTCATCAGATAGGACCTGGAATGGTCCAGCAAATTCAGTCTGTGTGCATGGAGTGCCAGGGCCATGGGGAACGCATCAGCCCTAAAGATAGATGTAAAAGCTGCAATGGAAGGAAGATAGTTCAAGAGAAGAAGATTCTAGAAGTTCATATTGACAAAGGCATGAAAGATGGCCAGAAGATAACATTCCACGGTGAAGGAGACCAACAGCCAGGACTGCAGCCAGGCTATATAATTATAGTTTTAGATCAGAAGGACCATGCTGTTTTTACTAGACAGAGCGAAGACCTTTTCATATGTATGGATATACAACTGGTTGGAGCATTGTGTGGCTTCCAAAAGCCGATATCCACTCTTGACAACCGAACCATAGTCATCACCTCTCATCCAGGTCAGATTGTCAAGCATGAAGATATCAAATGTGTGCTAAATGAAGGTATGCCAATTTATCTTAGACTGTATGAAAAGGGGCACCTAATCATCGAATTTAAGGTAAACTTTCCTGAGAATTTTCTGTCTCCTGATAAACTATCTTTGCTGGAAAAACTCCTACCTGAGAGAAAGGAAGTAGAAGAGACTGATGACATGGATCAGGTACAACTGGTGGACTTTGATCCTAACCAGGAAAGACAGCACCATTACAATGGAGAAGCGTATGAGGATGATGACCATCACCCCTGAGGTGGGGTTCAGTGAATAACACTCATTGCTGGCATTTTATATGCAGTAATGAGTAAATGTCTATACTCAGTA
>NW_006408565.1:11815170-11817123 GCF_000296735.1 Chrysochloris asiatica | reverse complement strand
GTAGGGTGGAGGGTCAGAGAAAAAGAGGAAGACCCCCAATAAGATGGATCAGCCAGGTGGCATCATTGATGGACTCAAGTGTGGCAGCGGTAGTGGGGTTGGCCCAGGATCGAACATTGTTTCGTTCTGCTGTGCATGGGGTCGCTATGAGTCGGTTCTGACTCGATGGCACATGACAACAACAACAATGAGTAAATGAAGGACTGTAATCTTAATATGCTCACTACTTTATTTTGTTTTTGTTTTAATACTCAACTATAGTAGTGTTTTAAAGTTAAATGAAGAATAAACTCAAGTATAAAGCAAAAAAAAACAAACAAAAAAACACCCAGACAGGAAAACATCTGCTATACTCTTATAACCACACTGGGCCCTCTAGACTCCTCTCATACCCTATCCTATCCTATCCTATCGTCTGGACACTCTGTGCTGGACATCACCTTCTAACATTGCCTTCCAGGAATCACATATTCCAACTATCCAACTGCCCTCTTGCCAATTTCAACTCATAATGACCCTACCTGGACTCGTGGTGTGGTGCTGTGGGTTAATGAGCTGGACTGCAAAGTTGATTAAACAGCAAAGTCAGAAGTTCAAGCTCAGTATCGACTTGACAGCACTTAACAACAACAAAATAATATAACTGGGAGTCCACAAGGTTGGCTATTCAAACCCACCAGCCACTCCTCGGAAACCCTATACAGGGTAGCTATGGTTCAGAACTGACTCAACAGTACTTAACAACAACAGTGATCCTATATAGAGTTTCCAAGACTATGAATCTTTATGAGAGCAGAATTGCTGCTGACCTTGTGGTTAGCATCCTAATGCTTATCCCACAATGCCACCAAGGCTCCTTATTCCAACTATGTTAGGTGCTGTCAAGTCCGTTTCGACTCATAGCGACCCTGCATAGGGTTTCCAAGGAGTGGCTGGTAGGTTTGAATAGCCAACCTTGTGGACTCCCAATTATATATTTTGTTGTTGTTATGTGCTGTCAAGTTGATACTGACTCATAGCAACCCTGTATAGTGTTTAAGAGGCACAGCTGGTGAATTCTTTTGCTTAACAAGTCAGTTAGGCTGACTAAACAGAATTTGTTAAAGGGATTCCAGCTCTATCATATTTAAAGATAATTAATGATTCTAAATGGAAGAAGTGCAGCCAGATTGCTCCTTAAAAGGCCAAGATGGCCAAATTCATCTCTCATACTTTAGACATACTGTCAGGAGGGAACAGTCACTGAAGAAGGATATCATGCTTGGTAAGATGGAGGATCAGAGAAAAAGAGGAAGACCCCCAACGAGATGGACTGGCCAGGAGGCAGCATCAATGGACTCAAGTGTGGCAGCAGTAGTGAGGTTGGCCCGGGATTGAGGATGTTTCATTCTGCTGTGCATGGGGTTGCTATGAGTCAGTTCTGACTCGATGGCACCTAACAACAATGATTCTAAATTAGTAGTGGATGGTCCTTATAGTCCCACAGAAGTTAAGCCATACATTCAAATCAGTCCTAATTCTACCATTGTCACTTAGCTGTGTAAGTGACAGTGTAAAATGGTACAACAGTAGGTAGGACCTATCCCACAGGGTAGTAAGAACTAGTGAATACATATCAAAGGTTTGCACCATTTCTGGCTAGTAGGAAGGCATTCAATTAGAGGAAGCAAGATCCACCAGCACCAGGGTTGCAGCACTCTCATCTCCGGTATCTTTATACTTTATGGGGAGATCCACCTTGGTAAGATAAGTGGGAAAAGTCTGAGAAGTGAGTTTTGTCAACTAACTATAAATGCAAGGGGGCTTTAAACAGCTCGTGGAAAAATGAAATTAAATGATAATGGAAAAAAAGAAAAAAAAAAAAGTATTCTCATACAATTTGATGAACTTGACCTACACCTATGGAAGCAGTAGCTCAAAAGAGGGAACAAATCCTAACAGCAAGAATCATTC
>NW_006408565.1:11801578-11814805 GCF_000296735.1 Chrysochloris asiatica | reverse complement strand
GACCATCAAGGGAGAAGAGCAGAGAGCGGGACCCTACCCAGAGAAGCAGTGATGCCTGAAATGGAGCCAGAGATGATGACGTGGAGCGGTGGAGCGATGGAGCAGTTGGAGAATGTTAAAACCAATGTTCTCCCATGTAAACTATCACATAATTCACAATAAAACATTACAAAAAAAAAAAATGTAGTTTTCCCACAAACTTTTTGAAGCCCCCTCTTATAACCTTACCTCTATTTAAGTATGATTTGTTATTTTTCCCATTTGTTTATTATGTAATACCTAGTGATAGGGAGCCAATTACTAGGTAATTGTAGTTGTTGGGGTGGTGTGCCATCGAGTCAGTTACAACTCACAGCAACTGTGTATAACGTTCTGAGGCTATAAATCTTTATGGGAACAGAAAGCCTCATCCTTCTCCCATGGATTCGAACTGCTATCTTACAGTTAGCGCCTAACGTGTAACCCACTACACCACTAAAATCAATTTATAGAAAGAAAAGCTGTGACCACCAAAGCAGAAATGGGATTTGTGAATACATACCCATGCAAAAAGTTAAGAGGTAGACCTGGAACTTGAATTCAAATTATTATTCAAAATCAAATGTTAACCCAAAGTTGACCTAATTTCATTTTTATGTTTGGATTTTGATGCCTGAGTAAAGGACAACAAATGAGTGAGCTCTGCCTGCACTATTTCTAGCTGAAAAGAAGCACTTTCCAGATTGCAATGCATAAAGGAGGTACCCCAGGCCTAGCACGCATTCTTGCTGAGTTAGGGAGTTTGTACTGGAATTTAGAGGACAGAGAGAGACTTCTAGAAATAAGTCACTTCATGGCTGAATATGAAGCTACATGTGCTAGATAAAAGTCACTGATGCCAGGCAAAGAAATGCTGGCGAATTAAAGTACAAACCAAATAACTCCCAAAACTCATACAGGTCTGGGAATTATTTTACTTCCCACAAGTCAGAGTAGAAAATGCTACTGCGACATGCAGGTATGCATCAGTACAGCTCTCAAAGAGATCAGCCCTTACTAGTAGAGCTAAACTAACCCTAGAGCAAAAGTTATTCTAAATCTGCCCCAACAAAACTTTAAAAGTAAACCTTGAAAACATAAAGCTGATTAGCCCAAACAAGTATCAATGCAAACAATAATGTAGCATTCATACTGTCCACCATCCCCACTTCATATACTGATGTGGTATATCCATTAATAATCAGAATGTGGAATGTACAAAGTAGAAATCTAGGTAAACTTGTTGTCATTAAGTGCTGTCAAGTTGTTTCCGACCCATAGTGACCCTGTATAGAGTTTCCGAGGAGCAGCTAGTGAGCTTGAACTGCCAACCTTGCAGTTCAAACAGCTTTGCAGTTTGACATATTAACCCACAGTACCACACCAGGACTCCAACTAGAAGTTTTCAAAAATGGAATGCATAAAGCTTCAATAGCCTAGGCATTGTTGTTGTTGTTAAGTGCCTAGGCATTAGTGAGCTAAAATGGACTGCTATTTTCAATCTGAGGATTTTTTTTTTTTTTTTTTACATTGAGGTGCCACTCATACTGAAGGCTGTGGTCTTTGATCTACATCAGTAAGTATTTTAAGTCCTCTTGTTCAGCAAGTAAGGTAGTATCATCTACGTATCGCAAGTTGTTAATGAGTCTTCCTCCAATCCTGATGCCATGTGTTTTTTCTTCATCTAATCCATCTTTTTGGATTATATGCTCAGCATACAGATTGAATAAGTACAGTGAAAGAATACAACCCTGGCACATACCTTTCTTTATTTTAAACCATTCGGTGTTACCTCATTTTTGTTTGAACAACCGCCTCTTGGTCTATGTACAGGTTCCCCATGAGCACAATTAAGTGTTCCAGAATACTCATACTTAGAAATGTTGTCCATAGCTAGCTTGTCATGATCCACACAATCGAAAGCCTTTACATAGTCAATAAAGCACAAGTAAACATCTTTCTCACGAAAGCAGCCGTCAAGAAATCAAACAACATAGTGCATTAGGCAAATCTACTGCACACTTCTTTGAAGTGTTCCAGGGCAAAGGTGTCAGTTTGAGTACTAAGGTGCACCTGACACACGCCATGGTATATTCAGTAACCTCATGTGCATGCAACAGTGGGATAGTGAATAGGGAAGATCACAGAAGAATTAACGTATTTGAGTTATGGTGTTGAAGAATACTGTACGTATCATAGCCTGCCAAAATAACAAACAGATCTGTGTTGGAATAAGTACAACCAGAGTGCTCCTTGGAAGCCAGGATGGCCAGACTTCGTCTCTCATACTTCGGACATATTGTCAGGTGGGACTGGTCACTGGAGAACGATATCATGTTTGGTACAGTAGACAGTCGGAGAAAAAGAGGAAGATACCCCCAACAAGATAGACTGACACAGTGGCAGCATCAATGAGCTCAAACGTAGCAACGATTATGAAGTTGGCCCAGAATCGAGCAGTGTTTCATTCTGTTGTGCACAGGGTCACTATCAGTCAGTACTGACTTGATGGCACCTAAAACAAGTTTTGAATCTGACAATCATATGGTTTACTATTCTCAGAATGAAAACTGAAGAGGAATGGGATCAGTCATTGTCAAAAAGAACATTTCAAGATCTATCTGGAAGTACACTGTTCTAACAGGATAATATCCATCCATAGGCCTACAAGGAGTGTGGTGGCTTCAAAGGATAGGCATGGGAGTGTGAACCACATGGTTAGGGATTGAGCCAAGCACTGTTCCACCAGAGAAAGATAAGGTTTTCTGCTCCCGCAAAAATTTACAGTCTCGGAAACCCAAACAGGGTTGCCATGAGTCGAAACCAACTCTATGGCACTTAACAAGAAGAAACAAGTTAATACCACTGTTATTCAAATTTACAAATCTACTACTAAAGCCAGAGATAAGAAATTGAAGAATTCTATCAGTTTTTTCTTGGCAGAGATGAGTGAGTTCTTCCTGCGCTGCCTCACTTCCTTGAAAGATTGCAATTTTGATTCCATCAATTCCTGTGCCTTTTTCTTTGCCAGTTCCTTCAATGCACCTTGGACTTCCTCCTTCAGTAGCATTGGCTCTTGATTATATGCTACCTCTTGAAACAGTTGAACATTAACCATTTCCTTTTGGTACAGTGACTCTGTGTATTCCTTCCTTCTTCTTTTGATGCTTTCTGCATCATTCAATTATTTGCCCAGTGAATCTTTTAATAACAAAAGTTGAGGCTTGAATTTTTTTCTTCAGTTTCCCCAGCTTGAGAAATACTGAGTGTGTTCTTCCTTTTTGGTCTTCTGATTCAGATCTTTGCACATTTTATTGTAATATTTGGCTTTAACTTCTCGAGCTGATCTTTGAAATTTTCTGTTCAGCTCTTTGACCTCCTCATTTCTTCCATTTGCTTTAGCATCCCTACGCTGGAAAGCAACTTTCAGTGTCTCTTCTGACATCCATTTTGACCTTTTCCTTCTTTCTTGTCTTAATGACTTTTTGCTTTCTTTGTGTATGATGTTCTTGATGTCATCCCACAACTCTTCTGGTTTTCGGTCATCAGCTTGAGGACTAAGGTGTGCCTGACCCAAGCCATGGTATTCTCAATAACCTCATATGCATGCAAAAGCTGGACAGTGAATAAGGAAGACCCTAGAAGAATTGATGCTTTTGAGTTATGGTGTTGGAGCAGAGTATTGAAGGTGTCGTGGGCTGCCAAAAGAACCAATAGATCCATTTTGGAAGAAGTGCAGCCAGAGAGCTCCTTGGAGGCCAAGATGGCCAAACTTCGTCTCTCATACTTCGAACATATTGTCAGGAGGGACCAGTCGCTGGAGAAGGATATCATGTTTGGTAGGGTGGCAGGTCAGAGAAAAAGAGGAAGACCCTCAATGAGATGGACTGGCCAAGTGGCAGCATTGATAGGACTTCAAGCGTGGCAACAGCAGCGAGGTTGGCCAAGGATGGGGCAGTGTTTCCTTCTGCTGTGCATAAGGTCGCTATGGGTAGATACCAACTCGATCGCACCTAACAACATCATCAGTTTTTTCAATGTGAAACTGATCAAACATCCAGTCAAAGTGCATTGATAATTACTGGTGATTGGAATGTGAACATTGACAATAAAGAGGAAGGATCAGTAATTGGAAAATACTGCCTTCCTGATAGAAACTCACGATAGAATTTTGCAAGATCAATGACTTACTCATTTCACATACTTTTTTTTTTTAACAACACATAAAGTAGCTAAACACATGAACCTCATCAAATAGAATACTCAGGAGTCAAAGTGACTACATCTGTGAAAAGAGATGATAGAGAAGCTCAACAGATAATAGCATCAGCCAAAACAGCCTGGGGAAGACTGTGGAACATACTATCAATTGCTCATATGCAAGTTCAGGCTAAACCTAAAGAAAATGAAAACAAGTACACAAGAACCAAAATATGACCTTGAATATATCCCACCTGAATTTAGAGAACAAGAATAGATTTGATGCATTAGACACCAGTGACCAAAGACCGACCAAAAGAGTTGTGGAATGACATTAAGAACATCAGATATGAAGAAAGCAAAATGTCATTAAAAAGACAGGAAAGAAAGAAAAGATCAAAATGTATGTCAGAAGAGATTCTGAAACTTGCTCTTGAGCATAGAGAAGCTAGTGACTTGAGAGAAGTTAAAGTGACTTGAAGAAAAGTAAAAGAGCTGAACAGAAATTTTCAAAGGGCACCTAAAGAGCACAAAATCAAGTATTATAATGAAATGTGCAAAGACCTGGAATTGTAATGCCCAGATTTCGAGGTCCCCAAAGACCACCAAGGAGCCGAGGCAGATGCAAATACACAAGGGTTGTTTATTCTAGCTCGAGCTCAGGCCCCATCCGCCCCATCCACATCCGAGGCAGCAGACTAGGGATGGAGGCCCTGAACGCATAGTCAGCAGGGGTTTTTATAGTGGTTACAAGCAAGCTCCGGGGTTTTCAGCTTAGCTACTCCAGGATTGGTTTATATTTTGCAAGGTATGGGGTGTTACAATCTGATTGGTCATTACTGGCAGCCTAAGCGGCTGGGTTAGGGAAAGAGTAGCCTTGAGTAGTAGGCTGTGTTTATCTATTTTTTGCTGTTTGCTAGGGGTGGAGGGCTATTCTCATACAGCACTTGGCACATTCCTGGAACAGGAGGACATGCTCCGGCTAAAGTACAAAATGGAGTCTTTTCTCTTTGGTCTCACAGAGTTAGAAACCCAAAAGAGAAGGACATGCTCAGTATTTATTTCTCTGAAAAAAAAAAAAAAAAAACTGAAGAAAAATGTCAAGCCTCAGGTTATAATATTGAAGGATTCTAATAAGGATCCCTGATAGCATAGTGGGTTATGAATTGGGCGACTCACAGCAGTTCGAATCTACCTGCCGCCACAGGATAAAGATGAGATTTTCGGGCCCCAGAAAACTCTATGGCACATTCCATTTTCCCTCCCCCAAAGAAGCCAAAACGGCTTGTCCATGGTCTTAATGGCTATATTCTTATTTAAATGTCCTAGAACAGCCAGGTTACTATCCCTCCCTGTATGTAAATCAACAATCTGTTTGCTAGGCCTAGCAATCTCATGAATTCCTGAAGATGGACCACGCCCACAAGAGTTATTTCTCACAAAAACAATGAGAATGCTGATGTGTTGCAAAAAGTGTAACCAATGACATGGAACAAAAATTTGTACAAAAATTGTTAAAGAGGAACCTAATTTTCTGTGTAAGCTTAAACTAAACACAATTTTTTTTAAAGTGGCTCACTAAGTCCAGATGTATTTTTAAACTATCACAGTCCACCCTCTAGCCATAAATTTACATTCCTTTCACATGTAAATATATTCAAGATCTTCTAAAAGTCATATCCTTTTATAGCATCAACTCAAACTCTAGGACACCCATCATCTATCTAAAACAGGTGCAGATGAGGCTCCACGAGTAGCATGTTATTGTCAGGTGCCATGGAGTCAGAACTGACTCATAGCGACCCCATGCACAGCAGAAGGAAACGATGTCCGATCCTGGGCCAACCTCACTACCACTGCCACACTTGACACCATCAATGATGCCACCTGGCTGATCCATCACTTTGGGGGTCTTCCTCTTTTTCTCTGACCCTCCATCTTACCCAGCATGACATCCTTCTCCAGCGACTGTTCCCTCCTGACAATATGTCCAAAGTATGAGAAACGAAGCTTAGAGCACTCTGGCTGCACTTCTTCCAAAACAGATCTATTGGTTTTTTTGGCAGTCCATGGCACTTTTAGTATTCTCCTCCAACACCATAACTCAAAGGCATCAATTCTTCTAAGATCTTCCTTATTCACTGTCCAGCTTTCGCATCCATATGAGGTTACTGAAAATACCATGGCTTGGGTCAGGAGCATTTTAGTCCTCAAGCTGACATCTCTGCTCTTCAACACTTTGTGTGGTTATGAATCAGGCTGCAAACCTCAGGGTCAGCGGTTTGAATCTACCAGCTGTTCCGCGGGAGAAAGATGAAGCTTTCTGCTCCCATAAAGATTTACAGCCTCAGAAACCCTGACTCCATGGCACATAACAACAACAGGCCTGTGAAAGAGATATGTTATCTTCCCCCAATAAACAATTCTGGGGCAGGCATAGGATAACTGCAATAGACATTTCAGTTCAAAAGGGAGAAAGAGTCACAAATCGATGTTGTTGTTGTTAAGTGCCATCGAGTCAGTTCCAACCCATAGCGACCCTGTATAGGGTTTCCGAGGGTGTAAATCTTTATGGGAGTAGAAAGCCTCATCTTTCTCCCACGGAACGGCTGGTAGTTTCGAACCGCTGACCTTAAAGGTTTGCAGCCCGATTCGTAACCACTACGCTACCAGAAAACTAGGAAAGATAAAAACTGCCAACCAAAATCATTTATCTAGCAAAGCTGTCTCTCAAATACAATAGCAAAATTAGGGTATTTCCTGATAAACATAAATTAAAACAATTTGTAATGACCAGAGCAACTTTACAAAAAATGCTCAAGGGTGTTCTTTGGACTGTGACCCAACAACAGCAGACAACCACCTGAGATGAGCAGACAACACCACCCAAACCACAATCCAGATATCCAAGTACTGAAAGTAAAACAAATTTACAAGTCTGAAAACAGGGAACCAGAGAAACCAATTTATAATGAACTACAAAAAAAAAAAGAAAAGCAGGAATAGTGTAGCTACAGAACTTCCAAATGGCAAGGAAGTCAAGTAGATGTCAAGAAAAAACAGAATGTTTTAAGTAAGAGAAAAATTAATAAATTACAGGATAACTTCAAAGAAAAAAATATACCGGTACATCAAAAATTTAAAAAAGAAAACCAGAAAGATTTAATAAACATTAACACAAAATGAAAATTAAAAGAAAATCCACAAACAAAATTAACTCAGTGCAGGAAATTATGTGGAACAAAGAATCCAGCAATACCACAAAAAACACACAGAAAAATTACAATAATCAATTCATACCTATTGATAATCACACAATGTAAATGGATTAAATGTTCCAATCAAGGGGCACAGAGAGCAAAATGGGTAAGAAAACTTGATCCTTCAATATGCTGTCTACAAGAATCAAAAAGAATGGCTAAACAAACTATGGTTTACACACAATGGAGTATCATACAACACTGAAGAATAACGATGAATCTGTGAAACCTCTCATAATGTGGTTGAACCTAGAGGGCGTTATGCCAATCATAAAAGAACAATTATTATATGAGACCAATACTGTGTAAGTGAATAAAGGTTTTCTTGATAAAAGAAACAATCTATGATTGTTATGGGAGAGGGTGGGGGGAGATAAATTTATTCATGGGCTAGAGGATTCGGACTCATAGTGATCCTGTATAGGATTTCCAAGGAACAGCTGGGGAGTTTGAACTGCCAACCATATGGTTCAAACTAATCTTGTGGTCCAGTGCTTATCCTATAAATGCCACACCAAGACACATGTTAAAAATGGGTGACAGGGCACGCAATAAACAAGAGGGAGGTTAGCAGAGATAAGATGAAGATAGCGGAAGACACAGGCAGGAATACAATAGTTAAAAGGAAAAAAGTTTGTAATGGTTAGGGGCTCTGTGTCAACTGACCTAGGCCAGGATTTCTGGAGGTTTAGCAGTTGGATTGTGCTTGTTCCCAGGGTGATGAAACCTAATACAGGCATGACTGGCTCTATGATGAGTGTATATCGTAGTAAATCGATTAAAAGGATGCTTCCTTGGGGCTGTGGCATGGACACATGGGAAGACTCTATCTGTCTTCCACTTGGGACCTGGGACTCTACAATTGTTAAGTTAATAAACTTCTCTTTATACACATACACATATATTTTTCACTGGCTTTGCTTCTCTAGAAAACCCGGCCTAAGACAAAGGCAAATACCATTAATTGTTGGTACATCGAGGGGACTGTAACCATGTGCTGAAGCAAAGTATATGAATTGTTGAATGTAAAACTGATGATCTGCTTTACAAACCTTCACTCAATTCATAATAAGAAACTGAGGGAAAAAAAATTGTTTCACATGGAGAACTACCCAACATCATACATTTAGTAAAAGGTTAGCAGTAGAGCAATATGCTTGATATAATCCCATTTTGGAGTGAAAAAAACATATGTTTATATACACTTAGAAAATATCTTGAAGGACACCTATCAAACTGTTAACATTAGCTACGACAACCAAGGTCTTTTGTTTTTTACTTAATATAATCCTATAAGGTTGGTTTTTTTTTTTTTTTTTTTTTACAAACATGTATTTGTTTAAATTTTGAACTTTTATAATGTTGTGGTGGTGTGCTGTTGACCTGTAAGGCAGGAAAGAACTAAACCACAGTGTTGCTTGGGGCTGCAGTCTTTATGGGAGCAGCAGATGGACAGGACTTTTCTCTCTACGAGTAGCTAGTGGATTCAAGCTCCCAATCAAAAGGTTATCACCCAAGTGCTTAACAGTTGTGCTCCAGGACTCCTAATTTTATAAGAAACTTAACAAATCCAGTATTCTCCATATTAAAACCTAACCCGCTGCCGTGAGATTAAATTCCGACTTGTAGTGACCCTATAGAAGACAGTTGTTGTGAAGTGCTGTCGAGTCAATTCTGACCCATAGCAATCTTGTGTAGGGCTTCCAAGGATCAGGAGATGAGCTTAAACTGCCGACCTTACAGTTCAACCGACTTTGCAGTCCAGCATATTAAAGGCCACCACTAATCTGTCAGTTTGTCTTACTGTGGGGGCTTGTGAGTTGCTATGATTCTGAAAGCTATGCCACCAGTATTTTAAATACCAGCAAGGTCATCCATGGAGGACAGGTTACAGATGAGCTTCCAGACAAAGGCAGACTAGGAAGAAAGAGTGATGAACTACTTCTGAATATTTCGTCACTGAAAACCTTATGAATAGCAGAGAAACACTGTCAGATACAGTGCTGGAAAATCAGCCCCTCAAGGTGGAAGGCACTCAAAAAGAGACTGGGGAAGAGCTGCCTCCTCAAAGTAGAGTTGACTGTGATAACACGAATGGAGTAGAGCTCGTGGTAGAAAAGCTCGTGAACTTCATTTGCTGAAGAAAATTCAAAATGAAGAGAAACAGCTGTAAACAGCCACTGAAAATCGATACATGGAATGTACAAAATATGAATCTGGGAAAATTGGAAATTGTCAAAAATGAAATGGAACACATAAACTTCCATATCTTAGGCATTAGTAAGCTGAAACGGACTGGTATTGGCCATTTTCAATCTGACAACCACCTGGTTTACTATGCCGGGAATGACAAATTGAAGAGGAATGGTGTTGCATTCATCGTCAAAAAAGAACCTATCCAGATCAGTCATGAGGTACAACACTGTCTGTGATAGGATAATATCTATGCACCTACAGGTAATATCAGTTATTACCACTATTATTCACATTTACACACCAACCACAAGAACCAGTGAGGATGAAGAAGAATTCTACAAACTTCTTCAATCTGAAATTGATCAAACATGCAATCAAGATGTATTGATCATTACTGGTGATTAGAATGCAAAGGTTGGGTGCAAAGAGGAAGGATCAGTGGTTGGAAAATATGGCCTTGGTGATAGAAATGAATGCTGAAGAATGCATGATAGAATTCTGCAAAACCAATGATTTGTTCATTTCAAATACCTTCTTTAAATAGCATAAGAGATGACTATACACATGTACCTAATCACATGGAATACACAGAAATCAAACTGACTACACCTGCGGAAAGAGACAATGAAAAAGCTCCATATCATCAATGAAAACAAGTCCAGGGGCAGACTGTGGAACAGACCATCAATTATTCATATGCAAATTCAAACTGAAGCTGAAGAAAATGAAAACAAGTCCACGAGAGCCAAAATAGGACCTTGAATATATCTCACCTGAATTTAGAGATCGCCTAAAAAACAGATTTGATACATTAAACACTAAAGACCGAAGACCAGAAGAGTTGTGGGATGACATCAAGAACATCATACACGAAGAAAGCAAAAAGTCATTAAGAAAAGAAAGAAGAAAAAGATCAAAATGGATGTCAGAAGAGACACTGAAACTTGCTCTTCAGCATAGAGATGCTAAAGCAAATGGAAGAAAGGAGGAAGTCCAAGAGTTAAACAGAAAATTTCAAAGATCAGCTAGAGAAGATAAAGCCAAATATTACAACAAAATGTGCATAGATCTGGAATCAGAAAACCAAAAAGGAAGAACACACTCAGCATTTCTCAAGCTGGGGGAATTGAAGAAAAAATTCAAGGCTCGACTTTCATTATTGAAAGATTCTCTGGGCAAATTATTGAATGATACAGAAAGCATCAAGAGAAGATGGAAGGAATGCACAGTCACTGTGCCAAAAGGAAATGGTTAATGTTCAACCATTTCAAGAGGTACCATATGAACAAGAGCCAATGCTACTGAAAGAGGAAGTCCAAGGTGCATTGATGGAATTGGCAAAGAACAAGGCACCAGGAAATGATGGAATAAAAATGGAAATCTTTCCAGAAAGTGAGGCGGCACAGGAGGCACTCACTCTTCTCTCTGCCAAGAAATTTGGAAGACAACTATCTTGCTGACTGATTGGAAGAGATCCATATTTATGCCCATTCCAAAGAGAGGTGACCCAACGGAATGCAGAAATCATCGGACAATCTCTTTAATGTTCCATGCAAGTAAAGTTTTGTTAAAGGTAATACAGAAACAGCTACAATCATACATTGACAGAGAGCTTCCAGAGGTTCAAGCTGAATTCAGAAGAGGCCGTGGAATGAGGGCTATCACTGCTGATGTACGATGGATTTTAGCTGAAAGCAGAGAATATCAGAAAGATGTTTACCTGTGCTTTATTGACAACGCAAAGGCTTTTGATTGTGTGGATCATAACAAGCTGTGGACAACACTGTGAAGTGTGAGTATTCCAGAACACTTAATTGTGCTCATAAGGAATCTGTACCTGGACCAAGAGGCAGTTGTTCAAACAGAACATGGGAACACTGAATGTTTTAAAATTAGGAAAGGTGTGTGACAAGTTTTCATTCTTTCACCACACTCATTCAACCTGTATGCTGAGCAAATAATCCGAGAGGCTGGGTTATATGAAGAACCTGGCATCAGGATTGGAGGAAGACTCATTAACAACCTGCAATATGCAGATGACAAAACCTTGCTGGCTGAAAGTGAAGAGGACTTAAAACATTTACAGATGAAGATTAAAGAGCATAGCCTTCGGTATGCATTGTAAAGAAAACAAAAATCCTCACCACTGGACCAATAAACAACATTTTTATCAACAGAGAAAAGACTGAAGTTGTCAAGGACTTCATTCTTCTTGGATCATCTATCAACACTCACGGAAGCAGCAGTCAAGAAATCAAATGTATTTTCAATAACCTCATATGCATAAGAAAGCTGGACAGTGAATAAGGAAGACAGTAGAAGAATTGATGCCTTTGAGTTATGGTGTTGGAGAAGAATGTTGAAAGTGCATGGGCTGCCAAAAGAACAATAGATCCATTTTGGATGAAGTACAGCCAGAGTGCTCCTTAGAGGCCAAGATGGCCAAACTTCGTCTTTCATACTTTGGACATATTGTCAGGAGTGACCAGTCACTGGAGAAAGATATCATGTTTGGTAAGGTGGAGGGTCAGAGAATATAGAGGAAGATCCCCAACAAGATGGATTGGTCAAGTGGCAGCATCGATGGACTCAAGCGTGGCAACAGTAGTGAGGTTGGCCCAGGATAGGGCAGTTCTGCTGTGCATAAGGTCACTATGAGTCGGTACCGACTCGATGGCACCTAACAACAACAACAACATATTAACCCACAGCACCACACCAGGACTCCACAGAACAGAGTAGAACTGCTCTACAGGGTTTCAAGGTTGTAAATCTTACAGGAGCAGACTGTCACATCTTTCTCACAAGCAGTTTAGATTTGAGCCATCAAACTTTTGGTTACCAGCCAAGCACCTAACCACTGTACCACCAGGGCACCTGTCTCCACATTAAGGCAGGAGGTGCTAACTCAGAACTGAGTTGGCAGCAAAGAATTTTTATGGTTTTGATAAGACCAAGCTGCTTTGCCTCTATGGGTATTCAGAAAAGAAGAAAAGCAATGTTGCTCAGAACTATTGTTGTTAGGTGTCATCAAGCCAGTTCCAATTTATAGAGCCCCTATGAACAACAGAATGAAACACTACTCAGTCCTGCGCCATCCTCACAAATGTTACAAATGAGTCCACTGCAGCTGCCATTGTACTAATCCATCTCATTTGGCATCTTCCTCTGTTTCACTGATCCTCTATTTTATCAAGCATGATGTCCTTCTCCAGAGACTGGTCTCTTCTGATGGTATGCCTCATGTATGAGAAATGAAGTGTCACCATCCTGAATTCTAAGGAGCCTTCTGGCTGTACTTCTTCCAAGTACAGCCAGAACACAGGCTTAGGACAGAGGCTTCTATTTTCCACTAGTCAGACTACATCTCCTCCCCCATCTCATTCTCCCAAAAATAGCAGACAATTCTGTTCGAAATTAAGTTGTTGTTGTTGTTGTTGTCGTCAGGTGCCATCGAGTCGGAACCGACTCATAGCGACCCCATACACAGCAGAACAAAACAATGTCCGATCCTGGGCCAACCTCACTACCGCTGCCACACTTGAGTCCATCA
>NW_006408565.1:11793024-11799673 GCF_000296735.1 Chrysochloris asiatica | reverse complement strand
TTTTCAGTGACTAGCGATTCGGAAGTAGTTTGTCACTCTTTCTTCCTAGTCTGTCTTTGTTTTGTAGCTCATCTGAAACCTTTCTACCATGGGTGACCCTGCTGGTTATTTAAAACACCGGTGGCATAGCCCTCAGAATCACAGCAACTCAAACCACCACAGCACGACAGACAGACGTGGCATATTTTCTAAAACACTGGCCACTAACTACTGCCCATCCATCCTTGACAATATAACTCAAACAATCATGTGTTTGTTTGATAACAACTCAAAAAAGCAGCTGATTTTTATATCCTATGAAAAGGAATTGTTCGTAATTTGCTCTGGAATGTGTGTATTTGAATTTTAAAACTTGAGGTACTAGCATAACTGAAACTGGGTGTCTCCAGGAGCTCTGGTAGTGTAGTAGTTAAGAATCAGGCTGCGAACCTCAAGGTCGGCAGTTCGAAACTACCAGCTGAGACTACCAAGAGAAAGATGAGGCTTTCTGCTCCCATAAAAATTTGCAGTCTCGGAAACCCTGCACAGGGTCACTATGAGTCGGAACTGACTCCATGGTCCTTAACAGCAACAGCAGGTCTAAATTAAACACCCATTTGTATCAAACTGAAGTCTGACCTACAGACTTTTGGTTTTGCTGAAAAGACAATCTTTTTGTCAAAGTTTAACTGTTGGTAAAACAAAGAAGAGGACAAGAGTCAGGATTGTTTGCTAAAAGTACCTGTTTAGAATGCTTAGTCAGCTTGGCCTAAAATAACTTCTTTCTCAAGCATGTTCCTCTACCCAGATTAGGAAACAGGACTAGAATTGAAAATGTTATAATGGAGCCTTTTGTAACCTCATTAACTCTGTAACCAGAATGAAGAATACCAACTACCCAAGTCCTGATTTTTTGACTCCCCCAAATTAGATTCATTTTCAATTGCTGAGATCTTCCGCTCAATTCCTGCTGACTATAAATTTGTAACTACCACAGACTAAACTTTTTACATTAAGATACAGAAAGAGGTAGACTGTATCGGTTATAGATAACCAGCTCCTAGCAGAATGTTTTGTTAAACTCTCAGTATGGAACAAGCTCTACTCTCAGAAATAACAACTTCAGAATTACATCAGGCTTGCTGATGTTAAGAAAATGTTTACATTTGTAGTTTAACAAACCTTTTGTTAATTTTGCTATGCTTCTTCTTCCTGCCCTACTCCAAGTTCATCGTTGCCCTGATAAAAACTGCTCTGTTATTCAGAACACATCACAATATTTTGTTTTGGGTTTTGTTTGTGTGTGTGTGTGTGTGTGAAATGTTAATTCCTTCAATAAAACTTTTGTTTTTAATTCTAGGAGTGCAAGTCTGAGGTTACACTACAACAGCTGGAAGTCTTCAGTCAGAAGAATAAATAATAGTCAGGGAACCTAAACTTCTAACAAGTATCTTTGGCAATAAAGTAGCAAATGGAGAAAATGGTGGCAGTGGCTGTGGTTATGAGCTATTTGTTGTTGTTAGTAACCCATGGAGTGTTTTCCAACTCATAGCAACCCTAAGTGGACAGACTAGAATTCCTCCACAGTACTTTAAAGGTGTGCAGTGGTTCCATAGGATATGCTCTGGGCTGTGAATCACAAGGTCAGTGGTTCAAGCCCTTCAGTTGGTTCCACAAGAGAAAGATGAGACTTTCTGGTCCTGCAAAAGATTTTAAGAGCCTCAGACACCCTGTACAGGTCGCTATGAGTCTAAACCAACTCCACAGCAATTAACAACAATGGGGTTTTAATGGCTGTTTCATCCTGGAGGCAGATTGCCAGGCCTGTCTCCCTGAGGTACCTCTGAGTGGGTTTGATCCACTAAACTTTAGGCTAGTAGTTAAGAACTACTATTAACCATTTGTGCCACTCCAGTTTTATTAGGAGCCACTGAGCCCCACTCATACATAACACCACTATGGTCAACAGAATGAAATCCTGTCTGGTCCTGCACCATCCTCATAATTATTACCATGTTTGAGCCCATTACTGAAGCGATTGTGTCAATCCATCTCACTGAGTATCTTCTCTTGTTTTGTCGTCCCTAGACTTTTTACCATTATTAGCATTCATCAGTGAGTTTTTCACTCTGTGGTGGCTTATGTGTTGCTGTGACGCTGAATACTATACTACCAATATTTTAATTATCATCAAGGTCACCAAAGGTGGTCAGGCTTCAAAGGAGCTTCCAGACTAAGTCGGACTAGAAAGGGGAGGTGGATCACTTCTGAAAGTTTAGGCCACTGAAAACCTTATGAATAGCAGCAAAACACTGTCTTATGTAGTAGTGCCAGAAGATGAGCCCCTAGGTTTGAAAGGCACTCAAAATACAATGGGGGGCGGGGGGAGAGAAAAAGAATGCCTTTGGGTGGTAGAAGTGGCAGGAAAGCTTTAAAACAGCAATCCATTTCAATTATTGTTAAGTGTTAGAGTTGATTCCAACTTACAGGGAGCCTGTTCCTACTCTCAATGACCCAGTGGTTTCTGAGGAGCAGCAGGTGGATCTGAACTGCCCACCTTGCTGTTTCTAATTCAGTGATCCTACAGCGTCATACCAGGAGTCATTTTGTTAATAAGAAGGAATTTCAGACCAACCTTTAATTTTAGAGACTATGGAGAAGGCAAAAGGCAAAGAGTGAAACTCTACAGAGAAGCCAGGAGAAGAGTGTGTGACTCTTAAATTTGAACCTGTGCCATTAGAAAGTGAACAACAGGCTGCTAATGAACCAAGCACATCAGTTTTGCCAAAAACCTCAGTTAAAGTGATTAAAAGAACTCTGAAAAATGAAAAAGCTTCCTGTTCACAAAATGCACAAGTCAGTGATGGGCAAAAACGTTGGAAGAAGATTCCAGTTCCTCCACTACAGAAAAACTGCCAACCATTAACCTGGTTCATCATGACACTGTGCGGGCCTGGTACTAAAAATTAAAACTGAACACCAAAGGGCAGAAACTGGAAGCATATATAAGACTCTGTGAGCATGCTTACCCAAATCAAAAGGACATTTCTGCCACAGCAAAGGAAGCCAAGGTCCAGACTCGGTTACAAAACAAACCAAATGTGTACATGGGGAATAGGCCTCTGAAGACTGAGAAAAGGATGATAAGTTCTGGAGAGACTGATTCTCCTGAAGTGGCTCCTCCCACTGAGGAGGAGGGGGCACCTGCCCTTGAATATACTCTCCTGGAGGAAGTTAATACAGCACAAGAGATATGTGGTGTCAGGTGGTGTGTGGTACATAGAAGAAGTCTCCCTGCAAACACAGATGGTTTGGGCTCACCTACAATTTCACTCCGGACAAGTCTGGGTTCTTGAGAAGCCAGGGAGAGTGTGTGCTCTCTTCCCGTTACCTGCCTACAATTTTCCACCTCCACACATGGAGGACAATATGTTGTGCCCCAAACATGTCCAGAGGAACAAGGTGTTAATGAAAAGACTCCAATAAGACTAGATTAACTGGGGAAAAAGGCATTTCCATATTGCAATAAGTAATTGAAAGAAGATTATAACAATGGACTCCAAGGCAACACGGACGCATCTTCAGTCCACACCCTCCCATAGTCCTGTTTGTTGTGTGTATGCTCTGGTGGATTGCAATCTGAACTTTGGAGGCAACTCTCCCACAATATTGCTTGCTGCCTCCTGAGTTGGGACACAGAAGATACTGATTTTTAAAACTGAAACTACCATTTCAGCTAATAAAATGAAAAAGTCTATACTATCCCTCTGAACTACACATGACTTCAACAGTTCTTTTAAATGGGAAGTTCAACAGAACATTGTGAAGAACTGAGTGAAGAGTAGGAAGATCACTGAAGTTTCTGCAATATTTTTCTCAGAATATGACTTATTGAAGGAACTGCTTCTTTTTCACAAGTTTAGTGACTTTAAACTCTTGATTACATCAGTAAGCCAAAGTAAAAGCAATTACTCACTCCCCTCCCTGCTCCATCTCCCCTCCAAATTATAGTATTCTTATCATAGAAACCATTTTCCTAAGGTTTTTTTGTTTGGACTTTGGAATGGAATCTAGAAAGGGGCCTTCCCCATTTTTGTTTTGCGTTTTTTTGTTTTGTTTTTTGTAGCACTTTTATTAAGTGTAAGGTTACTTCCGAATATATTGAACTTAAGTTGCATGTGTTAAATAAAGTACATTGTATTTGTTGTTGTTGTTAAGTACCATTTAGTGGGTTCCAAATTTTAGTGATCCTATCTGTGTAAGATTTTCTGAGGAGCAGCTGGTGAGCCTGAACCAGCCGCTCCTTGGAAAACCCTATATTGGGTTGCTTGTTGTTGTTAAGTGCCATTGAGTAGATTCCGACCCATAGCGACCCTGTATAGGGTTTCCAAGGAGCAGCTGGTGAGCTTGAACCACTGACCTTGCAGTTAAAACGACTTTGCAGTCTAACGCATTAGCCCACAGTGCCACACCAGGACTGGGTTGCTCAGTCACTTTTAAATTGTTAAATTCACTAAGTAAATAAGATTAAACAAACAAACAAATACAATGAGGGAAGAGTTGCCTCCTTAAAGTAGAGCTGACCTTGAAGCAAAGTTTTGGGGGCCTTCATTTGCTGTTGGGGTGCAATTCAAAATGAGAAGAAACACCTGCAAACATCCCTTAATAATCAGAATGTGGAATGTAAAAAGAATGACTAGGAAAATTGGAAAGTCAACAAAAATGAAATGGAATTCATAAAGATTAATATCCTATGCATTGGTGAAACAGAAGGAAATGGGGTCCAGAAATCAGGATTAAACATGAGCCACTTACTGACTAAGGAGCCCTGGTATCATAATGGATTATGAACAGGGCTACAAACCATAGGGTCAGCAGTATGAATCTACCAGTAGTTCCTCAGGAGAAAGATGAAACGCTTCTCCATTAAAGATTTACAGCGTTAGAAACCCTATGAGTCAGAACAGACTCAGTGGCACACAACCATCACCACCATCACTTAACTGTCTAATACCTTGTGACCCTGTACAGGATCGCTATGAGTCAGAACCAACTCCAAGGCACATAACAACAACAACCTTGTGACTGAACCCTTGAGGAATGCTAAGGGCTAACCCCCCTCCCTGCTTGAGCAGTTGTGAAGATGCGTAGGGCATGCTCAGAGAGCATAGCTGAGCAGCCACGTTCTGGGTTATATATGCATAAAGAAAGAACAGGCCTACCATAAAATTCCATATTTTACTTCCTTGTACTGCAAACCACAAGGCTGGCAGTTCAGATCCACCAGCTGCTCCTCGAAAAACCCATACAGGATCCCTATGAGTCAAGTTGAAACCAACACAAGAGCACTTAACAACAACAAAGATGTTTATAAACCAGAGTGGTTTTCCCTAGTTCCTGAGGAACATGCACAACCTTAAAGGATGACCTGCTGGGGAGAGAAGAGAACACCAGCCCATGGGAGGGGTTAGAACTGGAGTCCTAAAGACCTATCCATGCATGTCATCCCAGAATAAGTTTTGTCAGTCCTGGTATGGCGCTGCAGGTTAATGCACTGGACTGCAAGGTCAGTTTGAACTACAAGGTCAGCAGTTCAAGCTTACCATCCGCTCTTGAGAAATGCTTTATAGGGTTGCTATGAGCTAGAACCAACTTGATGACACTTAACAAACAACCACCACCACCAGAGGCCATTGTGGTAGAATCCATCTTGAAGAAATGCTGCACATGCACCCAATTATCATGGCCCTTACTAAGTGGACCATTTCCTGGGAAATCGCCACCTATCCCTATGAAAAACATGATGCCTTTTCCCACCTAAAACATTTTTAAACCCCACTTATAAGATAATATCCATACAACTGCACAGAAGATAAGCTAATACCACTATTATTCAAATTTAAAAACCAACCACTAAGACCAATGATGATGAAATTTAAGAATTTAACTAAGATGCTTGGCTGTCTTTTGAATTTTGGTTTCCCTTGCATACCATTATAAAATAAGACACTTGACGGGGAGAGAAAGGAATAGCCAGAAATATCACCATAGAAAGCTTATAAGTCCGTCTTCTGCCTATAACTGATTGGAATACCTAAAATAGGACTACAACATGCCCAGTAAAGGAAGCTTCCTGTGGAGCCTCTGCATTACATAAGACCATAGGTGGAATCCTGAACCCCATCCAGAACCTTCTGAGGTGGGAAATTTCCATTTGAAAGGACAAGCAGACCAGCCTGGAGTGGCTAGAAGAACAGAAGGTACTTCTTAAAAGAAAGACTGACATGAAAAATACAAAACAACATAGGCAGACCAACTGATTACTACAAGAACAAGCAAGCTGCTCACCCAGGAGACATCAAAGCAAGTGGTCGGGTCCCTCAGGGACCCCCTTCCAAGACTAAGACTCAACGGGAATACACTAGCAGACATGCGCTCTGATTGATGACCACGTTCGTCACCGATAAGGGGCAGTAAGGGAAAAACAGTAATGAAGCTGTGAGCTAAGCCCTACAACATTCAATAGACTCCAGGGAACACAGGTGGAGACTTGGTTGGCCAGCAGTGTGGCAAGATCTGGGGACTCTTGGGCCCAGAGTCAGTGACATAGCCACAGAGGACTAGAGTGGAGAGTGAAGTGTCCAGCTGATAAGAAGAGAGGGCATATGCA
>NW_006408565.1:11784209-11792759 GCF_000296735.1 Chrysochloris asiatica | reverse complement strand
TAGTATCCTGTCTGGGCAGGGCTGATGAAAGGAGATGGGGATAGGTCTCTTGTGGTACAACAGTAAATAATTGTTATCAGGACTGACTGTGAGGGTTGGAAATGTAAAGGTAGACATTCTGTAGCAAAAGGAGGGAAGTGATTGACTTTGCAGCCAAGGAGCGCAGGTCCCTAGGGCCATCAAGGTAGAAGAGCAGAAAGCAGAACCCTACCCAGAGAAACAGTGATGCCAGAGACGGAGGCAGAGATGATGACGTGGAGAGATGGAGTGGCTGGGGAATCTAGACCAAGAGAGGGAGAGAGGCTGTGTGCTTAAGACCAAGGAGTTGGAGGGGAGGCAGGCTTTCAGGTTAATTCCTTTGGTTGGTTGATGATGCATGGAGGGGATTGTAACCATGGCAATGAAATGATATACGATAGGATGAATGGAAAGCTAATGTTCTCCCGTGTAAACTATCACATAATTCACAAAACAATAAAAAAAAAAAAAAAAGAATTTAACTAACTTCTTCAGTCTGAATTTATTCAGATATTCAAGATAACAACTGAAAGTGTACTGTGTCAGTTGGAAATAAAACGTTGGAAAATATGGCTTTCATGATAAAAATAATACTGGAAATTATATGATAGAATTTTGAAAACCCAATGATTTATTCATTTCCTTTTTTCAACAACATAAAAGGCAATTATAAACATGGACCTAACCAGATAGAATACAAAAGAATCAAATGGACTACATCTGTGGAAAGAGACGATGCAGAAGCTCAGTATCATCGGCCTAAACAAGACTGTGGTGTTGGAAAAGCACTGGACTGCTAATCGCAAGGTCGGAAATTCAAACCCACCAGCTACTCCTTGGAAACTCTGTTATACAGGGTCCCTATGAATCAGAATTGACTCAAAGGCACTTTTCAACAACAAACAAAGCCATTATCTGTCAATTTGTCATACTATGGTGGCTTGTTTGTTACTGTGATGCTGGTAGCTATTCCACCAGTATTTTAAATACCAGGTCACCCACAGAGGACAGGTTTCAAAAGACCTTCCAGACTAAGATACACTAGGAAGTAAGAGGGTGGACCACTCTGAAAGGTTAGCCACTGAAAACCTGTGTCTGATATAGTGCCATTGTCTGATATAGTGACAGAACATGAGACCCTTAGGTTGGAAGGCATTCAAAATAAATAAAACTGAAGAGCTGCCTTCACAAAGTAGAATAGACCTTAATTACGTAGATGGAGTTACGCTTTCAGGAACTTCATTTACTAATGTGGCACAACTCAAAATGAGAAGAAACAGCTGCAAACACCCATTAATAATCGGAACATGAAATGTACAAAATAAGAATCTAGGAAAATTGGAACTGTCAAAAATGAAGTGGTGGTTGTCCTGGATGGTGGAGCTCTGGGTTCCGGGGGCCTGAGACCCACAACTCTAATTACAAGATACCAAGTTGTGCTGGTTGTTGTTGTTATGTGCCGTGGAGTCTGTTCCAACTCATAGTGACCTTTTACAGTATTTCCGAGGCTGTAAATCTTCACGGGAGCAGAAAGCCTCATTTCTCTCCCGCAGAACAGCTGCTAGTTTCGAACTGCTGACCTTGTGGTTCGTAGCTTGTGGTTCGCAACCACTACGCTACCAGAACTCCTTGAGCTATTACAACCATATAAGATGTGCTGGTACAACCATATAAATAATTGATAACTGAAGTATCAATGTAACATAGACATTAAAACAATGATGACAGATAAACATAGATGCTTGGGAATCAAATACTAGGTGAAACACATAAAAAGGTTTATGAAAAAGGAATTTAGGAGGTTCCAGTATTCTCCATACTGTTGTTTTTGTTGTTATGTGCCGTGAAGTCGGTTCCGACTCATAGCGACCCTGTAACAGGGTTTCTGAGGCTGTAAATCTTTACAGGAGCAGAAAGCCTCATCTTTCTCCTGCGGAACAGCTGGTAGTTTCGAACTGCTGACCCTAAGGTTCACAGCCCGATTCATAATCACTATGCTACCTGAGCACCTTCTTCATACTTGTTGTTGTTGTTAAGTGCCGTCGAGTCGGTTCCGACCCATAGCGACCCTGTACAGGGTTTCCGAGGGTTTAAATCTTTACGGGAGTAGAAAGCCTCATCTTTCTCCTGCGGAGCGGCTGGTATTTTCGAACCGCTGACCTTAAGGTTCGCAGCCTGATTCGTAACCACTACGCTACCAGAGCTACTAGAACCTCCTAAATTCCTTTTTAATAAACCTTTTTATAAGTGTTTCACCTCCTGTTGTAGCGCTGTGGTTTAATGCATCTGAATGTTGTCATTTGAACTGCAAGATTGGTGGTTCAAGCTCACCAGCTGCACCTTGAAAACCCTATACAGGGTCACTATGGGTTGGAATCGGCTCAACAGCACTTAACAACAACAACAACAGTATTCTCCATGGCTGAAGCTGAAAGTCTGAAACTCTGACTATTTTAAGCTTTATTCTAGATCATAGCTCATACTCCTTCAGGATATAAAGAAAAGAATATTTCCACAAAGACTAGATCTTTGGTTATACAGCTTTCAGAGATTGTTAAAGATGATTGCTGTACTCGAGGCTCAACATTCTCAAGCAGTTCAAGATTTTTGAAAGTTTAGGCAAACACCAAAGGAAAGCACTAAAAAAGCCAATTGGATTTGTGGAAAAACTACAGAAGGTGGCTGATACAGGGCCTCCATATCCACAGAGAATTGTTCAGTTACCTGAGATTGCATGGGACCAATATACTAGTAGCCTTAGAAACTTTGAAAGAGAATTTAAAAATCATAAAAGGCATACTAGGAGAGTTAAACTAGTTTTTGATAAAGTACATTTACCTGCTAGACCAAAAAGTCCTTTACTAAATCTAAGAAGGATGGGGAGTTCCTTTCATACTCTATGTTGCCTTTGAGTAATGGTCCCGAAGGTTCAAACAGTCGTCCTCAGATGATAAGAGGACGCCTGTGTGATGATACCAAACCTGAAACATTTAACCAATTGTGGAATATAGAAGAACAGAAAAACTTGAACAGCTACTCCTGAAACACCCTCCTGAAGAAGTAGAAACTTGGCACTGGCAGAAGACTGCAGATGAATTGGACAATAGGACAGCAAAACAGGTTGCCAGCCAAGTGCAAAATATTTCATAAAGCTAACCAAAGCTGTCATTTCAGTCCCAGAAAGAACACCAAACTTATATATATACTCCAAAAAGTCTTCAACAAGCAAACGACAGACAGCCCTTAATAAGCATCTATTTAAACCTTCTACTTTTATGAAATCTTTGCTCTTCAACACTTTAAAAAGGTCCTGTGCAGCAGATTTGCCTAATGCAATACGTCATTTGATTTCTTGACTGCTGCTTCCATGAATGTTGATAGTTGATCCAAGAAGAATGAAGTCCTTGACTTCAATCTTTTCTCCATTGATAAGAAAGTGGTTTATTGGTCCAGTGGTGAGGATTTTTGTTTTCTTTACATTGAGATGTAAGCCATACCGAAGGCTGTACAGTAAATGTTTTAAGCTCTCTTCACTTTCAGCAAGCAAGTTTGTATCATCTGCTTATCGTAGGTTAATGAGTCTTCCTCCAATATTGATGCCATGTTTTTCTTCATAGAACCCAGCTTCACAGATTATTTGCTCAGCATACAGGCTGAATAAGTATGATGAAAGAATACAACCCTGTCACACACCTTTCTTAATTTTAAGCCATTCAGTGTTCCCATGTTCTGTTCAAACAACTGCCTCTTGAAGAGCAAAGATGTCAGCTTGAAGACTAAGGTGTGCCTGACCCAAGCCAGGGTATTTTCAATAACCTCATATGCATGTGAAAGCTGAACAGTAAATAAGGAAATCCGTAGAAGAAATGATGCATTTGAGTTATGGTGTTGGAGGAGAATATAGAAAGTGCCATGGGCTGCCAAAAGAACTAACAGACCTGTGTTGGAAGAAGTGCAACCAGAGTGCTCCCTGGAGGCCAGAATGGTCAAACTTCGTCTCTCATACTTCAGACATATTGTCAGGAGGGACCAGTCGCTGGAGAAGGATATCATGTTCAGTAAGGTGGAGGGTCAGAGAAAAAGAGGAAGACCCCCAACGAGATGAACTGACCAAGTAGCAGCATCGAGGGACTCAAGCGTGGCAACAGTGAGGTTGGCCTAGGATAGGGCAGTGTTTCATTCTTCTGTGCATAAGGTCACTATGAGTCAGTACCAACTTGATGGCACCTAACAATTTTTATGACATCCCATAAACCTCCAGTATATATGGATAAAGATGATGACCGATCCTGTTTTCAAAGCCACATGAACACTGCTATTGAGGAGGCATCAGATGAAGAAAGTACAGGAACTTACCTGAATATAAACAACTATTACAGTTTAAAAAGTTAAAGAAACAGAAACGTGAACAAATGCAAGCTGAAAGTGGATTTGTGTGATAACTTTCGCATAGAACCTATCCAGGGTGTTTGGTGACATTGTCAGATTTGTCCTTGAGAAATGTCTTTGGATTTTTAAGATTCTTGTTCAGATTGCCTACATGAAACAGAGATTCACAAGGAAGATCACCAATTAGAACCTATTTATAGGTCAGAGACATTCTTAGACAGAGACTACTGTGTGTCTCAAGGCACCAGTTATAATTACCTTGACCCAAACTACTTTCCAGTGAACAGATAACATGCAGGAGCCATTGTTTACTAGTCCTCTTCCATATGTAGCAATGGTATCATTATTAATTATGTACACAGTATGGAAAGATGCTCTGCTTTCCCTGAAATGACACTCACAGCTTCCTGACTGTTCTCGTCAAATACAGCTCTGTACTGCTGTGGCTCTAGAACACTGTTCAACAGCTGAACATTCCTGGTGAACAAAGGGTTTCCCTGGAGAATTTTTCACCATTCCCTTTAAGCCTTTTTAGCTGGTGCTGTTTAATGGATGAGATGGAAATAAGAGCACACATTAAAGAGAGAGTAAAATTCCAAAGGTTTCAAAGAACTTGGTCATAAATATGATAAGATAAAGTACTTATATAAAAACAATTTAGTAGCTGTCAGTTTTGTTGTGAAATAGTTTTCAGCACAGAAACTGACTTATTTATACAAAGTTGTAACCAATAATGGTGTTTGCTTCTAGGATGTACACTTAAAAGAACTCACTGTCTCAGTGGTGGCCACTATGACCCTTAGTAAATCAGAGCTGCTTAGTCACATTGATGTCTAATTTCTTTTTAACCACAATGAACTGTCTTTATTACCAACAGCAAAGCACTACAGGAGGCAACTGTGGCAATACTTCCTTAACCAGCTCGTGGTGTGTGAAAATAATAAAATTGTCACTCAGCTATATTTTTTAAATGTAATGTTACATTAAATGATCATGTGATGTGTACAAACTATGATAAAAAGTACCAGTGATAGTAACTGTGTAAAGTCTCTAATTTACAACATTAATTCCTTTAAAATACACAGCCTTTTGTCTCTATATTTAGAGTTGTCGATGCAACTCATCAAAGAAAACTGCCTAATATAAAAATCACATACAGAGTAATAATTTCCCCTCTTTTGTAGTCTGCACAAGATCTATAAAAGATTATATTTTTACTACTATTTAAACAAGTGATTAAATTTAGTCTGCACAGTGATCAAGAGTTCACATGCATTCTTTTATACTACTGGATTTTGTTGTGCATCATTTAAAACATTTTGTATGTTTCTTATCTGTATATACAATATGTTCTTGAATAATGGTCATTTGTCAGCAGAACTGTGAGAAATTATGTGGAATACTGTCTATTTATATGATAAAAAAATTGAAAAATGAAGTGGAACACATAAAGATCAATATCCTAGGCATTAGTAAGCTAAAATGGACTAGCATTTGCCATTCTGAATCAGACGATACTAACAACTAATTCAAGAGGAATGGGGTCGCATTCATCATCCAAAAGAACATTTCAGTATCTGTCTTAAAGTATAATGCTGTCTGTGATAGGATCATATCCATACGCCTACAAAGAAGGTCAGTTAATATCACTATTATTCAAATTAATGCAATAACCACTAAACTCAGTGATTATGAAATTGGTGAATTTTGCAAACTTTAGTCTTAACTTGATCAAACATGCAATCATGATAATTACTGGTGATTGGAATGCAAAAGTTGGAGACAAGATAGAAGAAGGATCCTTAGTTGGGAAATATGACTTTGATTATAAAAACGGTGCTAGATAGAGCAATTTTGCAAGATCAATGACTTACTTATTGCAAACACCTTTTAAAACAACATAAAAGGTGACTATCGATCGACTCAAGCATAGCAACTGTAGTGAAGTTGGCCAAGGATTGGGCAGTGTTTCATTCTGCTGTGTATAGGGTTGCTATGAGTCAGTACTAACTTAATGGGCACCTAAAAACAACATCCACATAGAGCTCACCAGATGGACTACAAGAGGAATCAGATTGACTACATCTGTGAGAAAAGACTGCAGAAAGCTCAATGTCATCAGCCAAAACAAGGCTACAAACAGATTTGTAGAACAGACCATCAATTGTTCATATGTAAGTTCAGGCTGAACCTGAAGAAAATGAAAACAAGTCCACAAGAGCCAAAATGACTTTGAGTATATCCCACCTGAATTTAGAGACCATCTCAAGAACAGATTTGATGATTAGACACTAATGACCAAAGCCCAGAAGAGTTGTAGGATGGCATCAAGAACATCATCCATGAAGAAAGCAAAAGGTCATTAAAAAGACAGGAAGAAAAGAAAAGACCAAAGTGGATGTCAGAAGAGAGCCTGAAACTTGCTCTTGAACATAAAGACATAGTGACTGGAAGAAAGGATTAAGTAAAAAAGTTGAACAGAAATTTTCAAAGGGCAGGGCAAGAAGACAAAGTCATATATTATAATGAAATGTGCAAAGATCTTGAGTTAGAAAAACAAAAAGACCATGCTCCACATTTCTCAAGTTGAAAGAACATAAGAAAAAAAGCCAAGCCTTGGCATGCAATACTGAAGGATTCTGGACAAAATAATGAATGATGCTGGAAACATGAAAAGTAGATAGAAGGAATATACAGTCACTATAAAGGAGCTCTGGTAGCATAGTGGTTCCGAATCGGGCTGTTAACCTCAAGGTAGGCAGTTCGAAACTACCAGCTGTTCCACAGGAGAAAGGTGAGGCTGTCTGCTCCTGTAAAGATGTGCAGGCTCGGAAACCCTGTAAAAAGTCACTATGAGTCGGAACCAACTCCACAGTACTTAACAACAACAATACCAAAAAGAATTGGTTGATATTCAGTCATTTCAAGAGGTACCATATGATCAAGAACTAAAAGTATTGAAGGAAGAAATCCAAGCTGCACTGAAGGCACTGGAAAAAAAACAGGCTCCAGGAATTGACAGAATACATATTGAAACATTTCAACAAACTGATGCAGCACTGGAGGCACTCACTCATCAGGTCAAGAAATTTGGAACATAATTACCTGGCCAACCAATTGGAAGAGATTCATAATTTGTGCCATTACAAAGAAAAGTGACCCCACAGAATGCAAAAATCACTGAATATCATTAACAATACCATATGCAAGTAAATTTTTGCTGAAGATAATTCAAAACCATTATACCAGTATATCAACAAATAACTGTCAAAAATTCAAGCTGGATTCAGAAAAGAACATGGAATGAGAACTATCATTGCTGATGTCATATGGATCTTGACTGAAAGCAGAATATACCAGGAATGTCTGCTTGTGTTTTTTAGACTATGCTGTTATAACTACTGTGTCGATTATAACAAATTATGCATAACACTGTGATGAAGGACATTCCAAAACACTACTTGTGTTCATTAGGAACTAGTACATAGACCAAAAGGCAATTGTTAAAACAGAACACGGGGAAACTAAATGGTTTAAAATCAGGAAAGGTATGCGTCACGGTTGTATCCTTTCACCATACTTATTCTATATGTATGCTGAGCAAAATCATACGGTCTGGCCCTGCCATTCATTAAATCTTTGACCAAACATACCAGGCCAATTTTTAAGTTAATAATTTTGCATAGCCCCTGAATGTCACAAATTTTGGCAAAAAAAGTTCCCTATTCTGGAAACCCTGTACAAGGTCGCTGAGTTGGAACCAACTCCACAGCACATCACAACAACAACTACCCCTGGATAGGGTCTCTATGATTCAAAACCCACTCGAGGAGAACAAACAAGATGGCGGATCGGGTGGAAGTGCTGTAAAGGAGCTCCGCCAACAACAACACAGAATACCTGACCAAGCAGGCTCAGGGGCTGGTCGCAGAACTCTGAACCACATATGAAGGATATTTAGAAGGTTGGAAGGCTCAAAGCTGGGAAATGTGTGGCAGAGCAAGAAATCTATTGCTTTCTAGTCCGGGATGCTCAGCTGCTCCAGGAGCCGCCATCTTGGTTAAGACCACGTGGGGGAAGGATCAGAGCGGCCACAGACACCTGGCAGAACCGCTGAGATAAAGGTGTGGACATTCTTTTCTT
>NW_006408565.1:11735230-11779865 GCF_000296735.1 Chrysochloris asiatica | reverse complement strand
ATAATCAATGTAAAGAAACAAGTTATATGAATGGCTGAATGTGAAACTGATGATGTGTCCTGTAAACTTTCACTCAATCCACAATAAAAAACTTAAATTAAAAAAAAAAAAAACCCACTCGACAGCACCTAACAAAATTGTCATGAGGAATAAATGAGTAAACATACGTATGGTATTTAGACTAGTATGCGCCATATATTGTTATTGTTGTGTGCACTTTTGTCAGTTATAACTCACAGCGACCCTATATAGGGTTTCCCAGGCTATAAATCTTCATAGGAGCAGGAAGTCTCAATTTTCTCCCATGAAGTGGCTGGTAGATTCAAACTGCTGACCTTGTGGTTAGCAGCCCCACGTGTAACCCATTAAGCCACTCACTGTCAGGCTTTCACATACATATGAGATGACTGAAAATACCATAGCTTAGGTCAGGTACACCTTAGTCATCAAAGTGACATCTTTGCTATTTAACAGTTGAAAAAGGTCTTTTGCAGCAGATCTGCCCAATGCACTACATCATTTGTTTTCTTGACTACTGCTTCCATGAGTGTTGATGGTGGATCCAATCCAAGTAAAATGAAATTCTTGACAACTTCAAGCTTTTCTCCATTTTTCATGATGCTGTCTATTGGTCCAACTGTGAAGGTTTGTTTTCTTTACATTGAATTGTAATCCACATTGAAAGTTGTAGTCTTTGATCTTCATCAGCAAGTGCTTTAAAAGTTCTCTTATTTTCGGCAAACAAGGCTGTGTCACTTGTATATTGCAGCTGTTAATAAGTCTTCCTCCAATCCTGATGCTGCATTCGTCTTTATATAGACCAGTTTCTCAGTTTTGCTTAGCATACAGACTGAATAAGTATGTTGAAAGGACACAACCCTGACACATACTTCCCTGATTTTAAACCACATAGTATCCTCTTATTCTGTTGAAAAACTGCTTCTTGGTCTATGTACAGGTTCTGCATGAGCACAATTCAGTGTCCTGGAATTCTCATTCTTCCCAATGATCCACAGAGTGCAATGCCTTTGCATAGTATTATAGAGAAAACAAACCCCATCTTCAAATTTGATAGATATTATACAGACTCTTTATTAAATCTTAAATAGGAACAAAAACAAGACCAAAAAAAATTTAAACCACCTGGGTGAAGGAAATCATAAGATGCCATCATGCGAAAGCCGGACAGTGAATAAGGAAGACTGTAGAATTGATGCTTTTTGAGTTATGGTTTGGAGGAGAATATTGAAAGTGCCATGGGCTGCCAAAAGAACCAACAGATCTATGTTGGAAGAAGTGCAGCTAGAATGCTCCTTGGAGGCCAGGATGGCCAAACTTCATCTCTCATACTTCAGACATACTGTCAGGAGGGACCAGTCACTGGAGAAGGATATCATGTTTGGTAGGGTGGAAGGTCAGAAAAACAGGAAGACCCCCAGCGAGATGGACTGGCAAGTGGCAAGCATCAATGGGCTCAAGCATGGCAACAATAGTGAGGTTGGCCCAGGACTGGGCAGTGTTTCATTCTGCTGTGCATAAGGTCACTATGAGTTAGTACCAACTCGATGGCACCTAACAACAATAATCCCCATGTAGGGCACAGAGAATAAATTAATCTCCTCCCATAACTAACACGGCAGCAAAGAGTCACATATGCAGCACACTGGGACTACGGAAGGCAGGGAGAGAACTTACTACAGACAAGAAAGGTTGCAGACTATCTCGGAGGTTCTCCGGCTATAGCATCACAACCAGACAACTATTAAGAGGTGTAAGCACGTGGAGAAAGTAGCCCCAAATCCACTTTTAAATATACTCTCCTTCTAAGTGGTTACGAATCCAGCTACGAACTGCAAGGTGAGTAGTTCAAAATTACCAGCTGCTCTGCGGGAGAAAGATGAGGCTTTCTGCTCCTGTAAAAATTTAAAGCCTCGGAAACCCTGTTCAGGGTCACTGTGGGTCGGAACCGACTCAACGGCACTTAACAACAACTTCTAATTCTGGCAGTTAGGCTGTCAGAGGTAGATGAGGTACTAAAAAAAAATTGGTATCTGAATTAATTTTTAAATCTAAGCACAAGATGGAGTCATTTGCACGCAGAGCCTTCAGATTGCATGTTCTACTGCAATAGTCAATAAAACACAAGTAAATATCTTTCTGGTGTTCTCTGCATTCAGCAAAGATACATCTGGCATCACCAATGTCTCATTTCAGGACCTCTCCTGAATCTGGCTTGAATTTTTGGCACTTCTCTGTTTTTGAATTACCTTCTACAATATTATCCAACTGTTTTTGAATTATCTTCTACAATATTTTATTTGTGTGTCATACTGTTGAGTAATTTCCACATTCTGCTGGATCACCTTTGGAATGGGCACAGATATGGATTTCTTCCTATCAGTTGACCATGTTGCTGTCTTCCACATTTCTTCATTCAGACAGGTGAACATTTTCAGCATTACAGTCATGTATTTAAACATCTTAGAATACTGGCAATTCTTGGAGCTTTGTTTTCCGCTAATGCCTCCAGTGCAGTTTGGTCTTCCTTCAATATCATTCAGCAGGTTTCCAGAAATCCGAGAAAGGTTAAGGCCAGAGATCCTAGTGAACGGACTCCATGCCTACAAAGCACTCGATCAACAGGACAAATGGTTTAAGCATTACACAACCGTAAACAAGTTCAACCTGGAATACAAAGAGTTACAGACATAGGACAAATACTGGCTGCCCCCATCCAGTGGGATTTTCTTTTTCTCCCTTTCCGGAATTTTCCTAGCTTTCTTCTAGTTCTTTTTTAAATTAAACTGGCAACAATAAGTTTCCAGCCCATCGTACATGAATATACCCTAATGGTATAAAAGGTTTATTCCTAATTCAAAAAGTATTGTTTAATGCCGCCAAGTCGATTCCAACTCACAGCATCCCTGTATAGGGTTTCTGAGGAGCAGCTGGTGGCTTTGAACCAACAGCTTTGTGGTTAAGCAGCTAGTGCTGATCCAACACGATACCAGGATTCCAATTCAAGGAATATAAACAACAAACACTCACTGCACATTTTGGCCACTTTTTATAACTATGAAGGGACTTCAAAGTCTGTGGGAAAATGGAATTAAAAGATAATGGAGCCTTCCCCTACTTGGTCTCACCCAAGATGGTGGCACCTGGAGTAGCTGAGCGTCCCAGACTAGAAAGCAATGGATTTCTTGCTTCTGCCACAAATTTCCCCAGCTGAAGGAACACAGAAGAAGAAGCAATGATGCAAGAATGGTTTATGTTAGTTAATAAAAATAATAAAAAAAGCCTTAATAAGAAGAATGAATCAACTCTCTCTTCTGGAAAAAGAACATGATTTAGAACGAAGGTATGAGTTGCTGAACCGGGAATTGCATGCAGTGCTAGCCATTGAAGACTGGCAGAAGACTGAGGCCCAGAAGCGAGAGAACAGCTCCTGCTGGATGAGCTGGTGATCTTGGTAAACAAGCGCAACGCGCTCGTCAGGGACCTGGATGCACAGGAGAAACAGGCCGAAGAAGAAGACAAGCATTTGGAGCAAACTCTAGAGCAAAACAAAGGCAAGACAGCCAAGAAAGAAGAGATATGTGTTCTTCAGTAGGGCCAGACCAGAATCTCTCCCAACATTTAAGTGGTCTTGGGTCCCCAGATCAGAAAAAGTCAAACTCATTGTTGATTTAAAACTTTTAACATTTTTTTTTAATCACTGACCACCCCTTCTTCTCTCCTGCCTTCTAGATAATACACAGAACTCCAAAATAGCTTTGTTTCAGGATTTGTTTGTAAAGTAACCATTTCCTTTAAATCATGTGAAATGGATTTGCACAGACATCTTGTGAGTGAATGGTATTAGGGTGTTCAAGAAACTGTTCATAGAAGGAAAAGCACCATTTCCCTCATTAGTTTCCCTCATTTTTTGATGGGAGGGAAATTTGGAAAACATTTTTCGTTGTTGTTGTTAATAGCATAATGATGGTGGGAGGGGGGTAACATAGGGTATCAGAAAAATGTCATGAATGATTTTTTTCCAGTCCTGCCATATGTAACACTTAATCTCCTTACCTAAAATTTATAGCTAGAGCATACACAACCTACTTACTAAACTGTTCTATTTACCAGTGGGGCTTTCTGCAGTTGTTTTGCATTTCACTGTAAGGATAATAGTGTCCCTCTTCTGCCAGCCTCAGAGGATAGTCCTTAAACATAGCGTGAGACAAGTCCTGAGATTTAGAGGTGAGGTTTGAGGATGGGACTAACTGACATACATCAGTTTACAAAGACAGTTTCATCATTTGAGAATGCGCCATCTTTTCCTCTGGATAATTATTTATTACATCTTTATTGGTTCCTACACTTTTATTGGGTCTCAACATTGGCTCAAGAATGCTGTTAATATTTATTCTGTATTGACAGAAGTCTGTCTTGCCATTATGAGTAAATCTATCAATTAATAATATTTTCTTCTCTATCACAGCACTGTCATTTTGTTTTGTGAAAATGGCTATCTGTTCATTTATTACTGAGTCATATATAAATTTTCAATAAAAGCAGAAACTTTCTTACCTTAAAAAAAAAAAAAATGGAATTTTCCCACCTTTTTTCCTTTTTAATCTATTTTGTTGTTGTTAAGTGCCATCAAGTCTGTTCTGACCCACAGCAACCCTGTATAGGACTTCCAAGGAGTGGCTGGTGAGCTTGAACCAACAACCTTGTGGTTCAAACTGACTTTGCAGTCCAGCGCATTGCCCACAGCACCACACCAGGTTTATCTGGGCAAAGGATTCGGAAAATGGGTAACACCAAACTAAATATGCAAAAGTACACCTTCCACAAACTCTGTGAAGCCCCCTCATCTATCTGTCCCTAAACCAAAACCAAAAATCCATTGTCATCGAGTCAATTCCAACTCAAAGCGAACTTACATAGTGTGTCCAAGACTGTAAATCTTTACATGAGCAGACAGCCTCATCTTTCTCCTGCGGTGAGCCTGGTGGGTTTGCGGTTAGCTGCCCAATACCTAACCCACACTATCACGAGTGTTCTTATATATTTCCCTGCCATCGATAAATTAGCCTTTCCTCTGATCTTTGGAAAAAAAGAGTTACCATTTTAACTACTGTAATATAATAAAGTCCTTAATAATTTACATACTAATTCACAAATTAGAGAAGAACAAAAGTGTTATTGTTGCTGTTGTGTGCCATCCAGTTTGTGACTCACAGCAACCTGTATAGGATGTCTGAGGAGCAGCTGGTGGGTTTGAACTGCCACACAGGAAAGGTAACTTTAAATTGCTGATTTAACAAGTTTGTTATTGTGTGCCCGGTTGTTCCAAGTCATTATGACCCTGCAGGGTTTCTGAGAGCAACTGGTAGGTCTGAACACCAACCTATCAGTTACCAGTCCAGTGCTTATCCCACAGCACCACACTAAGGCCCTTAACACAAAATATTAATGTTGATAAAGGAAACAGTGAGACCTTCTCAGAAATACCTGTTGTAAGCAATGAGTTTCAGATTCCTGAAGTGCAGAAACTCAATCTACCTAAAAGAAGTTACCCACCACTCATCTGTTAGTTTGTGGCATTATGGTGGCTTGTGTGATGCTGGAAGCTATGTCACTGGTATTTTAAATACCAGATAGCTCACCCATGTTGGACAGGTTTCAGCTGAGCTTCCAGACTAAGACAAACTAGGAAGAGAGAGAGGCATACTACCTCTGAATCTTTAGCCACTGAAAACCTTATAAATAGCAGAACTTTGTCAGATATAGTACCAGAAGATGAGCCCCTCAGGTTGGAAGGCACTCAAAATATGTCTGAGAAACAGCTACCTCCTCAAAGTCCAGTTCATTGTCCATGAGGTTGCAAATGTTGTAAAGCTCTCAGGACCTTCATTAATGAAGCTAATGTGGCACAACTCAAAATGAGGAGAAACAGCAAAAATTCATTAATAATCAGAACATGGAATGTACAAAGTATGAATATATGAAAATTGGAAGTTGTCAAAAATGAAATGGAAGCCCTCTCAAATACAATGGTGGCACTGCAGAACTGTGGGAAGAGACAGTCCTTTCAGTAAATGTTGCCAGGCCATTTGAATATCCATTTGGGAACATGTGAGAAATCAACAATAAAAATGAAATGGAAGGCATAAAGATCCATATACTTCTCTTTCTTTGTGATGCCTAACTGAGCCTCCTGTCTAGGTGACTGACCTGGGCTAACCTGTTTCCTTATCCCCATAGGAGTCCTGGTGTGGCGCGGTGGGTTAATGCAAAGCCATTTGAATTGCAAGGTCGGCGGTTCAAACTCACCAGTTGCTCCTTGGAAACCCTATCCAGGGTCGCTATGGGTCGGAACCGACTCGAAGGCACTTAACAATTTCCACCGGAGCGAGCTGCCTTGTCTATCTCCCTGCGGAGCACTTGGTGAGTTCGAACCGCCGACCTCACCAACAGCAGCGGAGTACTTTAACGGAGCACCTCAAGGTCAGCAGTTCAAATCCACCAGCTGTTCCGAAGGAAAAAATGAGGCTTTCTGCTCCCGTAAAGATGTACAGCCTCGGAAACCCTATTAAGGGTCGCTGTGAGTCGGAACCGACTCCACCACAACCACTTTAACCACGGCACCATCAGTGGTCCTTCCATCACCTCAGCTCCCCTCAAAACACCCTTCTTAACACTCCAGGTCCTTAATGCCCTCTTTCGCCCTACCTCCTACCTGAACTTTCCGTCTTTTCAGCTCCGCCGCGTCCAGCCATACGCCGCAGGCCTCCTCCTCCGGCCCTCTCCGCCTCATGGCCGGTGAGACTTAACATACAGGGAACCGGCCGCAGGACACCTCAGAGAATCGCCATCAGCACGCCAGCCGACGATCAGATCTCGCGCCAACGCCAGGGGCGGGGCTACGACCCTGCGCTCCGGACGCAGGCACCGCCCAGACGCAAACACCGCCCTTCCCCAAGCCTTACCTCGTGGCTTAACCACAAAAATAAGCGCTGCTGTTTTCATGGCGGGGACTGCCTATTCCTTTTAATGAGGTCTTGGTGTTTTGGTGCTCTTCTCTTCAAGGATTACATTACGAAAATCATGCTGTGTAAAAGGTTCTCGACATCATTCAAGAATTTTCATTTTCTTTTTTTTTTGCTGACTTGCATTTACTATAAATATGATAGCCACCTAACTACTCAGTCTCAGGAGCCCTGATTGCGTAGTGGTTATGCGTTAGACTTGTAACCTCAAGGTCAGAAGTTAGAATTTACCAGCGCTCCGCAGGAGGAAGATGCTTTCTGCTCCAGTATGGATTTAGTCATAACGCACTACCACCACCACCCAGAGTCTCAGATCTTGTCTCATCACTTAGTCCTGACAAATCATCCCAAAAGGAAGGGGAAGGAGCCGAGATTCAAGTCCACTAATGCCAAAGCTGGACTTCTGGTGTGGCGCTCTGGGTTAATGTGCTTAACTGCAAAGTCAGTTTGAACACCAAGGTGGGCGGTTCAAGCTCACCAGCCGCTCCTCCGAAACCCTATACAGGGTTGTTGTGGGTCGGAACCGACTCAACGGCACTTCACAACAACACAATAATGTCAAAGCTGGGGTCCTGGATGGATAATACCCTAAATGTTTCAATCACTAGGATATTTAACAATGGAGTATTATCATTTTTGTACTTGTTTTGCTTTGTTCTTATCTGTGCTTGCTTATTTTCCTTCACTGCATATTTTTTAGGAGCCTAGTGTAATGCTGTAGGATAAGCACTAGACTACTAATCTCAAGGTTGGCAGTTCAAACCCACCAACTGCTCCAAGGGAGAAAGATGAGGCTTTCTGCTCAGGTAAAGATTTACAGCCTCACAAAACCTGTACAGCATCACTATGAATAGGAACCGACTGATGACGATGTGTGAATGAATCAAACTGAGTAAATATATTGCTTGTACATATATAAACAATATTATAAAAGTTCATATTTACATATACAGTAACTTTAAAAGAAAAGCCAAAAAATGAAGTCTTTGTTAAACTATAAAATGGGATTATGTGTATTTTAAACACATTTTTGTATGCCCTTTTAAAGCTTATTTAGTAAAAACAGTTCCCATCCCTTGTCCTTCAATAAAAATGTGCAAGGCCCCAACCCACTCTTGGCCTTGATTTCAACTCACAGTGATGGTATAGGACAGAATAGAACTGCCTCATAGGGTTCCCAAGGCCATATATCTTTTCGGAAGCAGACTGTCACATTTTTTTCCTGTGGAGCAGGGCTGGTAAGTGAAAACTATCCACCTTTTGGTTAGCAGCCAAGCGCTTTAACTACTGTACCACCAGGGCTCCTACCCTACTTCTACCCACTGCCAGAGTCAATTTGACTCATAAGAGATCTCATACAGAATTTCTGAAACTATAAATCTTTATAGGCGTATACAGTCTCATCTTTCTCCCTACAAGAAGCTGGTGGGTTTAAATTACCAAATTTGCCTAACTCACAGTGTCACCAGGGTTCTTTACCCCATCTCTAGGCAAGGCTGAAAAAAGGAACTGCCTCCCCACTTCACTCCACCCCTAGAAGCCCCAGCTTCCTCCGGAAAACCTCCTCCAACACTGAGCAGGGCTCACAGGGGACTCAGGGCCCCCTCCCTAAGGCAGGAGTCAAAAAGCTGAGAGAGGCAGTTGCTTTCACAGTCACTTTATTGCAAGAATTTCCAGGCCACCCCTTTCTGACCTCTGAGCCTTTGCACAGGCGTTTCCTCTCTGCCTGGAATGCCCTGCCTCTTCTCCACCTGCAAACTCCTACTCACACTTTCCAGCCCAGGACACTGAGGTCCCAGGACAACACTAATCTAAACCTTGATTATCTGGTATTGATTCCCAGGGTCCAGCCTGTGACCTGTCACTGAGTGTGTCACTGAATCATGAATGAAAGAATCAGAACAGAAGCTGGGAGTAAGGTGTCAGAGGCTAGAGATGGGGGACTTAGGGCTCACCATCCCAGCTGATGACTCAAGGGGTATGCAGGTCCTGGATTTAGATGCGGCACAATCTCCTGGGGGGCAGGGAGGAGGGAGGCAATGTTTCAAGGGACAGTAAGATCCTGTACACATTTTGAGCCAACCCTTTCACCACCTACCAATGAAATCTGGGTAGAGGGGCATGCTGAGGCCTCCCCTATCTCTCTGATCAAATCTGATTCTAGCCTAAATTCTACCTTCTCTCCACCCAAATCTAGAAGGGCTTCAAACCCGCATCCTGGCCCATGCTGGCCCCAAGTCCTTCCCCTAATGAGAAGTAGTAGAGGGGTGAGCCAGGGTACCCCACAACTTCATCTCTCTCTCTCTCCTGGGGCAGGTCCATGACAGAACCCCAGCAGCTCCCAGCTGATCCCCAAATCCAAGGACTGGCCAATAGCACTGTTGGCAGCTGAGGTGTGCACAGAAAGTCACTGTGGGCCAGACACAAAGCACTTTACCAGGCCCATGTGGAGCCAAGGTTGAACCCCTGAGTCCCTACACCTCCCTCTTCAGCAGCCACCACATGCGCCCCTTCACTTGGCCTTCCGCTTAAGTTTGCGCCGCACCAGCTGGCTCAGGAAGAACGCAGTAAGAACACTGCTGCCAACAGTGAGCAAGAAGAGGCCAGAGAAGTTGTGGGGCCAGCGGGTGTGCAGAGGCTCATAGATGGGTCGCCGGGCCTCATAGTCCAGCGCCACAGCCTCCAGCTGAGTCAGTGTACACAGCACCAAGAAAACGTGGAAGAGTTGGTGGCCTTGCCCAAAGACGTGGCAGCTGCCAGGAAACCAGCGCTCAGGCATAAAGGCCGAGAAGAAGGCGGCCGCCAGCAGGAAGAAGATCACCTGGCATTTGTGATAGAGAAGAGCAGGGTCGCCCACGGCAGGATCAGCAGACACCAAGATGCGGTGCACCACAGGGCTTATGTCCAGAGCATAAGCCAAGGCCGAAGGCATCTCCTGGCAAGTGCGGCCCAGTAGGCCTGGCTTCTGGCTGTACTTATTGTAGCAGGAACCAGTGCAGGAAAGCCAGGCGAGGAAGGCAGCCATGGGCAGGAAAATGGCCTGAACCTGTGCATGCCAGGCGGGCTCAATAGCATAGTAGAAGTGAGCCAGGGCACTGCCAAACTGATATACAGCCACACCCACGTAGTCCAGGAAGAAGAAACTGTAATGCCAGAACTCAGACTTGGCCTGCAGGAGGTGAGCCAAGGCACTCAGGAAGAGGTAGGTGAAGGAGGCGAAGATGATGATGAAGAGGGGCAGGGCGTGCTGGTCTCCCCAGAAGTCCACGGTACCCACAAAGATGGCCAGTCGCAGCAGTAGCACCAGGGCTGCCAGCAGGTGGGTCCACACGTTCACCGCCTCATTGTGTTGCTGGAACAGCGTGCGGAAGTAGAAGCGCCAGGTCCGGTGCAGCGGTCGGTAGCCCACGTAGATGTATGGCTTCCAGAAGAGCCGCGGCACTTGGGCTCGGTCCACTGTGAACACAGACTCGGGCTGCACAGATGGCTGAGACTCCTGGCGAACCTGCCGCAAGTTAGGCAGCAGGTGGCTGAGCTTCTGGGCCACCACTGTGGCCATGGCTGTGGGCCTGGGCAGGGAGCTGAGGAGAGAGGCCAGAGCATAGTCAACAGCAACCGCTGGGGCAAGCTTTGATGACCAGGTCCTCCTGCTTGCCCTTATCCCTTGATCACTGTACTAGGTCTAGAAAGAGAGGGGAGCTCAGCTAACCTTCATGAGAAAAGGATCTTAGTCTTTTCTGGTCCCTGATGTATCCCAGGTACATAGAACAGCGCCTGACACATAGCAGGTACTCAATAATTGTTTGAGGAATACATTAACTAGCAACCACCTCTGGACCTTCCCTCCTCCTCCCAGTCTTCATAGGGCTCCCGGCCTCCGTTACTCCCATTCCAGTCAGGGCTCCACATTGGAGACAATGACCTTCTTAATAAATCTGCTGTCTCCACCTCTAGCCTCTTCAAAATGGCCAAGACCACACCCGGTGACCTTCTGTTAGCTTGCATGATATGATCTCATCCCTGCTACTCTTTCCAACCTTATGTATTCAATCAGAATGTACTTCAAATGCAGTCACAGGCTCACCAAACCCTGGGTTTGCTGCTTCACTTTGCACAAACTCTTCCCTCTACCTGAGACATTTCCTTCATCTTGCCTACCTAGCAAACTCATATTCATCCCTCAAACCCTGCTGCTTCTGCGATGCTTTCCTTAGCCCCCTGAATCTTCTATGTTGACCCTTCTACTTGAAGGATAATCTCCTTTGATCATTGTAACACTTCTCATGGAGTTATTAATGTAAACTCATCAAAGATAAGCAGTTTGTCTCATTGTTTTATAAACCCCTGGTGCTTAGTATTGAATTACATTGGTACCGCTGGTATTCAATGTTTGTTGAATAAAAAACAACATCCGCTCATACATTCTAGGGCCTGAGGCAAAAAGCCACATCTTCCTGAACGTTCCCAGCTAATAATCGAGTTTTGCTCCTCAGTCATGCCCCTATTCAGAAGTACTCCCCAACCCAGCCCTTCCCATCCTCCAGCACAATTGTTCATTCCAAATAAATCAAGCCCTCCTCCCATGATTGGCTTGGCTCTCATTCTCATTTTTCACCAAGCCCAACTATCACATCGTATGCTAACTTCCTTGCCCTCCACATGAAGGGAGTACAAACCGCCACCTACAAAGGACACCCTGGACTGCTCTCCACTTTTCCTTAATTTCTGAAGGTACATATAATGTTGTTATTAAGTACCTTCCAGTTGATTCTGTTTCACAATGTCCCATAATGAGTCACATAACTTAGCATTCATTGGTTTAGCTATCAAGGAACCCTGGTGGCACAATAGGATAAGCACTGGACAGCTAACTGCAAGGTTGGCAGTTCAAACCCACCAGCTGCTCCACAGGAGGAGCAAGATTTGCAACCTCAGAAACCCTAAACAGGGTCACTATGAGTCAGAATGCACTTGATGGTACTGAGTGAGTTTAGACATCGCTTCCTGAATTCTCTTCCTCAAACTCCATGCTTGGATCCCGGGATAACAAGTAAACAGGGATTTGACCCTTGTCCTCAGGGACCTCATGGTCTGCTGAAGATTATAGACAGGAAAACAAATTATAGCAAATGCTTACAGAGAACTTGCTATGTGCTAGGTACTGTGTTAAGCATTTTATATCTAATTGACTCATTCAAGTCTTAAAACACCTATGAGGCAGATACTATCATGATTCCTATTTTCCACATGAGGAAACAGAGGCACAGAAATGTTAGGTACTTTGCCCAGCCACCTAACTAGGAAGTAAAAGGGCAATGCAAACTTAGTCTGTACGCATAACTGACACCTTAAAGTGCCCTTTGTAAAACAAGATGATGGTGGTGGTGTGCGTAGAGTCAGGTCCAACTCATAGTGACCCTGCATAGGGTTTTTGAGGCTGTAAATCTTTACGGGAGCAGAAAGCCTCATCTTTCTCTAGCAAACAGCTGGCCTTGAGGTTAGCAGCCCGATTCGTAACCCTGACGCTACCAGAGCTCCTTGTAAGACAAGATAGCAAGTGTGTTTTTTTTTTAATTAATTATGACATAATTATATGAGGGGCTTCAAATAGTTCATAGGAAATGGAATGACAAGATTATGCAATTTTTTCACAAACTTTTTGAAGCCCCTTCATATACTCTTTTGCCTGGTATCAGGAGCTCTAGTAGTATACAGGTTATGAGTCAGGCTGCTAACCTCAAAGTCAGCAGTTTGAAACTACTAGCCATTCCACAGGAGAAAAATGAGACTTTCAGCTCCCATAAAGATTTACAGCTTCAGAAACCCTATACAGGGTTGCTATGAGTCGGAACTGACTCCATGGCACATAACAGCCACCACCACCAGTTGCTTCATTAAGTTGCACAATCATTCATTGTGTCATTCATGAATCCAAGTATCTATTGAAAAAACTGTCTGCCACATAATTCTCCTCTCCAACCTCCTTTCCTCCCCCTAATAAATTCCCTCCAAAAAGCCTGTTGGATTGAGCAGCCAGGCTTTCTGTCCCATGTTCATCAGATATTTACTACAACCATCTTTGCACCAAAGGAGCCCTGTTGGTGCTGTAGATAAGCACTGGACTGCTAACCATAAAGTTGGTGGTTCAAGCTCATCAGCTGCCAGTGGGAGAAAGACAAGGCTTTCTGCTCCCGTACAGATTTACAGTCTTGGAAACCTTCTACAGAGTCACTATGAGTTGAAATTGACTGGATGGCAGTGGGTTTGAGGTTGGTGCCTTTGCAGCAGGCACTGTACACCGCAAGAAGATTCAAGCAGGAATAAAGCATTCTGTTTTTCTACCACTAGGGGCACCATGATTACCTCCCCAAATCTCCAGTTCATTCACACAAAGCCCAAGTAATACAGGGTGTTTGCTGTACAAAATTGGCATCAAGGCAGCCCCCCAGCCTCCCTGCAGTCTGATTTGCATCCCTCAGCTCCTCCCACACAATTCTAGAATCAGTCCCAGTTCTTGCCCTTGTGCTGCTGTTGTTAGTTGCCATTGATGCCAACGCATGGCGACCCCATGTGTACAGAGTTCTTCAAGGTTTTCAAGGTTGTACCTTTCAGAAGCTCTGGTAGCGTAGAGGTTACGAATCGGGCTGCGAACCTTAAGGTCAGCAGTTCGAAACTACCAGCCGCTCCGCGGGAGAAAGATGAGGCTTTCTACTCCCGTAAAGATTTACACCTTTGGAAACCCTGTACAGGGTCGCTATGGGTCGGAACCGACTCGACGGCACTTCACAACAACAACAACAACAACCTTTCAGAAGCAGATCACTGGGTTTGTCTTCCAAGGTGCCTTTGGGATGAGTTCAAATGCCAGTCTTCCAGCTAACAGTTGAGCGCTTAACCGTTCGTGACACCCAGCAACTCCTTTGGTTTTGCGTGTTGTTAAATGCAGTTGAGTGGGTTTCAACTCACTTGGGAAGACCTGGTATAGGGTTTCTGAGGAGCGGCTGATGGGCTTGAACTGCCAACCTTGTGGTTTGCAGTCCAGTGCTTGTCCTACAATGCCACACCAGGACTCATGTTAAATAAGTAATTACTACTGCAGAATGATTGCTGTAAAAGGAAAGCACAGAACTCTCATAATTCCCATTCCCCAGAAAGCCTGGCAGTCTTAAGAATTAGACCTTGCTGATAAACTACTTAATAGGGCCACTACAAGTTGGAGTGCTGGTGTGGCACTGTGGGCTAATGTGATGGCCTGCAATGTCAGTTTGAACTGCAAGGTCAGTGGTTCAAGCTCACCAGCCGCTCCTTGGAAACCCTATAAAAGTTGCTATGGGTCAGAACCAACTCAGTAGCACTTAATAAGAATAAGAACATCCACAGTAAGAGAATTTTCTGACTCATATTGCCTGCTGGGTAGCCAGAACTAAATTTCAAATAGACAGGGCTTTGACCTCAACAACCTGTCCTTCTCCCTTGCCCTTAGCTTTGTCTTTCCAACTCAGAACCTCAGAAGGCCAGGAAAGGCCTGTGAAGTCATCTCATGCAGCTCCCTTATTTTATGTTGAAGAAACCAGAGTCCAGAGTTAAGAAGACCTTTTCCATAGTTGCTACCATGACGGGCAGAGACCCAGGGCATAATGAATGTACTGGTGCTCTGTGGATACCTACCTTCCTGGGTCCTTATGACCTATTAAGTCCACTCTTAGAACTTCCCAAGGTACATTGTTATTGTTGTTAAGTGCTGTCAAGTTGGTTCTGACCTACAGTGACCCTGTACAGGGTTTCTGAGGAGCAGCTAATGAGCTTGAACCGCCAACCTTGTGGTTCAAATCAACCTTGCAGTACAGCACATTAACCCACAACGCCATACCAGGCCTCCTCCCAAACTATAGCAGTACATTAAGGGCTCTCAGAACTCCTGCTTAGCTTTATTGCACTCATAGCTTTACTTAATACACAGACAAGTTTATGTAACCAAGGATTCCTTTCCCAGTAATAATTCTATTATAAAGCCAGCCAAAATGTAATCAGTGTTTACTATATACTCAACTCTTTATAGTCTTGGTGCATTTCATTCTCATGATTAGCCCATGACATAGGTATTACACCATTTTGTTGTTGGGAATATGGAAGTTCCGAGAAGTTAAGTCCCTTACCCACAGTCACACACAAAGAGAGTGGTGGAATCAGGATTTGAACCCAGGCCTCTGACTGCAGACCAGACATTCTTTGCCACTCTGCTGCTGCCCTACCTCTATTGCACCTGTTTACATCCCATAGAGCAACTCTGGGAAATCTCGATCTAGAAGCAGGTCACTTCTCCACAATGAATTTCTTAGGCTTCAAGAAACTCACTCGCATTCAGGGACCTCAGTCTCCCTTAACTACCCACTGGCTTTGCCTCAGTGATGCTCTGGCTCAGATGCCTTCTCATGTGGGTGATAGTACTCACAACAATCCCCACCAACCCCTATACTCAAGAAGAAACCCCCAGAATCACCATACCAGAGTAGCATCTGTCCCACCACCACATTTCCTTCAGACCTCAGTCAGAGGCCCCATTCCCTCTAAACAGATCGTTTTTCAGAATGAGTTCCCATCTCCTGACTCCAAGCAAAGGGGCCATGGATTCAGGGGGAAGGAGGGAGCTGGGGCAATAGTCAAACAGGAGCTGTCGATGAGGTGCTTCCAGAGAGCACTACAAGAGCATATCTGAGGAGTCTCCCCACCAAGCTACCAGGCCCAACCTGTTCCAGGCACTCATCCAGCCCAATACACCCCTGTAGGCCCCCTCCAAGCTTCTCAAATTGCACTGGTTACCTTGGGCTTTCTCTGGTGCCTGGGGGCTGATGACTTCTGCTCTGGGACTGGGCTAATTCCCTAGATACCAAGCCCTTCCACAGGTGAGGGTCACAAGGGGTGGGGCTTCCAATGACTGGAGGTGTCTTGTGTGATGTCAGTAGAGGGTGGGGCTAAAGGCAGTCTTCCCTACATCCTTCCCCTGTCCCCATCACTATTCCCACACTGCTCAAACTCAGGCTAAACTCCGTGACCTCCTGTACAGGCATCAGCTGCCGAAGGAAGCTCATTATTAACCTCTGCATGAGACATATGGAGAAACTGAGGACTGCCTAGCAAGGTAAGGGCAAATAACCTGGAACAAGGTATCCAGGTTGGCTCTGGCCCCAGCTCAGTGAAAACAGGAATGGAAAGAAGTTAGGAATAAAAGAGACCAAACATAAACATTTGTGAAGAAGATGGATTTCAGATTTGGGTAAACCAGATTTGAATCCTGACTCCATCACTTACTAGCTGAGGGACCTTAGCCAAGTGACTCATCTTCTTTGATCCTTAGTTTCCTCATCTGTAAAATGGGAATAATAATATTATCTACATCATATGTTACACTGAGGGGTCCTGGTGTGGTGCTGTAGAATAAGCACTGGACTGCTACCCGTAAGATTGGTATTTCAAACCCACCTGCCTCTCCTTGGAAACCCTATACAGGGTTGCTATAAGTCAGAACCAACTTGATGGCACTTAACACTGAAGGTTAGAACATATAAAGTTTTAGGACTGTTAAGGAATTCAATAAAGGATAGTTATCATTAGAGCAGTGGAGTCTTACTGTGGCCTTGTAGGATAAGCACTGGACCACAAGGTCAATTTGAACTGCAAGGTCATTGGTTCAAACTCACCAGACACTCCTCAGAAACCCTATACAGGGTCACTATGAATCGGAACCAACAGCACTTAACAACAACATCAGTGCAGTGCAGTGAATAATATAATACAGCTCTTCTAGCTGTAGTCTTTGTAACTCTCATCAAATGAATAAGTTGTTGTTGCTGTTGTTAGGGGCCGTTGAGTAGGTTTAGACTCACAGGACCCTCTGGACAACAGACCAAATGACTGGGTGGGATTATGCATATGGGGTGTTTGTGGCCCACCAGTAGGGTTGGATAATTTGCTAATAACGTAAATAAAATGCATGACACCTTTGTGAAGGTGTTGTTATTAAATGTCATCATCGTGGTTGTCAAATTCCGACTCATAGCGACCCTGTATAGGGTTTCCAAGCAGTGGCTAGTGAGTTTGAATCAACGACCATGCAGTTCAAATGGACCTTGCAGTCTAGCCTTTACCCCACAGCACCACACCAGGACTCCTTGTGAGGGTGAGGCCAGGCAGATAAATTGTATATAACCCTCCCAAGGAGATTGGTCAGTTTTGCCATCTGAGAGGCCTCACAATCACCCAGACCCTCCTCAACTGAGAAGACAGAGTCTAACACAAAGAGACACTAAGAACAGAGAGAAGCGGGGACAGAGAGACAGCAGCAGAGAACCACAGGAGACAGTGTGGAGGGTGCCTTTGGGGGCAGGTTTACCTGAACTGGGCAGAGGCCAAGTCAAAGGGGCCGAAGGGCCAGTGAAAGGATGGCCTACGGGAGAAAAGGCAGTCCAGATCAAAGAACTTTATCCTGAATGTTCGTGATCCTATTCCTTCACTGATAAACCCCATAATCGTGAGTATGGTCGGTGATTAATGCGTGGCCATTGGAAGAAATTCCTGAACCCAGCAGAGATCAGTAGCCAGTGCTGTGGGAGGAATGGGTGGTAACAGAATTGGTTAGAAGGAATCGGCCTTGGGCAGTAGACGCTGATAAGGATGCTCCTTCCCCCAAGCTGTATTTACAATTAGTATCAATAGTGATGGTGGAGGGGTGGTGGTTATGTCCTGACCCTGATGGGGTATACAGTTTCCAAAGCTGTAAAGCTTTACAGGATAAAGCCTCATCTTTCACCCACAGAGGGGGCTGATAGATTCAAACTGCTAACCTTGTAGTTAGCAGTTCAGCTCATAATTCACTATGCTACCAGAGCTCCTTAGTAATAGCATCGATTGTTGTTGAGTACCGTTCCTGTATAGGATTCCTGAAGTGGATTTGAACTGCCATCCTCATGGCTAACAGTCCAGTGCTTATTCTACACCACACCAGGACTCCATAGGGGCTCTTTGTCTCTCTTGACTTTCAGTTCCCCCTCCCAGATTTACTCTCAAAAACCTGCCTGCTGTTGAAGCCAAAAAAAAAAATATATATATATATATATGGTACTTGGAGTCCTGGTGAGGTGCTATGGGTTAATGCACTGGACTGCAAGGTCAGTGGTTCAAGCTCACCAGCCGCTCCTCAGAAATCCTATACAGGGTCACTATGAGTTGGAACTGACTCCAAGGCACTTAACAACAAAACTGTAAGATAAGCATTAAACTGCTAACCAAAAGTTTGGTGGTTCAAAACCACCAGCCGCTTCTCAGAAACCCTATACAGAGTTGCTATGAATCTGAACTGACTCAATGGCACTTAAGAACAACAAGAGATTTGTTTGGAGTTATTTTTAAAACGTCTCTTTTAGCCCACAGTAGTGGGATTGCAAGTGGTCCTCAGAAAGTTAACTGTGTCTCTTTAAGTCTAACATCCTGGGCATATTTGGGAACCAGGGAAATTTGGCTGGAGTTTGAAAATGTAAGAACACTGACTCTGTTTAATAATTAAATTGTTCCTAGTAAAGATCATTCAGAGTAACTCCTCTGGATTCACCAGTAGCAAGTTGCAGTCAATTCTGACTCATGGCGACCCCATATAGATCAGAGTAGCACTGTGCTCCATAGGGTTTTTAAAGGTTAATTTTTTTGTAATAGATCACCCAGACTTTCTTCCAAGGCACCTTTAGATGGATTTGAGCCTCCAACATTTTGGTTAGCAGCTAAGCACCGTCAACCCTTTCAACTACCCAGAGACTCCAATGGCCTCACACAGAGCATTGAACATTGGCACTTGCCTATAAGGCCCAAGGAGGTGGCTGAAAAAGTAAACTCCTCAGAGGAAAGGACCTCTACTCCACCAACCCCAGAAAAGGAGGGTAAAACAGGTAAATTGTTAGAGATCATAATCCAGAAGATATTGGACAGGCCTGGGCATGTTTTTAGGAGGCCTGGAAGGCTTGGGAGACTTCCAAGCTGGCTGAACCTCAGAATTCAATTTACAAGGCGCTAAAAAGAAGCTCCCCTCCCCACCCAACTCTCCAGCCCCCTTTTCCTAAACTCCACATCAGTCCTTCTCACTACCACCTCCAATTAAGGCCTGGGTCTCCACCTGGCACACACTGTCAGGGCCTCTCCCAAATCTCTAGGGGCCCAAACCAAGGATGACTATGTGCTAGGGCAGAAAGTGCAGGGGCTTTAGAGTGGGAGGCTCCTGGTTATACCCAGCCCAGATCTTCCACAGTGCTTACTAAATACAGGCACAATGCTTCAAGTGAATGGGGCAAACAGGCTCCCTGCCTCGAAGGACTTGTCCTCGTGGGAGTCCATGGACCTAGGAAGACCCAGCCCAGAGGGAAGCCAGCCAAGGGTGATCTTGGACACTGTACCAGGTAGGGTGCCCACCACTCACCGCCAGTAGACTAGTTCAAAAGAAGCCAAAATGCCCATTTCTACGCGTATGTGAGGATAAAATGTCAACTCTGGAACTTACTAGCTGTTTGACTTCCATACGTCCCTTCACCTCTCTGAACCTATTTTCTCATTTTTAATCAGAGGATGATACTAGCTATATCTCTTAGGCTCTTGTGAAAGCAAAATAAAGTCATAGACACTAGGTACCTAGCAATGTGTTAGCGCCACTATTTTCATTGGGTTCTAGTCCTGGCTTGAGCCCTGGTATGGCGCTGTAGGATAAGCACTGGACTGCTAACCTCAAGGTCAAAGGTTCAAACCCACCAGTCACTCTTCAAACCCTATACAGAGTCACTATGAGTTGGAACCAACTCGGCGGCACACAACGGTCCTGGCTCAGCCACTCAATCCCTCTGTGGCCCTGGACAAGTTCCTTCTTCTGTTGACACTGTTTTCCCAAATGCTGTTGTTATTAAGTGCTGTCAAGTTGGTGCCAACCCATAGCGACCCTATAGAGGGTTTCCAAAGAGCAGCTGGTGAACTTGAACCTTGCAGATCAAACCAATTTTGTAGTCCAGTGCATTAACCCACAGTGCCACACCAGGACTCCAAAATGTCAAATGCAAACATGAAATCATCAGTGACTTCAAAGGGTCCTTCAAACCCTAACATTCCCGTTATACTTATTTTAGGCCTCAGGAGGTGCAAATGGTTAATACACTCGGCTACTAGCTAAAGGTTGGATGTTGAATCTACCCAGAGTTGCCTCAAGAAAAACGCCTGATGATCTACTCCCAAAAAACCAGCCATTGAGAACCCTGTGGAACACAATTCTATTCTGGCACGCAAGAGGTTGCCATGAGTCAGGGCCAACTCAATGGCAACTGGTCCCGATGTGCCAGGTACCAGAGCTTCAGCAGTGAACAGAGCAGTTTAAAACACTGCCTTCATGGAACTAATAGCCTAGCTAACTAATAATACCTAAGAGTATTCATACCTAAGAGTAACATCTAAGGGTATTGATGTTACTGACCTTTTGAATTTTATAGCCTAACTAAATAATATCTAAGTATTCTAAGGTTGTAACTCTACTGTTTTTTGTTTTGTTTTGTTTTGTTTTTTGGCCTCCTTCCCTGGCATGCAAAATATTCATTGTTGCTTTTCTGGGTCCTGACTTGTTCAGTACAGTTTCTTAAAGATGATTTTATCTTGCCAGGAAACTGCCCCATAGGGTTTCCAAGGCTGTAATTTTTACAGAAGTAGATGCCACATCTTTCTCCAGAAAAGGCCCTAGTTCATTAGAACCACTGACAGGCATCTAACCACTGTGGTATCAGGGTTCCTTATGAATAAAATTCAAAACTCAAACCAAACCCACCACTGTCAAGCGGATTCCAACTCATAGTGACTAAGACAGAACAGTACTGCTCCTTAGGGCTTCCAAGCCTGTAAATTTTTACCGAAGCAAGGACTGCCTTATCTTTCTCCCTTGGAACAGCTAGTTGATGAGTTTGAATCACCAATCTTTCAGTTAGTAGCTAAGTGCTTACCACTGTGCCACTAGGGTCTGTATGAACAAGATTCGGCACTGATATTAATCATTTACAGTGGCTTGCTGTTTACAAACAATTTTCATATACATTTCACCTTCCTCTCATAACTCTCTGAACTGAACCCTGGTTAAGCTGTTACCATAGCCCCTGAAGCTTAATAGCAGACCAGCTATGTTAGACTCCAAAACCAGTGCTCTCACCCTTTTGCCATCCACCATCAACAGCCATCCACTCCAGGCACCCAGCAGGTGGCCATTGATTATACATAGTTTGTTCCTGACTGGCCTCCCAATCACTCAGCAACTGAGTCATCTCCCTATATGCAAACCAATTCCCCAACTCAACCCACTTTTTGTTGTGTAAGGAAAAAGTACCTCTATGTATTCTAAAACTTAACAGAAACAGGTTTTGGTTTTTCTCACCGTACTTTGAGCCTCTATTTGTACTGGGAAAATGTGATCAGAATGAAACAGCTCTTAAATGAATTCTTCCATTATGCTCAGATTCACAACTGCTCTGGAGAGGGGAAGAACCTAGAGGAGGTAATCTGGCCCAGAGAAGTTCAGTGAGCTGTCCATAGCCACCAGCAAAGTGGACCTTAGTTTCAATAATGGTCAGCAAGGGCCCCTCTGAGCTGGAGAATTGAAGCTGGAGAGGTACATCTGCTCCCCAAGAGACCAAAGGCCTCACAGCCCCATGAAGGGAAGCTGGGTCCCTCACCCCTAGGATCCTGGGCCAGCCACACAGGTGTAGCCAGGTTCCCAGAATCTATCAAACTCCTCAAATTGCCAGCTGTGGTGTGACCTGGCCCCCTCACTTCTGTCAGGCCATAAAGGCTATAGGGGCACTACTGGGGGATCCTCAAAATCTAGGGCCCATTCTTCCCCTTCCCTAGATGTGAGGAAAGCCCCATGTTTTCTGATACCAGGGGAGGCTTCCCCATCCCTAGGGGCCCTGTGTGGCTCCCAGCATTGTTCCCCATCACATCACCTAGTTCAGAGCCCTTGACCCCAGAGTGTCATTAAGATTCCTCCCCCAGTGCTGGCCATGAGCTTCCTTCCTATCCTCCTGCAGGGCAGCTCCTTCCACCAGCTCTCTCCCTACACACACTCCCTCACAGGCTGTTCCCGTAGCATTTTCTTCTCAACGCTTCACTCCCCTACCCTGCAAAGTTCCTCCTGAGACTGTGCTCCCTCCCTGTCCTGCACAACCACCCCGACAGCCCCGTCCCCGCGCGACTTCTCTAGATATGCTATCTCTCAGTTCGCCTCAGCCCCAACCTCCCACTCCTTCCTAGAGACGGTCCCCTCTCGAAGTCATCTCTCCAGCTCTGCCACCGTCTCCACCTCTCTCTGCTGCCCACTCCCCAAGTACGGGTCCTCCTCCCTCTCCCTCTCCTAACCTGTTCCCCTCCAGCTCTGATCCTCCTTTCCAATCCTCTCACCTCCACTTGATTCCTTCGCTAATCGCCCCACTCTTAGCTGGAGGGGCTCTCCGTCCAGTGGTGCTTGCTGCGCCCCCTCTTACCCGCTTTCGAGTGTTCCCACACAGAGCCTGTGCCTCCCACGGCACACAGCACCCCAGCCCCACAGTGCCCCCAGGAGCACTCCCTCAGCACCCGCCAGGCAGCGCTCGTCTTCTCTTCCTCAGCCTCATACCTGCAACCAGAGCAGAGCAGGAGAAGCCGCCGCCCACTGCTACCCGCTGCGTCTGTCCTAGGCGAAGGAAAAAGGGGCGGACGGACAGCAGCTCCTCCTCGAGTCAAGGGGGCGGGCCGGCAGGCAGGAATTGCGCCCCAGGGTGCTCCCGCTGCCGCCGCCTAGCGCAAGTCTAGGCGATCCCCCGCACGCCACCACCCCCGCCTGACTGCTACACCACGTCCACTTGTTGCACTGGATGCAAGAGAGGCCCACCCAAGCTACTGCAGAATCTTGGGAGTTCTCGTGGTCCTTATCCAAATGGGGAAAACAGAATCCCAGGGAATAGAAATGGCTGCCTAAGGTACCTCTAAACAGTGTTTGCTGAAGCTCTGGAGCCCACTTGAATCTTAAGCTCCAGTTTCTGGGCCTGCCTGATAGGAGTGGAGTTAGTAAAAGGATGGCAAGGAGGAGGGCTTATGTAACAGGAGGGTGGACAAGTGTCCTAGTTAGAAACAGCGGTCCAGTCTCACACCCATACACCCCAACCCCCATTCAGGCTTCTTCTGGTCTTGATAAGACTTCCCTAATTTATTTTTGAACTCTGGTGTGGCGCTGTAGGATGAACACTGGATTGGTAATCACAGGTCAGCAGTTCAAAGCCACCAGCTGCTCTTGGAAATCCTATACAAGGTTTCTAGGAGTCAGAACTACCTAGAGGGCATACAACAACTTATCTTCATTTCTTAGCTTAGAGCCTTATCTCTGCTTTTGGCGCCTGATGTTTTATTCTAGTTCCCACAGGAGACAAGTTTTTGCTGTTAGGTGCCATTGAGTCGATACTGACTCATAGCAACCCTATATACAACAGAATGAAACACTCCCTGGTCCAGGGGCAACCTCACAATTGCTGCCACACTTGAGCCCACTGATGCTGCCACTTTGCCAGTCTATCTCACTGGGGGTCTTCCTCTTTTTCTCTAAACCTCCACCCTACCAAACATGATATCCTTCTCCAGGGCAAGTTTCAGTGTCTCTTCTGACATCCATTTTGACCTTTTCCTTCTTTCTTGTCTTCTTAATTACTTTTTGCTCTCTTCATGTATGATGTTCTTGATGTCATCCCACAACTCTTCTGGTCTTCGGTCTTTAGTGTTTAATGTATCAAATCTGTTTTTCAGATGATCTCTAAATTCAGGTGAGATATGTTCAAGGTCATATTTTGGCTCTCATGGACTTGTTTTCATTTTCTTCAGCTTCAGTTTGAAATTTGCATATGAGCAATTGATGGTCTGTTCCACAATCTGCCCCGGCCTTGTTTTGGCTGATGATTTGGAGCTTCTCCACCATCTCTTTCCACAGATGTTGCCAATCTGAATTCTGTGTATTCCATCTGGTGAGGTCCATGCGTATAATCCTCTCTTACGCTGTGTAAAGAAGGTATTTGAAATGAACAGATCATTGGTTTTGCAGAATTCTATCATGCAATCTCCAGCATCATTTCTATTACCAAGGCCGTATTTTCCGACTACTGATCCTTCCTCTTTGTTTCCAACCTTTGCACTCCAATCACCAGTAATGATCGATACATTTTGATTGCATGTTTGATCAATTTCAGATTGAAACCGTTGATAGAATTCCTTTATTTCCTCCCCACTGGTTTTAGTGGTTGGTGCATAAATTCGAATAATAATTGTAATAACTGGTTTTCCCTCTAGGCATATGAATATTATCCTATCACAGACAGTGTTGTACCTCATGACTGATCATGATTATGCTCCTTTTGACGATGAATGCAACACCACAACTTGTCTGTCAGTTTGTCATACTGTGGTGGCTTTTGAGTTACTGTGATTCTGGAGCCTATGCCTCGGGTGTTTTAAATACCAGTAGGGTCACCCACAGTGGACAGGTTTCAGATGAGCTTTCAGAAGAAAACAGACAGGAAGAAGGAGAGACTAACTACTTCTGAACTACTTCCGAATAGTTACTCACTGAAAACTTTAAGAATAGCAGAGGAGATAAGTAAGGGGACCCATTTCACAAATTGAAAAAGTGATGCTCAGAAAAGTGTCCTAAGATTGTCTAGTGGAGTTGTATCTGTAAGAGAACTGTCAACAAGAAACCCCACCAGCAGCTTTCTTCTGTGTGGCAGACACGTGAGTGCCCACATCAGACTGTAGCCAAAGGAATGATGGACAGTTCAGTTCCAATGCTGATTCCAGTCCCCACCCAAGGTGCTCACCAGGTCTGACACCACTTTCTTGCCTCAGGGCCCTCCCGAAGTAGAGGCCAGCTTAGACGCAACTAGAAGTACATGCAGTTAGCACCCTGGGGCAATCCTTGCTCAATGGTATCTTGGAGCTGGGGAATAAGGTCTTAGAAGATGTAGGTGTCTGAGAGGATTCTGGGTGGCTGTCTGGTTTCCAGGCAGAGAAACTGAGGCTCCATTCCCTGAAGCAGCACCCTAGAAAACAAACTATTCTGTGCTTCTCTCCTTCCTGGTCTCACTCTTATACTCTCTCCCTTTTACTTTCTGGAACAAACTTGCTATGCCTCAGTCTTTGTTCCAGCTCTGTTATTAAAGAAAACCAGAGAAAGAATAGACATAAACCTGAGCCAAGTCCCAGAACTAGCTCAAGACAAGTACCAGTTAAGTCAAGTTTCCTGACTCTTCAACCTTTCCTCACTCCTTCAGAACTGAGAACTCAGTGGGCAGCTGGAAAGGAGGAGTGAAAGCAAAGAGGACAGAATTAGTGAAGAAGCTAACCATACTCACCTTTCCTCCTGTAGACCCAGAGATGCCAACACCTTCCCACCTCAAAACTTTTGCATTTTATGTTTCTTCTGGAAGGCACAATTCCCCAGATAGGTTATATAATTTGTGGGCCAGTGCAAAATGAAAGTTGTGAGGACCCTTGTTCAAGAATTAAGAATTTTATATCAAAGAACATGCTTGTTTCTGCAGTGTACTGGGTTGATGTTGTTAAGTGCCGTCAAGTCATTTCTGACCAATAGGAACCCTGTACAGTGTTTCCGAGGAGCAGCTGGTGAGCTTGAACTGCCAACCTGCAGTTCAAACAGCTTTATAGTCTGGCGCATTAACCCACAGCACCACACTAGGTTGATTTATTGTTGTTAAGTGCCATCGAGTCGATTCCAACCCATAACGACCCTGTATAGGGTTTCCAAGGAGCAGCTGGAGAGCTTGAACCACTGACCTTGCAGTTCAAACAACTTTGCAGTCTGACGCATTAGTCCACAGCACCACACCAACTAGGTTAGTGTTGTAGTTACGTGCCATGGAGTTGGATCTGACTCATAGCGACCCTGTACAGGGTTTCTGAGGGTGTAAATCTTTATGGGAGCAGAAAGCCTCATCATTCTTCTGCAGAACAGCTGGTAGTTTTGAACTGCTGACCTTAAGGTTCACAGCCCTATTTGTAACCACTATGCTACCAGAGCTCCTTAACTGGGTTGATTTGTTGTTGTTGTTAGGGGCTATCAAGTCGGTACTGACTCATAGCGACCTTATGCACAGCAGAATGAAACACTGCCCGATCCTGGACCAACCTCACTACTGTTGCCATGCTTGAGTCCATTGATGCTGCCACTTGGCCAATCCATCTCATTGGGGGTCTTCGTCTTTTTCTCTGACCCTCCACCTTACCAAACAGGATATCCTTCTCCAAACACTGCTCCCTCCTGATAATATGTCTGAAGTATGAGAGACGAAGTTTGGCCATCTTGGCCTCCAAGGAGCACTGTGGCTGCACTTCTTCCAAAACGGACCTGTTGTTCTTTTGGCAGCCCATGGCACTTTCAATATTCTCCTCTAACACCACAACTCAAAGGCATCAATTCTTCTACGGTCTACTTTATTCACTGTCCAGCTTTCGCATGCATATGAGGTTATTGAAAATACCTTGGCTTGGGTCAGGCACACCTTAGTCCTCAAGCTGACATCTTTGCTCTTCAACATTTTAAAAAGGGCTTGTGCAGCAGATTTGCCTAATGCATTACGTCGTTTGATTTCTTGACTGCTGCTTCCGTGAATGTTGATAGTTGAATCAAGAAGAATGAAGTCTACAATTTGACTTGACCTACACCTATGGAAGCAGTAGCTCAAAAGAGGGAACAAGTCCTTACAGCAAGAATCATTCCCACCCCCTCCACACACAGAGTAGACAAGGATGGGCAACTTGGACATTGGCTACCCAAAATGGGGGGTTGGGGGCTACAAAGGCAAGAAGTGACTGGCTTACAAGCTTTCAAGAGGGAACCTAGACCCAGAGGGCCTGGAGGAAGGTAGAATCTCCAGTGAGTAGTATTCAATCTGACTAGGCAGGGCTAATGCAATGAAATGCAGATGGGTCTCTTGTGATACAATAGTGAATCATTGTTATCAGGACTGACTGTGAGGGTTGGAAATGTAAAGGTGGATGATTTATAGCAAGGAGAGGAGTAATTGACTTTTCAGTCTAGGAGCAGAGGTCCCTAGGACCATCAAGGGAGAAGAGCAGAGAGCGGGACACTACCCAGAGATGCCTGAAATGGAGCCAGAGATGATGATGTGGCGCTATGGAGCAACTGGAGACTCTAGACCCAGAGAGGGAGAGTGACTGTGTGCTGAAGACCTGGGGGACACAGGGAAACGATTGCATGGAGGGAATTGTAACCATGGCAATGAGATGATATATGATAGAATGAATGTAAAACTAATGTTTTCCCATGTATACTATCACATAATTCACAATAATTCATTTAAGAAAAAAAAAAGAAGAAGAATGAAGTCCTTGACAACTTCAATCTTTACTCCGTTGATAAAAATGTTGTTTATTGGTCCAGTGGTGAGGATTTTTGTTTTCTTTACATTGAGATGCAATCCATACCGAAGGCTATGCTCTTTAATCTTCATCAATAAATGTTTTAAGTCCTCTTCACTTTCAGCAAGCAAAGTTGTATCATCTTCATATCGCAGGTTGTTAATGAGTCTTCCTCCAATACTGATGCCATGTTTTTCTTCATAGAACCCAGCTTCTCGGATGATTTGCTCAGCATACAGGTTGAATAAGTATGGTGAAAGAATACAACCTTGTTATACATCTTTCTTAATTTTAAACCATTCAGTATCTTGGTCCATGTACAGATTCTCATGTGCATAATTAAGTGTTCCGGAATACTCATACTTCACAATGTTGTCCATAGCTTGTCATGATTCTCACAATTGAAAGTCTTTACATAGTCAATAAAGCACAGGTAAACATCTTTCTGATATTCTCTGCTTTCAGCCAAGATCCATCGGACATTAGCAATGATATCCTTCATTCCACGGTCTCCTTTGAATCCAACTTGAACCTCTGGAAGTTCTATGTCAATGTATGATTGTAGCCATTTCTGTATTACCTTTAGCAAAACTTTACTCGCATGGTATATCAAAGAGATTGTCCAATGATTTCCTCATTCCATTGGGTCACCTCTCTTTGGAATGGGCACAAATATGATCTCTTCCAATCAGGTGCCCAGATAGTTGTCTTCCAAATTTCTTGGCAGAGATGAGTGAGTACCTCCTGTGCCACCTCACTTTCTGGAAAGATTTCAATTTTTATTCCATCAATTCCTGGTGCCTTGTTCTTTGCCAATTCCTTCAATGCACGTTGGACTTCCACTTTCAGTATCATTGGCTCTTGATCATATGCTAGTGGGCAGTGAAACAGTTGCTAGTGGGCTAGTGAAACAGTTGAACATTAACCATTTCCTTTTGGTACAGTGACTCTGTGTATTCCTTCCATCTTCTCCTGATGCTTTCCACATCATTCAATCATTTTCCCAGTGAATCTTTCAATAACAAAAGTCGAGGCTTGAATTTTTTTCTTCAGTTCCCCAGCTTGAGAAATGCTGAGCGTGTTCTTCATTTTTGGTTTTCTGATTTCAGATCTTTACACATTTTGTTGTTATATTTGGCTTTATCTTCTCAAGCTGATCTTCAAAATTTTCCATTCAGGCCTTTGACCTCCTCATTTCTTCCATTTGCTTTAGCATCTCTATGCTGGAGGGCAAGTTTCAGTGTCTCTTCTGACAGCCATTTTGATCTTTTACTTCTTTCTTTTTCCTTTCTTCATGGATGATGTTCTTGATGTCATCCCACAACTCTTCTGGTCTTCAGTCTTTAGTGTTTAATGTATCAAATCTGTTTTTCAGATGATCGCTAAATTCAGGTGGGATATATTCAAGGTCATATTTTGGTTCTCGTGGACTTATTTTCATTTTCTTCAGCTTCAGTTTGAATTTGCATACAAGTAATTGATGGTCTGTTCCACAGTCTGCCCCTGGCCTTGTTTTCACTGATAATATGGAGCTTTTCCATCATCTCTTTCCGCAGATGTAGTCAATTTGATTTCTATGTATTCCATCTGGTGAGGTTCATATGTATAGTCGTCTCTTATGCTGTCTAAAGAAGGTATTTGAAATGAACAAATAATTGGTTTTGCAGAATTCTATCATGTGTTCTCCAGCATAATTTCTATCACCAAGACCATATTTTCCAACCACTGATCCTTCCTCTTTGCTCCCAGCCTTTGCATTCCAATCACCCGTAATGATCAATACATCTTGATTGCATATTTGATCAATTTCAGATTGAAGAAGTTGATAGAATTCTTCTATTTCATCCTCACTGGCTTTAGTGGTTGGTGCGTAAATTTGAATAATAGTGGTATTAACTGGGCTTCCCTGTAGGTGCATGGATATTATCCTAACACAGACCACGTTGTACCTCATGACTGATCTTTTTGCCGATGAATGCAACACCATTCCTCTTCAATTTGTCATTCCGGCATAGTAAACCATGTGGTTGTCAGATTCAGAATGGCCAATACCAGTCCATTTCAGCTCACTAATGCCTAAGATATCCGTTTATATATTCCATTTCATTTTTGGCAATTTCTAATTTTCTCAGATTCATACTTCGTACATTCTATGTTCCAATTTTCAATGGATATTTATAGCCGTTTCTCTTCATTTTGAGTTGTGCCGCATCAGCAAAGGAAGGTCCCGCAGGCTTTACTCCATTCGCATTATCACGATTAACTCAACTTTGAGGAGGCAGCTCTTCCCCAGTCACATTTTGAGTGCTTTCCAACCTGAGGGGCTCATTTTCTGGCACTATATCTGATAGTGTTTCTCTGCTATTCATAAGGTTTTCAGTGACTAAATATTCGGAAGTAGTTCATCACTCTTTCTTTCTAGTCTGTCTTTGTTTGGAAGCTCATCTGTAACCTGTCCACCATGGGTGACCCTGCTGGTATTTAAAATACCAGTGGCATAACTTTCAGAATCACAGCAACTCACAAGCCATCACAGCATGACAAACTGACAGACAAGTGGTGGCAACTCAGTTGATAGAGATGGGTAATTTAGACAGTGGCTATCAAAAATGGAGACAGGGTGTTATAAAGGCATGAAGTAGCTGGCTTACAAGCTTTCATGAGTGTACTTAGTTTTAGAATGGGGTGGGGGGGTAAGGTAAAATCCTCACTGAATAGTTTCCCTCTTCTCCAGATGCATCTGGTGAAAGGCGATGGGAGATGATGTTGATAGGATTTTATGATTTCAATTGTGAGTAATTGTTAGCAGGAATAATTATGATTGTCACAACTGTAATTGTAGAAGATGCAAAATCAAAAGGGGGAAGTAGTTAATCCTGCTTTTCTGGAACAGAGGATTCCAGGACCATCAAGAAGGAAGAGCATGAATGGAGTGTGAGATCCTACCTAGAAAAGTGGAGACAACAGAGGCGCAGAGGCGATGGCATGGAGAGACAGAGCAATTTAGGGCTGTAGGCCTATGGACTAGTAAGGCTGTATGCCTGTGGGCAGGAGGCTGGCTTGCAGAATGTGCCCTTTGGACATTTAAATGAATATATATATTTTGTTTTGTATGTGTGCATCAAACATTTTTTGCTTTGTTCATTTGTGAAATATAAGATATAAATGGGGAGCCACAAGGAGGAAATAGGACAACAGTTGTTGCAGGGAGGGGATTGTAATCACTGAGATGCAACAAAATATATAATTTATTGAATATAAAGCTGATGATCCTACCTGTAAACCTCCATTCAATTCACAATAAAAAGTTAAAAAAAGAATTAAGAATTTTAAAATAGCAAAAGCAAAACTTTAAATCAAATGGGGGAATCTTCTAAGTGTAGGGCCCCATATCTGTGAAGCTAACCCTGTCCCTAAATCGCTGAGCAATGAGCCTCTTCACTCCCCTGTTTAAATGTCACCCTATCAGAGAGACTTCCTTTAAGCACCTCTATAAACTAGCACCCTCATTTCCCTCAGTGTCCACATCACCCATCGCATCCTGTCTGACTCTTGCCACCAGAAAGTAAGCTTCCAGAGGGTATGCCTGAGTTTCCTAGTGCTACCGGAACAGAAATACCATAAGTGGGTGGCTTTAAAGAACAGAAATTAATTTTCTCACGGTTCTGGAGGCTGGAAGTCCAAATCTAGGGTCTTGGTCATGTTGATGTCCTCTTTGTTTGTAGCCCTAGGCTGTCCTTGGTTCCTTGGTTATCCTACATATCTGTCTTCTCCAGATTGTACTTGATTCTGTGTCTAATCTTCTCTTTTTATAACTAGAAGTGATTAGGTTTAGAACCCATCTGATTCAGTTCGATCTAATTAGCAAAACAAAGAAAACCTTTGTTACAAATAGGATTAGGTACATGGGTGTAGTTGCTCCTCAGAAACTCTATACAGGGTCGCTATGAGTTGGAGCCGACTCAACTGTACTTAACAATAGCAACAACAAGGGGTTAGGATTCCATCACATATTTGGGGGAAACTTAACTTAGTCCATAATAGGTCAGCAGTAGTGTCAGGCGACTGCTATACCCCAGGACCCTAACAGTTCCTGATTCAAAATAGGTGCTCAACAGAGAGGGAAGGAAAAGCCAGAAAAAAAGACAGGAAGGGAGACGGGGAAGAGGAGAAGAAAGAGGGAGTGAAGAGGAAAGGGAGGGAAAAGAGAAGGAATCTTTCCACCAGGAGCAGGCCTAGGCTGAGGGAGAGGAAACTTTTGACTTTAAATAAAATTTGCAATTGTGAATGCTACCTTTCTGAGGTGAAATGAAACTATTTTGAGGCCTTTTTTTTTTTTTTTTTTTTTACTCTGAGCATGCCCAGTCATAGAATCTGCTTCTAGGTTTAACTGAGAGACAAGAAGAAACAAGCCACAGAAAGTGTCTGAAGAGGCATCCACATCTGTCAAATCAATTCCTACTCATTGTGAGTCTATAGGCTGGAGTCTTGGAAACACTGGGACGGTTTTCTACCCTGACTATAATGTCCCTATGAGTAGGAAGCAACTTGACAGGAGTAGGTTTTAGATTTTCATTAAACTTTATGGAAACAGACTGTATCGCATCTTTTTCCTGTGGAGTGGCTAATGGGTCCAAAGGGTTAGCAGCTGAGCACTTAACCACTGTGCCACCAGGGCTTCTAGTTTAACAGACAGTGGGGGCAAAAGACAAAGCTGTTTTCTTTGGTATCTCATGAGTCCCACTTTGTTCAGAGTGCTGATCCCACATGCATATCTATCTTCCGTTCCCCCCTTCTTTTCTTTCTTTTTTTTTTTTTTACCACAAGTAGTTGCATATTCTTAGAGATCATTCCTCTGTACACAAAAGAGACTTCCTCATTCCTATTTATGGCTGAACAATTTCCTCTGTATGTTGTTGTTGTTGTTGTTAAGTGCCTTCGAGTCGGTTCCGACCCATAGCGACCCTGTACAGGGTTTCCAAGGGTGTAAATCTTTACGGGAGTAGAAAGCCTCATCTTTCTCCCGCGGAGCAGCTGGTAGTTTCTGTATGTATGGATCATGATTTTCTTAACCAATCTCCCATTTGTGGACATTGAAATTGTTTCCAGTCTTTTGCTTTTAAACAATGATGCAACCAATGGCCTGTACCTACATCATTTCACCCACATGCAAAGATGTTTATAAGTGGAAGTCCTAGAAGTAGAATTATTGAGTCAAAGGAAATTTTGTTGACAGGAAACTGCCAAGTTTGTCCTCCGCACTGGGCTAGTTTCTACTCCCCAAGCAATGTATGAGCACCTGTTACACCTACCAATAGTGTATGGTATGAAACTTTTTGAACTTTGACTATCTATTAAGTGAAAAATGGACTTTAGTATCCTTTTAGTGTTCTGGTGTGGTGCTGTAGGATAAACACTGGACCAAAAGGTCAGTTTGAACTGCAAGGTCAGTGACCCAAACTCACCAGCCACTCCTTGGAAATTCTATACAGGGTCACTATGACTCAGAACTGACCTGATGATGTTTAACAATAACAAGAAGAGTATCCTTTTACTTCACATTTGTTTTTTGTTTTTGTGAGTGAGACAGAACATTAATTTTAAAATAAAACATTTTTTAGGAAAAATAATTAACCCACAATCCCACCCCTAATACTCCAGATGGCTTTTATTCTCATTCTCTTAAGATTACTGCCCATATCAGGAATTGATTTTCATCACTTTGATCAGAAAACATAGAGTGCCTGGGTTAAGGCATTCAGGTACTAAATTAAAGGCTGGTAGTTCAAGTCTACCCAGAGGCACCTAGGAAGAAAAACCTGGCAATCTACTTTCCAAAAAATTAGACCTTGAAAACTCTATGGATATTAATATTCCTCATGAACATAGATGCAAAATTTTCAACAAAATCCTAGCCAATAGAATCCCCAACAACATAAAAAAAAAAAAAAAAAACATCAAGACCAAATGGGATTCATATACCAAATGTGCAGGGCTGGTTCAGTATTCCAAAGGAAATCAAGGTAATCCACCACATAAATAAAACAAAGGAAAACAATCAGATGATTGTTATCAGTTGATGAAGAAAAAGCATTTGACAAAATCCAACACTCATTCCTGATAAGATACTCAACAAAATAGAAATAGAAGGGAAATTTCTCAACATAATTAAGGGCCTATATACAAAACCAGGAGTCCTGGTGTGATGCTGTGGGATAAAGCACTGGACTGCAAGGTCGATTTGAACCACAAGGTCGGTGGTTCAAACTCACTAGTCACTCCTTGGAAACCCTATACAGGGTCGCTATGAATCAGAAATCAATTGACAGCACACAACAACAACAACATATAAAACCAACAACCAACATCACTTTCAATGAAGAGAAATTGAAAGCATTCCCTTTGCCAACTGAAACCCAAGATGCTCTTTAGCACCACTTCTAATCAATATTGTGATGGCAAAAAAAGGGATATTAATGGTATCCAAATTGACAAGGAAGAAGTAAAACTCTCTTTGCAGATGACATGATCCTATACTTAAAATCCCAAAGCATCATCAAGAAAATTATTGGAGCTCATTATTCAGCAAAGTGTCAGGGCACAAGATCAAAAATTCAAAAACCAGTTGGATTCCTTTACAATAGTAAAAATATCGCTGAAAAGGAAATAAGGAAAATAATTGCACTTACAATGTTGTTGTTGTTAAGTGTCATCGAGTCAATTTCCAAGGAGCAGCTGGTGAATCTGAATCACCAACCTTGTGGTTCAAACCAACATTTCAGTCCAGTGCATTATCCCACTAGGACTCCAGTATTTAGCTATCCAAAAGATGAAATACTCAGGAATAAATTTTACCACAGAAGCAAAAGACCTGTACAAAGAAAACTACAAAACAGGAGATTTTTTTTTTTTTTTTCTAATAGAAGAAAATACCATGCTCATGGATAGACAGACTCAACATTGTGAAAATGTCAACATTACCCAAGGCAGTCTATAGATATAATGCAATCCCAATTTAGATTCCAACAACATTCGTTAAAGTGATAGGAAAATGAATCCTAACTTTATATGTAAAGGAAAGGGACCCAGAATAATCAAAGCATTACTAAAAAAGAACAAAGCAGGAGGCCTCTCACTTCCCAATCTCAAAACCTACTCCACAGTCACAGCAGTCAAAACAGCCTGGGACTGGTACAACAAAAAACACATAGACCGAGGAAACAGAATTGAGAACCCAGAAATAAATCCATCCACCTATGTTTAGTTGATCTTTGATAAAGGACCAAAACACATTAAATGGGGAAGAGATTGTCTCTTCAACAAATGGTCCTGGCAAAATTGGAAATCCATTTGCAGAAGAATGAAACAAGACCTATATCTCACACAATATACAAAAATGAATTAAACATAGATTAAAAGCCTAAATATAAAACTTAGAACTATAAAGATCATCAATGAAATAATAAGGACAAACTTAGGGGTTCTGATTTATGGCATAAATATACTTTCAAGCATAACTGAAAATACACATGCAGCAAAAGACAAAATAGATGATTGGGACCTCCTAAAAATTAGACACCTATGTGCACCAAAAGATTTCACCAAAAGAGTAAAAATAGAACCCACAGAGTGGGAAAAATAGTTTGGTAATGACATTTCAGACAAGGGACTCCTCTAAAATATATAGAACACTTCAACACCTCAACAAAAAGACAAATAGTCCAATTTGAAAATTTTTAAGATGACATGAACAGGCACTTTACCAGAGAGGACGTTTGGATATCCAATAAACATATGAGGAAATTCTCATGATCATTAGACATTTGTTGTTGCTGTTGTTAAGTGCCATCAAGTTGGTTCCAACTCATAGCAACCCTGTATAAGGTTTCTAAGGAGCAGCTAGTGAGCTTGAAATGCTGACCTTGAAGTTCAAACCAACCTTGCAGTCCAGCGCATTAAACCACAGCACCATACCAGGACTCCATTAGCCGTTGTTGTTAACTGCTGTAGAGTTGATTCTGACCCATAGCAACCCTGTATAGGGTTTCCAAGGAGCAACTAGTGAACTTGAACCAACAACCTTGCAGTTCAAACGGCTTTGCAGTCTGACGCTTTAGCCCAAAGTGCCACATCAGGACTATATTAGCCATTGGTGGTGGTGGTTAAGATGATAATATCTCATTGTTGTTTGGATTTGCATCTCTCTAATGGCTAAAATTAGCCATTAGAAAGATGCAAATCCAAACAACAATGAGATATTATCAACTCACTCCAGCACTAATGTTGTTAAGTGCCATTGAGTCAATTCTGACTTACCCTGTACAGGGTTTCCTAGGAACAGCTGATGCATTTGAACTGCCAACCTGTGGTTTGTAATACAGTGCCTATTCTACAGCACCACACCAAGAGTCCCAGCATTATTAGCAAAGTTAAAAACAACAACAACAACAAAAAAAAAAAAAACAGAAAACAACAAATGCTGGTGAGGGTGTAGAGAGACTGGAATCCTCTTACACTGCTGATGAGACTGTAAAATGGGGCAACCACTGTGAAAAACTTGCATCTCAATGTCAGGAAAACAAAAATCCTCACCACTGGACCAATAAAAAACATTCTTATCAACGGAGAAAAGATTGAAGTTGTCAAGGACTTCATTCTTCTTGGATCAACTATCAACACTCGTGGAAGCAGTAGTCAGGAGATCAGATGACATATTGCATAGGGCAAATCTGCTGCACAGGAACTTTTTAAAGTGTTGAAGAGCAGAGATGTCAGCTAGAGGACTAAAATGCGCCTGACCCAAGCCATGGTATTTTCAATAACCTCATATGGATGTGAAAGCTGGACAGTGAATAAGGGAGATCATAGAAGAATTGATGCCTTTGAATTGTGGTGTTGGAGGAGAATACTGAAAGTGCCATGGACTGCCAAAAGAACCAATAGATCTGTTTTGGAAAAGGTGCAGCCAGCGTGCTCCTTGGAGGCCAGGATGGCTAAGCTTCGTCTCTCATACTTTGGACATATTGTCAGGAGGGAACAGTCGCTGGAGAAGGATGTCATGCTGGGTAAGATGGAGGGTCGGAGATAAAGAGGAAGACCCCCCCAACGAGATGGATCGGCCAGGTGGCATCATTGATGGCGTCAAGTTTGGCAGTGGTGGTGAGGTTGGCCCAGCATCGGACATTATTTCATTCTGCTGTGCATGGGGTCACTATGAGTCAGTTCTGATTCGATGGCACCTGACAACAACAACAACTGTGAAAAACAGCGTGAAGCTTTCTAAAAAAGTTGAAAATAAAAACGCTGCTTGACCCAGCAATACCTCTACTTGGTATATACGCTCAAGAAATAGGAGCCATGACATGAACAGAAATATGCACACCCATGTTTGCTGCAGCACTATTCACAATAGCAAAGAGATAGAGACAGCCTAAATGCTCATCAACAGAAGAATAGTTCAACAAACTTAGATACATACACACAATGGAATGCTACACATCTTTGAAGAACAATGATGAATTTTGGAAACACTCCATAACACAGATAAACCTAGAGAACATTATGCTGAGTGAAATTAGTCAATCACAAAAGGACAAATAGTGTGTGAGACCACTATTATAAACAGTCAAGAAAACGTTTTCCTGCTAAGAGACACATTCTTTGATGATGACCAGGAATGGGAGGGAAGAAAGAGTCATTCACTAGCTAGAGGGTAAACTAGGTAGCATACTGGATTACAAATTGGGCTGTTAACCAGCTGGTACCTGGGAAAAAAGTAAGGCTTTCTGTTCCCATAAAGATTTACAACCTTGGAAATCCTGTACAGGATGACTATGAGTCAAAAACTACTGGATCTACAATAACAAAAAGATGGAGACAGCCAAAGTGCCCATCAACTGAAGAATGGATAAACAAGCTGTGGTACATACACACAATGGAGTATTATGCTACCTTGAAAAATAACAAGGAAGCTGCATGCCACTTCCTAACATGGATGAACCTTAAGGACGTTATGTTGAGTGAAATCAGTCAGTCACAAAAGGAAAAAATACTGCCTAGGACCACTACTGTAAAAGACTAAGAAAAAGAACCCATACTAATCTACTAAAGTGGATTCTTAGCTGGTTGCTAGGACATAGGGGTAGGGTTAGGGGCAGGAGGGGAAGGTGGAGCACAGGGCAGGGAATATACACAGGATCATTTGGGTGTTGGGGAGGGGGGCAATATACAAGTAGAGAGAGGGAAATGGAAGAACAAAGCAGATGGGAGAACAATTAAACAGGTATGAATGGGCTAAATGGGACAGAGGTAAAAAATGATGCAGGCACAGCCTCAGAACAACAGGGCTCTGGGATACAGAGACTAAGACATGGTTGGAATGGGGAAAAGGGGGAATAATGTTAAGATGCTTGGCTGTCTTTTGAACCTTTGTTTTCCATGCATTATATTATAAAACAGACACTGGAGGGGGAGAGAAAGGAATAGCCAGAAATATCACCATAGAAAGCTTGTAAGTCCGTCTTCTGCCTATAACTGATGGGAATACCTAAAATGGGGCTACAATGTGTCCAGTGAAGGAGGTTTCCTGAGGAGCCTCTGCATTACATCAGACTATAGGTGGAAACCTGAACCACATCCAAACCTTCAAAGACAGGAAATTTTACACTTGAAAGGACGAGCAGACCAGCCTGGAGCAGCTAGAAAACCAGAAGATACTTCTTGAAAGAAAGAACTACAGGAAAAATACAAAACAATAAGGGCAGTCAGACTGTTACCATAAGTACAAGCAGTTTTTTTTGTCTAGGAGACATCAAGGCAAGTGGTTGGGTCCTCTCAGTGCAAATTCTCTTCCAAGACTAAGACGCAATGGAAATACACACTCTGATTGGCGACCACGCATGTCACCGATAAGGGGAAGTGACCAAAGAACATCAATGAAGCAGCAAGCTAAGCCCTACATCATTCAGCAGACTGTGAACTCAGGTGGAGACCTGGTCGGCCAGCATTGAGGCAAGACCTAGGGACTCATGGGCTCAGAGTCAATGACACAGCCACAGAGGACTAGAGTGGAGAGTGAAGTGGCCAGCTGATAAGAAGAGAGGGCAGACAGACGCAAGAACACCCGCACTTGCAGATGATACCCAGCTGATCTGGTTTCAATGACTGGATGAACAGAGCTCAACCCGAAGAAGAAAGAAGAGGAAAAAAGCGTCATCTGATACAATTCGATAAACATGACCTACACCTATAAATGCAGTAGTTCAAAAGAGGAAACAAATCCCTGCTGCAAGAACTATTCCCACCCCCTCCACACAAAGAGTAGACAGGGATGGGCAACTTGGACATTGCCTACCCAAAATGAGGGGGAGGGATACTAAGGCAAGAAGTGACTGCCTTAGAAGCTTTCAAGAGGGAACCTAGATCCAAAGGGCGTGGAGGAAGGTAGAGTCTCCAGTGAATAGTATACAGCCTGTCCAGGAAGGGCTGATGAAATGCAGATGGGTATCTTGGGATGCAATAGTGAATAATTGTTATCAGGACTGATTATGAGGTTCAGAAATGTAAAGGTGGACGGTTTATAGCAAGAGGGGGAGTGATTAACTTTTCAGTCTAGGAGCAGAGGGCCCTGGGACCATCAATGGAGAAGAGCAGAGAGCGGGACCGTACCCCGAGAAGCAATGAGGCCTGAGATAGAGGCAGAGAAGATGACGTGAAGAGATGGAGTACGTGGGGACTTGAGATCCAGAGAGGGAAAGTTGATGTGTGCTGAGGACCGTTGGAGGGGGAGGGCAGGCTTGCAGGGTATACCTTTTGGTTGGGTGATGATGCATGGACGGGATGGTAACTATGGCAATGAAACGATGTACGATAGAATGAATGTAAAACTAATGTTCTCCCATGTAAACTATCACACAATTCACAATAAAGCATTTATTAAAAAAACAAAACAAACTGCTGCATGACACACAGCCACCACCATCAACAGAAAGTAGATATGTGTTAACTTGGGTGGCAGGGAAGGCAATAGACAGTGAGAGGGAGGTTGGCAGAAGTAAGGTGAGGGTAGGGGAGGATACAGAGAGGAGTGTAATCATTAAAGGGAACAGCAGTAAATACTGTTAACTGATAATATATGGAACGGATTGTAATCATTGAAATGAAACAAAGTGTAGATTTGTTGAATATAAAACTGATGATCTGCTATATAAACCTTTACTTAATTCACAATAAAAAGCAAAAACCCTATGGAGCACAGCTCTACTCTGACTGGAATCACCAGTCAGAGTAGAATGGAAATAGAATGGAAATTTGGGGGGGGGGGGAGAGAGAAAACAGAGAATTTAATGTTCTGTTCTTTCATTTTAGTTTAAATAATTGTGTTTTTGCAACAAATATGTTGTTGTTATTGTTGTGAGGTGCTCTTGAGTGGGCTCTGACTCATAGTGATGCTATGCACATGGAACAGAAGACTGCCTGGTATTGCGTGCGTCATCTGTACAAGTGTTATGTTTGAGGTCATGGTTGCTACTAGTGTGTTAATCCATCTTGTTGGGGTCTTTCTCTTTTTCGCCGACCCTCCACTTTACCAAATATGATGGCCTTCTCCAGGGACTGGTCTCTCCTGACAACATGTCCTAAGAATGAGAAATAAAGTCTTGCCATCCTTGCTTCTAAGGAGCATTCTGGTTGTACTTCTTACAAGACAGATTTGTTTGGACTTCTGGCAGTCCATGGTACTTTCAATATTCTTCACCAACATCGTAATTCAAATGGTCTTCCTTGTTCATTGTCCAACTTTCATGGGTATATGAGGGGATTAAAATTACTCATGTACTAATCAGGATGAGCTAGGTTATGCTGCAATAACGAACAACTCCAGTATCTTAGTGCCTACAATTCGATTGAGGACTCCTAGTGTGGTGCTGTAGGATGAGCACTTGGTTGTGAACCACAAGGTCAACAAATCAAACCCACCAGCTGCTCCTCGGAAACCCTATACAGGGTCGTTAAGAGTCAGAAGTGACTCAGTGGCACAAACAACAACAATTAGGTTGTAGGTCTTGTGCACTCTATATGTCCATTGCTGTGGCTCTACTCCATGTCATCCACACTCCAGGGCTGATGGAGCAGCCCTGAGATACAGCCAGCTACCTCCACAGAGTTTAACTTACCAACCACTGCCACTGAGCATCCCTACATAGGGTTTTCCAGGATGTAATCTTTATGCGAGCAGAAAGTCACATCTTTCTTCCAAAGAGTACTAGTGAGTTTGAACTACTGATCTTTTAGTTAGCAGTACAGTGCTTATCCTACAGCACCACCAGAGTTTAAAATGTTCATGTTGTTGTCGTTAGGTGCTGTGGTATCAATTTTGACTCATACCCCACATGACAGAGTAGAACTAGTTCATAGGGCTTTGTTCGCTGTAATCTTTATGGAATTAGTTCTCCAGGTCTTTCTCTCCAGGAGCCCCTGGTTGGATTTGAGTCACCAACCTTTTGGTTAGCAGCTGAAAGCCTCGCCATTGCACTACCAGAGCTCCTTGATAAATTGCCTACCAACTCTTAAAATTTTCTGCTCAGGAATAACATAATTCATGCATTCATGTTTCATTGATTAAAGCACATCACATGACCACAAGTAGCGTCAAGGGGAAGTGGAATCCTATCATATTTCTAGGAAGGAAAACAAAAACAGTTGTAGCTAGTGGCTATCCAAGTGGCCCTGTGGCAAATGATTAAAAGTTCACTGCTAACTGAAGGCTGGCCTTTGGAACCCACTCAGGTCCTTGATCTTTTTTTTTGTAAAGATTATTATTGTTGTTGTTGTTGATTGCTATCAAGTCAGTTCTGACTCATAGCAACCCTGTATAGAGTTTCCAAGGAGCGGCTGGTGAGTCCTGATGTGGCGCTGCAGGTTAATGCACTGGACTGCAAGGTTGGTTTGAACTGCAAGATAGGTGGTTCAAGCTCACCAGATGCTCCTTGGAAACCTTGTATAAGGCTACCATGAGTCGAAACCACCTTGATGGCACTTAACAACAACCACAAATCTCCACTTTTGTTTTTCCTTATTTCCTCTCTTCTTTTTTTTCCCCCTTTCGGTCTTTCTTTACTGTTTTCTACACATTTCCTCTTTTCATCATCCCTTTCCTTAGTTCTCCTAAGTTGTTTTTTTTTTTTTTCTTCCAATTCCGTACTTTGATTTCCTCTTGTTTTTCTCTTCCATAGCTCCATTTCCCTGTCCCTCTTTTCTTATTTTAGTTATCATATTCTTTTTTTTTCTGGTTGCTGCCTGTTATTAATTATTTTTTCTCCTTTAATATTTTCTCTTTTCATTGTTGGTTGGTTGCTTACTTATTTTCTTTTGTTTTCTATTGGGAGAGCTTGGAAGGGGGGTTCTCCTCTTTCCCATCCAACAGGAAATAGCAACCATGCCTGTATAGCCCTGCCACAACAATATCCTATGCAGCTTTCCCACTGGGCAAGAGACAATACTAACTCCTATACCACCTGGTCAATGATATACAGCAGCTAACACCAGCCAAATACACCCTAAACTGAGGTGCAAGAACAGTGAATGAAGAGCATGCACATGCTTCCATGCTCTAACTACACCCAAAGCAGACAGTTGGTGAGAGCCTACTAACACATCAGCATACAATCACCAATTAAATGCAAACCTAAAGAACACCACAATGCCTTGGAGACAACAGACATTTTTAGCAAGCATGAAGAAACAAAAGAGAATTGGTCAAACAATTGACTAAGATGCAGAGCCAGAAAATGCTTCTGAGAAGAAAAGGTAACTGAAAAGAAATTCAAAAGAATAATATTTAGGTACTCTCAAAGGGCTCACAGAAAGATTGAGGAGAGCAAGGAGAACACAGAAAATACTTTAGAAGGATTCAGGAAAATACTACATGAACAAACAGACAAATTAAACACAAAATTTGAAATAATATAAAACTTGCAATTAGAAATCCGGAAGATTAATGCTAAGATTTCAGAAATGGACAATATATTGAAAGGGCAAAGGAATAGATTTGAAGCAATGGAAGCCCTAATTAGTGAACTTGAAAAAAAATCTCTCAATACTAGTATGCTAGAAGAACAACCAGAAAAAAAGAATGAAAATATCCAAAGAAAGCCTAAGAGTTATGTGGGACACCATGAAGAGGAACAACTTATAGGTGATTAGAAGTCAAGAACGTGAAATTTAAAAAATCGTTGAAGAGTTATTGGAAGAAACTTCCCTAACACTATGAAAGACAAGAAGATAGGCATATAAGAAGTTGAATGAACCCCCAAAGAAAATCACCAAGACATCTCAAAATCACACTTTCCAAAACCAAAGACAAGAAAAATGTCCTGAGAGTAGCTCAGGAAAAACATACAAAAATGTTACCTACACTCTCCAAGACTGAAACTCAAAGGGAGCACATGACTAGGCATGTAACTTTGCTGGTGACCACGTTGGTCTCCTGGTGAGTGGAAGAGGAGAACAAGACAGCAATGAAAATATGGGCAGAGTTTGATCATGTTCCAAAGACTCCTGTCGACCTGGAGATGAGAGAGAGAAGAGGAAGGTCTGGTTGGTCCAAAGTGTGGTGAGACCTGGGGACTCCTGAGCCCATGGACAAGGACATAGCCATGGAGGGCTAGAGCTGAAAGTGAAGCATCCAGTTGATATGAAGTGAGGGGAGATGCACAAGAATGCCCAAACTTGTAGATAGTACCCTTGACCTAGCTTTGATGGCTTGATGATCAAAACTCGACTACAGGAAGATAAGAAAAGAAAAGGAAAAAAAAAAATTTTTTTTTGATAAAGGAAACAAGTGTAAATTGCTAGAATTTGATGAATTTGGCCTATACTTATGTATGTGGTAGCTCAACCCAAGGACCATCAAGGGAGAAGCACACAAGCAGAATGCAGGACCTTATCCAGAGAAGCAGCGATGCCAGAGACGGAGGCAGAGATGGGGAGAGGGGGAGCAACTGAGGACTCTAGATTCATGGGAAGAGAGGGACTACAAGCTGGTGGCCAGGAGGCAGACCTGCAGAATGTGCCCTTTGGAGATGTAAATTATTATATATGCCTGAATAGGGTTTTTTTGTTTTTGTTTTTTTAAAAAAAGCTAAAGTGGATAGAGAGAAATACAGTTAACTGATGGTACATGGAGGGGATTATAATCATTGTAATGAAACAAGGTGCATGATTTGTTGAATGTAAAACTGATGATCTGCCCTGTAAACTTTCACTCAATCCACAATAAAAACCTTAATTTTTTTTTTAATTTTCATGTGATATTAATATAATCCAATGATTAGAGCAGAAATAAAATTGAAAAAAGAAAGACAATAGAAAGAGTCAATAAGACAAGAAGTTGGATCTTTGAAAAGATTATTAAAATTGAAAAAACATTGGTAAATCTACAAAAAAGAGAAGATCACAAATAACATGAGTAAGAAATGATGTGGGTGACAACACAACAGAACCAATAGAAATAAAAGGATAATAAGAAAATACTTAAAGAATTGTAGGCCAACAAATTTGAAAATCTAGAAGAAATGGACAAAGTCCTAGAAACGCACGACCTACCTAAACTAGACTGAAGTAGAAAACTTGATAGGCCTATAACAAGAGAAGAAATTGATCAAGTCATTTAAAAAACTCCCATCTAAAAAGTCTAAGTCCAAATGGCTTTACTGGTGAATTCTACCAAACACTCAGAGAACAGCTGACACCAATTCGACTCAAAATCTTCCAGAATAGTGACAAGGAAGGAAAAAATGCCAAATTAATTTTACGAAGCAAGAATAACTCTGATACCCAAACTAAGCAAAGACATCACTAAAAAAGAAAATTATAGACCAATATCCCTCATGAACATAGATGCAAAAATTCTCAACAAAATCCTAGCCAATAGAATCCAACTATACATATATAAGGAGCTCTGCTAGCATAGTGGTTATGAATCGGGCTGCTAATCTCAGGATCAAAAGTTAGAAAAAAGTTTCTCTGCAGGAGAAAGATGAGGCTTTCTGCTCCCGTAAAGATTTACAGCTTCGGAAACCCTGTACAGGGTCGCTATGAGTCGGAAGCAACTCCAC
>NW_006408565.1:11732121-11734144 GCF_000296735.1 Chrysochloris asiatica | reverse complement strand
CTTCTTCCAACACAGATTTCTTTGTTTTTTGGCAATCCATGGTACCTTTAATATTCTTCTCCAACATCATAATTCAAATGCATCAATTCTTCTATCATCTTCCTTTTTTATTGTCCAACTTTCACATGCATATGAGGCAATTGAAAACACCATGGCTTGGGTCAGGTGCACTTTAGTTCTCACACAGACATCTTTGCTCTTAAACATTTAAGGAAGTCTGTGCAGCAGATCTGCTTAATGCAGTACACCGTTTGATTTCTTGATTGTTGTTACCTTGAGTATGTTGTTGTTATGTGCCGTGGAGTGGATTCCGACTCATAGCAACCCTGTACAGGGTTTCCAAGGCTGTAAATCTTTACAGGAGCAGAAAGCCTCATCTTTCTCACGTGGAACAGCTGGTAGTTTCAAATTGCTGACCTTGCGGTTCACAAACCAATTCGTAACCACTACACTATAGAGCCAAGCAAAATGAAGTCTTAGACAACTTCAATCCTTTCTCTATTTATCATAATGTTACTCTAGTGGTGAGTATTTTTGTTTTCTTTATATTGAGGTGCAACCTGTTTACAATAGCCACCCAAAAGATTAAATATTTGAGAATAAATCTAGCCAGAGAAACAAAAGACTTACACAAAGAAAACTACAAAATACCAAAAGAGACATGCAGAAATGGAGGAATAAACCATATTCATGAATAAGAAGACATTGTGAAATGTCAACACTACCCAAACAAGGAATAATGCAATCCCAATCCAGATTCTAACATCATTCTTTAAAGAGACAGAAAAAGTAATCACTAATTTTATATGGAAAGGAAAGAGACCTCGGGTAAGCCAAACATAACAAAAAGAAGAACATAGTAAGAGGCCTCTCACTTCTCTATCTCAGAACCTACTACACGGTCACAGTAATCAAAACAGCCTGGGACTGGTACAATGAAAAACACATAGATCAATGAAACAGAATTGAGAACTCAGAAATAAATCCATCCACCTGTGTTCAGTTGATCTTTGACAAAGGACCAAAACACACTAAATGGAGAATTAGTCTTTTCAACAAATGGTCCTGGCAAAATTGGAAATCCATTTGCAGAAGAATGAAACAAGATCCACATCTCACACCATATAAAAACAAAGTTAATGTGGATTAAAGACCTAAATGTAAAACCTAGAACTATAAAGATCATCAATGAAATAATAGGGACAAACTCAGGGGTTCTGCTGCTGCTGCTGTTATTGCTATGTACCATCAAATCAGTTACAACTCATAGAGACCCTGTATAGGATTTCTGAGGCTGTAAATTTTTACATAAGCAGAAAGCCACATCATTCTCCCACAGAGCAGTTGCTGGATTTGAACTGCTAATCTTGTAGTTAACAGCATAATGCATAACCCACTATGCTACCCGGGGTCCTTAGGGACTATGATACATGGCATAAATACACTATCAAACATAACTGGAAACACACAAACAGCAAAGACAGATAACTAGGACCTTCTAAACATTAAACACTTATGTGGAATCAAAAATTTTCACCAGAATTTGCCCACAAGAAAACGAGCCACAACACAAGAAGATATATGCACACCAATGTTCATAGCAGCACTGTTTACAATAGCAAAAAGATGGAGACAGCCAAAGTGCCCATCAACTGAAGAATGGATAAACAAACTGTGGTACATACACACAACGGAATATTATGCTACCTTGAAAAATAACAAGGAAGCTGCAAGCCACTACCTAACATGGATGACCCTTGAGGACATTATGTTGAGTGAAATTAGTCAGTAACTAAAGGACAAATACTGCATAGGACCATTACTGTAAAAGACTAAGAAAAAGAACCCATACTAAAGGGGTGGTGGATTCTTTGCTGGTTGCTGGGATGTGGGGGTGGGGTGAGGGGAGGGAGGGGAAGGTGGAGCACAGGGCAGGGAATAGACACAGGATAGTTTGGGTACTGGGGAGAGGGGCAATATACAAAAAGGGAGAGGGGAATGGAAGAACAAAGCAGATGGGAGA
>NW_006408565.1:11728739-11730706 GCF_000296735.1 Chrysochloris asiatica | reverse complement strand
AAGAGCAGAGAGCGGGACCCTACCCAGAGAAGCAGTGATGCCTGAGATGGAAGCAGAGATGATGACGTGGAGAGATGGAGCAGTTGGGGGCTTTAGACCCAGAGAGGGAGAGGGACTGTGTGCTGAAGACCTGGGGAGTGTGGGGGGTAGGCTTGCAGGTTATACCCTTTGGTTGGTTGATGATGTATGAAGGGGATTGTAACCATGGCAATGAAACGATATACGATAGGATAAATGTAAACTATCACATAATTCACAATAAAACATTAAAAAAACTTTTTTTTTCACCAGAAGATTAAAAAGAGAACTCACAGACTGGGCAAAATACATTTTTTTTGCAGTTTCAGACAAGGCACTACTCTCTAAACTGTTCAGAACACTTCAACAAGAAGACAATTTTAAAAGTGGGCAGAGGACATTTCACTAAAAAGGACATTTGGACAACCTACTAATCTATGAGGAAATAAATGTGAGCATTTGTTGTTGTTGTTGTTATGTGCCGTGGAGTTGGTTCCGACTCATAGCGACCCTGTACAGGGTTTCCGAGGCTCTAAATCTTTACGGGAGCAGAAAGCCTCATCTTTCTCCCGTGGAACAACTGGTAGTTTCAAGCTGCTGACCTTGCGGTTCGCAGCCCGATTCATAACCACTATGCTATTATTGTTTGTTACTGTTAAGTGCCGTCGAGTCAGTTCTGATTCATAGCGACCTTGCATAGGGTTTCTGAAGAGCAGCTGGTGGGTTTGAATTGCTGACCATGTGGTTTGCAGTCCAGTGCCACTACAGCGCCATGTCAGGAGTCCAACAATACCATATATGACCCAGCAATCCCTCTACTTGGTATATATCCTCTTGAAATAAGAGCCATGACACAAATGGATATGTGCATATTCATGTTCATTGCAACACTATTCACAGTAGCAAAAAAGAAAGAGACAGAATAAATGCTCATCAACAGAAGAATGGTTAAACAAACGTTGGTACCTACACACAGTGGAATACTATGCAATGTTGAAGAATAACAATGAATCTGAGAAACACCTCGCAACATGGGTGACCCTAAAGGACATTATGCTGACTGAAATTAGTCAATCACAAAAGGACAAATATTATATGAGACCACTGTTGTAAAAAGTTCATAAAATGTTTCTTGATAAAAGAAACATTCTATGATGGTTATGGGCAGGTGTGGGAGGGAAAATTATTCATAGACTACAGGGTTTGCTGTTGTTAGGTGTCGTCAAGTTGGTTCTGACTAATAGTGACCCTTTATAGGATTTCTGAGGAGAGGCTGGTAAGTTTGAAGCACTGACCTTGCGGTTCAAACCACACTTCAGTCGAATACTTATCCTACAGTGCCAGACCTAGACTCTGGGCTATAGGATAGACCCATGTTAAGATGAGAGACGACAGGGCAGACAACATACCACAAGAGGCAGGTTTGCAGAGAAAAGACAGAGGTAGTGGGAGACACGGAGAAATGCAAGAATTGAAGTGAACAGAGGTCAATATTAACTGTTAGTACATGGAGGGAATTGCAATCATTGTAATGAAGTACAGTGTATGATTTGTTGAATGTGAAACATGATTTGCTCTGTAATCCTTCACTCAATTCACAATAAAAAGCTTTTTGAAACATAGCATTGCACATCAAAAAATAATGAATTTTGATCAGAGCTCAACCAGAAGTAAAAAGAAGAGGGGAAAAAAAAGTATTCTCATACAGTTTGATGAACTCGACCTACACCTATGGAAGAAGTAGCTCAAAAGAGGGAACAAGACCTTACAGCAAGAATCATTCCCACCCCCTCCAAACACAGAGTAGACAGGGATGGGCAACTTGGATATTGGCTACCCAAAATTGGGGGCGGGGGGTTACAAAGGCAAGAAGTGATTGGCTTACAAGCTTTCAAGAGGGAACCTAGATCCAGAGGGCCTGGAGGAAGGTAGAATCTCCAGTGAGTAGT
>NW_006408565.1:11712166-11728484 GCF_000296735.1 Chrysochloris asiatica | reverse complement strand
CAGCAGAGTGGGAAAGCGACTGTGTGCTGAAGACCTGGGGGTACAGGGGAAGGATTGCATGGAGGGGATTGTAACCATGGCAATGAGACAATATACGATAGAATGAATGTAAAACTAATGTTCTCCCATGTAAACTATCACATAATTCACAATAAAACATTTAAGAAAAAAAATAAAGTACCATGGACAGTCCAAAGGAAATAAATAAATAAACTTTCCTGACAGAAGCTGTAGGGACCCCTGAGGCTATGACCAGTCCTAAAACACCCTTCTGACCTGGAACTGAAGCCATTCCTGGAGACCATCTTTTAGTCAAACAATAGGCCCATAAAATAAATAATAATACCCAAGGACAAAAGGAGACAACATTTGCCCAAAAGCAAAGATGAGAAGGCAGAAATAGGTAGAATATCCAGATGAAGTGGGAACTCCTAGGCAGCAATGAGGAAAGTTCTGACACATTGTGGGGAATGCAACCAATGATATGGTATACAACTATGGACTGGGAAATGAATTGTCGCTGTAAACTTCCACCTAAAGCACAATAATTAAAAAGAATAATAAAGTTAACAAAAGTCGAGCATGGCTTATAAACAGAAAACAACATTTTGCAGAAAAAAAAAATTTAACTATAAATAAATGGTGAGATACTCTACTTCATAAGGAGCTCTGGTAGCGTAGTGGTTACGAGTTGGGCTGCTAACCCAAGGTCAGCAGTTCAAAACTTCCAGCCATTCCATAGGAAAAAGATGAGGCCTTCTGCTCCCATAAAGATTTACAGCCTCGGAAACTCTATACACAGTCGCTGTGGGTCGGAACCGACTGCATGGCACATAACCACCACCACCACCACCACTCTGCTTCATGGGTTGCAAGACTCAATATTGCCATTCTCTCGAAATTGGTCAAAATATTCAGCACAATCCCTATCAAAACTCCAGCAAGTTCTTTTGCAGAAATTAACAAACTAATCCTAAAATTCATAGGAGTACTCAGAGGACCCAGAAGAGAAATGATTTTGAAGAACAAAGTTGAAGGATTTACATTTCCTAATTTCAAAATGTGCTATAGAAATTATACTTGCATACGAATAGTTATATGGTGGTTGTTGTTGTTAAGTACCGTTGAGTCAACTCTGACTCAGAGACCCCATACAGGGTTTCTGAGGAGCAGCTGGTGGGTTTGAACTGGCAATCTTTTGGTTCACAGTCCAGTGTTTATCCTACAGCATCACACCAGCAATACATTTACACGGTAGTACTGGCATAAGAATAGACATACAGATCAATGGGACAGAACTGAGCGTTCACAAATGAACCTTTCTATTTATAGTAAATTTACTGGAGGAAAAAAAAGAAAAAGACAAGCCACAGATTAGGAGAAAAAATGCATAACATTTATCTGATGAAGGATATGTATCTAAAACATATAAAGAACTCTTGCTGTTGTTGTTAAGTGCTGTTGTGTCGGTTCTGACCCATAGCGACACTGCATAGCGTTTCCAAGGAGCGACTGGTGAGATTGAACCACCGACCTTGTAGTTCAAATGGTTTTGCAGTCACAGTGCCACACCAGGACTCCTACTACTTAATAAAAGATAACCCAATTTTAACATGGACAAAGGACTTTAATAGGCATTTAATAAAGAAGGCATATGAATGACCAGTAAGCACATAAAAAGATGCTTAACATAATTTCTAGGATGCTCTAGAACAATTCTAGGAATGTAAATCAAAACCACTCACATCCATTGTTATTGTTGTTTTTGTTATTGTTGTTATGTGCCATCAAGTCAGTACCGACTCATAGCGACCCTATGTACAACAGAATGAAATACTACCCAGTCCTGGGCCAACCTCACAGTTGTTGCCACGCTTGAGTGGTTGAGTCAGTTCTAACTCATAGAGATCCTATATAGAGTTTCCAAGGAGTAGCTGGTGAATTTGAACCACAGACTTTGCTGTTCAAACCAACCTTTGGTCTAGTGCATTATCCCACATAATGACACTGTATAAGGTTTCCAAGGCTTTTAAATCATTGAGGGAGCTGAAAACCTCATCTTTCTCACATGAAGTGGCTGGCAGGCTTAAACCTCAGATTTTGTGGTTTGCAGTTCAGTGCTTTTTTTGTATGGAATCACCGCACTGAGGGTGAGATTTTGTTAAGTGCCATTGAGTTGGCTCTGACTCTTAGGGACCCTGTATAGGGTTTCCGAAGAGCAGCTGGTGGGTTTGAACTACCAACCTTGTGGTTCACAGTCCAGTGCTGATCCTACAGCACGACACCAGAAATTCAAGGATGGGATGTTACTATTGTTGTTAGGTGCTATTGAGTCAGTACCTATTCATAGTGACTATGCACAACAGAACGAAACACTGCCTGAACCTGAACCAACCTCATAATCATTGCTACGCCTGAGCCCATCACTGCCAAAACTGTGCTGATCCATCTCGTTGGGGGGTCTTCTTCTTTTTATCTGACCCTTCACTTTACCAAATATGATATCTTCCTTCAGTGACTTATCCCTCCTGATAATATGCCCAAAGTATGAGAGATGAATTTTGGTTATCCTGGCTTCCAAGGAGCACTCTGGCTGTACTTCTTCCAACACAGATTTGTTTGCTCTTTTGGAAGTCCAGGATACTTCTAATATTCTCCTCCAACACCATAATTCGATGCATCAATTCTTCTATGGTCTTCCCTATTCACTGTCCAACTTTCCCCATGCAATGGGTTTATTGAAAATACCATGGTTTGGGTCAGGCACACCTTAGTCCTCAAGCTGACAACTTAGCTCTTCAACACTTCAAAAAGGTCTTGTATAGCCGATTTGCCTAATGCAATACGTCGTTTGATTTCTAGACTGCTGCTTCCATGTGTGCTGATTGTTGATTCAAGCAAAACGAAGTCTTTGACAATTTCAATCTTTTCTCCATTTATACAGATGTTGTTTATTGGTCCAGTGGTGAGGATTTTTGTTTTCTTTACATTGAGATGCAACCCATACCAAAGACTGTGGTCTTTGATTTTCATCAGTATTTTAAGTCCTCTTCACTTTCAGCAAGCAAGGTTGTATCATCTGCTTATCGCAGGTTGTTAATGAGTCTTTCTCCAATACTGATGCCATGATTTCTTCATATAACCCAGCTTCTCGGATTATTTGCTCAGCGTACATGTTGAATAAATATGGTGAAAAAATACAACACTGGCACATATCTGTCCTCATTAAAAACCATTCAGTGTCCCCTTGTTCTATTTGAACAACTGCCTCTTGGTCTATATACAGGTTCCTCATGAACACAATTAAGTGTTCCAGAATAATCATACTTTGCAAAGTTGTCCGTAGCTTGTCATGAGCCATACAATTGAAAACCTTTGCATAGTCATTAAAACATAGGTAAACATCTGGTATTTTTTGCTGTCAGCCAAGATCCATCTGATGCCAGCAATAATATCTCTCACTCCACGTTCTCTTCTGAAACCAGCTTGAATCTCTGAAAATTCTCTGTCAATGTATGTTTGCAGCCATTTTTGTATTACCTTTAGGAAAACTTCACTTGCATGGGATGTCAGTGATATTGTCCAATCATTTCCGCATTCTGATGGGTCACTTCTTTTTGGAATGGACACAAATACAGATCTCTTCCAGTCAGTTGGCCAAGGTGTTGTCTTCTAAGTTTCTTGGCATAGATGACTGAGTGCCTCCAGTGCCTCATCAGTTTGTTGAAAATTTTCAATTTATATTCCATTAATTCCCGGCGCCTTGTTCTTTGCCAATGCTTTCAATGCACCTTGGACTTCTTTCTTCAGGATCATTGGCTCTGTTTTTTAAAGTTTTTATTGTAAATTGAGTGAGAGTTTACATGGGAGAACATCAGCTTTACATTCATCCTATCGTATTTTGATTCATTGCAATGATTACAATCCCCTCCATGCATCATCATTCAACAGCATTTGCTTCCATTCCCTCGGTTGTTTTTTTTAGGGGGGCGGGGAGGGGAATGTACACTGAAGCACTCAGGAATATATGACCGTTCAAACAACCAACGGGTACACTCTGCAAGCCTGCCCCCTGGCCACCAGCACACAGCTCCTCTCCCTCCTTGAGTCAAGAGTCCCCAGCGGCTCCATTTCTCCATGTCATCTTGTCTGTTTCCATCTCTGGCATTGCTGCTTTTCTGGATAGAGTCCCGCACTCCGCTCTTTTCCCTTGATGGTTAGGGATCATTGGCTCTTGATCATATGCTGCCTATTGAAATGGTTGCACATTGACCATATCTCTTTGGTACAGTGACTCTGTATTTCCTTCCATCTTCTTTTGATGCTTTCTGCATCATTCAATAATTTGCCCAGAGAATCCTTCACTATACCAAGTCAAGGTTTGAATTTTTCTTTAGTTCCCTCAGCTTGAGAAACACTGAGCATATTCTTCCCTTTGGGTTTTCCAACTCCAGGTCTTTGCACATTTCGTTACAATATTTGACTTTTGCTTCTCAAGTTGACCGTTGAAATTTTCTGTTCTGTACCTCCTCATTTCTTCCATTTGCTGTGCATTTCTATGCTGGAGAGCAAGTTTCAGAGTCTCTTCTGACATCTGTTTTGGTCTTTTCCTTCTTTCTTGTCTTCTTAAAGACCTTTTGCATTCTTCATGTACAAAGTTCTTGAAGTCATCCCACAACTCTTCTGGTCTTTGGTCTTTAGTGTATAATGCATCAAATCTCTTCTTCAGATGATCTCTAAATTCAGGTGGTATATATTCAAGGTCCTCTTTTGGCTCTCATGGAGTTTTTTTCATTTTCTTGAGCTTCAGCCTTAATTTGCATATGAGCAATTGATGGTTTGTTCCATAATCTGCCCCTGGCCTTGTTTTGGTTGATGGTATGGAATTTTTCCATCATTTCTTTCCACAAATGTAATCAATTTGATTTCTGTGTATTCCATTTGGTGAAGTCCAAATGTATAGTTGTCTTTTATGTTATTTTAAAAAGGTATTTGCAATGAACAAACCATTGGTCTTACAAAATTCTATCTCCAGCATCATTTCCATTACTCAGGCCATATTTTCCAACTGCTGATACTTCTTCTTTGTGTCCAACCTTTGCATTCCAATCACCAGGATTATCAATACATCTTGATTGCATGTTTGATCAATTTCAGACTGAAGAAATGGTAGAATTCTTCATTTTCATCATCACTGGCTTTAGTGATTGGTGCGTAAATTTGGATAATGGTGATATTAAGTGGTCTTCCTTGTAGGTGTATGAATATTATCCTATCACAGGCAGTGTTGTACTTCATGACCGATCTTGATCTTTTTGATGATGAATGCGATGCCATTCCTCTTCAATTTGTCATTCCCAGCATAGTAAACCATGTGATTGTCAGATTTAAAATGACCAATACCAGTCCATTTCAGCTTACTAATGCCTAAGATATCAATATTTATTGGTTCCATTTCATTTTTTACAATTTCCAATTTTCCTAGATTCATACTTCATTCATTTCATGTTCCAATTATTAATGGATGTTTACAGTTGTTTTTCTACATTTATAGTTGTACACCATCAGCAAATGAAAGTCACGAGGACTTTACTACATTCACATCATCACGGTCAACTCCACTTTGAAGAGGCAGCTCTTTCCCAGTAGTACTTTGAGTGGCTTCCAACCTGAGGGGCTCATCTTCTGGCCCTATATCTTTCAGCACCCTCTGTTGAAAAGACTGTCCTCCCCGTTCAATGTCCTTTGGCCCTTTGTCAAAGATCAGTTGACTGTATGTGGATAGGTTAATTTCTGGATTCTCAATTCTGTTCCATTGATCTATGCATCTTTCATTGTACCAGTACCAGGCTGTTTTGACCACTCTAGCCATGTAGTAAATTTTGAAATCAGGGAGTGAGAGGCTTCCAACTTTGTTCTTCTTAAGCAGTGCTTTGCTTATCCTGGGTCTCTTTCCTTTCCATATAAAGTTTGTAATTGTTTTTTCCATTCCGTCTGTAAAGAATGTTGTTGGAATCTGGATTGGGATTGCGTTATATGTGTAGATTGCTTTGGGTATTATTGACATTTTCACAATGTTAAGTCTTCCTAGCCAGGAGCATAGTATATTCTTCCATTTTTGTAAGTCTCTTTTGGGTTTCTTGTAACTGATTCTGTCTCCATGGGGCACTTTTGTGAATTCCAGAAAAACTCCAGCAGACCCCTTATGAGGTGGCATGGGAGGGGCTGACCATTGATTTTCCCAGTGGGCAGAGTGGCTTCTACCTTCTTGCATTGTCCAAGACAGAGCCCCATCCTCTCTGCCCAGAGGCGGGCTCTGGGATCTGTCTGCCTGCACTGTGACTTGTGGATGACATGGGGGAATTGACAGAGGTGTTAATAATCACACTGGATGACAGGTCACACAAATCCTAGTGAGGCCACTGCCTTGGGAGATCTCCCCCTGTAGTGCATGCTTGCCAGCTACACCTGCGACTAGGTATCCTGGAGTTACTTTGGTGTGTCACCGGCAGGCCTGGTGACCCCACCCTGTTGGCTTCTGCAACCCATATTCACATTCAGCCTCTCTTTAGGAAGGGGTTGGGGGAAGAATCCCTTTGAGAAGGTTCCTCACCACCTACCATCCTAGGGATCCATTTCCCACCCAGGAAACATTCCCCGCCATCCAGGCAAGGGTAGCCTGCTCCCGGAGCTACTAGTCTACCCACTGCCTGCCTCTGACATATGTAGTATCTCAGATTTTTAAAGCAAACTACAGAGTAGGCATTTTCACCCCTACCTCTTTCCCCTTCCCCCATTCCTGTTTCACAGAGGAGTAAACTGAGGCCTAGACACAGCAAGCAGAACTAGCTGCTATTAGAATCCAAGTCTGAGGTCCTCAAAACCTTTCTCTTTCTTCCACTTTAGGATCCTCTTGGCCAGCCTCAAGCTCATTGCCATCATCAATAGCAAATATTTACTAAGTTCCTGGTGATGAGGAGACAGGTCAGACCAGGAAATCTGGGTAATCTGGAGGCCCTGGCTGAGGCAAAAGGTAGGGGCAGGCAGGGGACAGGATTGCTTAACTGGAGTCTGTTGGGGGAGTAGGCATTGGTTGACCTGCAGCCCAGGAGCCAAGAAACAGGAGGTGGAGGTCCCATTAATCAAGTCTTCAAGACAGTGTAGTTCCTAATCTTTGCTACCAGTGTAATCACCTAAGGATCTTCTAAAAATACCAACTCCACCTAGACTCCATGCCATACATTCTGATTTAGTTGGAATGGGCAACAACCGGGGCATCAAGATTCTTTTTAAACTACCTTGGTGATTATAATGTGTAGTAAAGTTGGCAGCGACAAGGGTGTGGGGACAAGGGGCAGGCAATGCTGGAAGTCAGCAGCACAGGCTCAGGGAACCTGAGAGGGAATCCAGGGCCTGGGGTACTGAGCTGGCCCAGAGTAGGGACTTGAAAGCAGTGGGAAGGAAAAGCAGGAGAAAAGGCATGAGGGAATGAGAGGCAAAAGTCCAAGTGAGTGCAATGAATTTGCATCTCTGTCACCAATTTGCTGTGTGTCTGCAGACAAATTGCTTTCCTTTTCAGGGCATCAGTGTTTTCATCTGTGAAAGGAGATTAAACTTGATGATGGCTAAAAATCTTTAAAGCTTCTAAATTCTAGGATGTTCCAGGCCTCAGCCTGGCTAGCCTCTCTAATGTGAGCTGATGATATAAACCCAGATCTGTAGAGCTATAAACAATCTGGTACAGATGTTTATGAATAACCCTGACTCCTTCTCAGACTCCCCAGCCACACTACTTCCTCGCTGCCAGACATATCTTGTGGCTGTGGAAATTTCCTCTCAGCCCTTTTAGACCAGCCCATGGAAATGACTGTCCTTCTGCTTCTAAGTGGAAATTTCCATGCATCCCCTGACAGCTGGTGAGAGACACAGCACGTAACTGGAGATGCAGAAACTATGTACAGAAGGGGACAATTCCTGGTTAGAGGCCACACAGGTTTGGCCAGCCAGGGGGTTCAGACATCCTTTCTTCACCAAGTAATGAGAGAGCATCTTACCTACTATGTGCTGAGCCCTATTCTCGGTGGCAGGGACAGAGTTGCAAATAGGCCAGTCTCCACCTTCCTGAAGTGTATCTTCTAAGATAGAGAAAGGGAATTCTCTATATAAATATTGTTGCTGGTGAGTGTCATTGAGTCAATTCTGACTTATAGAGACCCCATGTGGGAAAGTAGAACTGCTCCATAGGGTTGTTTTGTTGAAAGTAGTGTCAGATCTGTCTCCCATGATTGTTGTTGTTGTTGTTAAGTGTTGTTGTTTAGTAACCCTCTATAGGGTTTCCAAGGAACAGCTGGTGAGCTTCAACCACTGACCTTGCAGTTCAAACCACCATTACAGTCCAGTGCATTAACCCACAGTGCCACACCAGACTCCGTCTCCCATGATATAGTGAAGAAAAATGCAGATGAATAAGGAAACTGAGTGGATCCCTGGTGGTGTGGTGGTTAAACGCTTAGCTGCTAACTGACAGTTCAGGGGTTTGAGCCCAGCAGGGACTCCTCAGGAGAAAGACAGGGCAGTCTGCTTCCATAAATATTACAACCTTGGAAACCCTACGGGGCAGTTGTCCTCTGTCCTATATTCTGCTGTTGTTGTTGCTGCTAAGTGCCATTGAGTCAGTTCCAACCCAGAGTGACCCTGTATAGGGTTTCGGAGGAACATCTGGTGAGCTTGAACCATCAACCTTTCTGTTCAAACCGACTTAGCAGGCCAGCGCATTAACCCACAGTGCCACACCAGGACTCTTACACACCATTGTTGTTGTTGTTGTTAAGTGCCATCGAGTCGGTTCCGACCCATAGCGACCCTGTATAGGGTTTCCGAGGGTGTAAATCTTTACACACCATTAGGAGTCAGAAAAGACCTGAAGGCTATGGGTGGGAAGGAACTAAGAAGTGATACTGGGGAATGAGGAGTTGCTACTTTGGACAGAGTCAGTAAGCAAGGACTTACAGCTGATAAAGATATTTGTGTAATTATCAGAGGGAAGAGCAAGTACAGAGGCTCTTGGCCACCATGTTGAGGTGGGCAGTAGTGAGGAGATTAGAGGTGATGAGGTCAGGGGTCCTGTGAGCCTTCTGATCATGGGGAGGGCTTTGGATTTTATACTTGAGGCTCTGGGGGGTCCATGTGGGAATTAAGGGCACATGAGTAATGCCATGACTTCTTGTTGCTAGTTGTGGTCGAGTCATGTCTGTCTCCTGGTGACCCCACATGTACACAGCAGACCTGCTCCATAGGGTTTTCAGAAGCAGACTTCCAGTCCCACCTTCAGAGGTGCCTTTGGGTGGGTTCAAGCCGCCAACGTTTCAGCTAATAGGTGAACTTTTCACCACCCATGTCACCACATGCTCTAATTTGCATTTAACTAATTAATTAATTTTACAATTCAGTGCCGATATTTATTTTAATACCACGTACAGGCTTCAAAGTCCCTTTTCTTCTTAAAGGCTTGTTCCCATTTCATGGGGCTGACATAAGTGACCATGTAAGTATTTTGCAATTTTATATTTGTGAATTAACTTCATGCAGCAAATGCAAGGCAATTTCATCATCCAGGGTCATTTTCAGTAGACACCATGGGCCGGATGTATCCTCCTCCTGCTTACAATCCATGTCTGCTGGAAAGTTGCGCGAGAGCAGCCAGCATGGAAGTCATTAACCCAGAGTTCTTGAATTAAGAGGAGCCACCCTCTTTAATTTCACTGGACTGGCTGCCATCCTACCAGCTACACCAGGATACGTGGTGGCCCTCAGCAATGCTGTGTTGGTTAGCACACAAGTTCTTTTGATACTCAACCCACATCACATTGAGTTGGAAATGGTTTCATGAAGTGCCACAGGGTTCCAACCCTAGGAAAGAAAGCTGGCAATGTTGCTCTAGATGCTTGAACTTCTCATTGCCAACAATGACCGCCTGACCATCCAGAAGCTCACGGCCCTTCCCCAGGAAAGAGAAGAAGGTGGACCCAGCAGTGACCATCTCCTATTTTAGGTCCAAGGTAATGTAGCACAACTTTTCCTCTGTGTCAGGTGGTCTCTAAGTCAGAACCAAGTCCAGATGCTGGCATTAGCAGAGTGCCACCCTCATTAATGAGCATTGCATGGGTGGCACTACTCCAAAGCCCATCCTTGGAATTATCAACATGCCTGAGCAGTAGCACACATTATATGTGTTGAAGGCCTCAGCCCTATCTTTGTTGATCTAGAGTTCAGGGGCCCTGAGGTAAGAACAAGTGTTCCTTGAGTAACACAAATTTCTTAGGTGTGTGGTGCTAAATTTTTCTCCATGTCAGCCTAGTTCAGTGGGGCACTTCCGGGTCAAGATGCTGCTCTTAATGGAGCTCATCACTCACGTAGCTAGTACCCTACCCCGTGACATTTTGGAGGCATCATTCCCAACAAGCCAGCTTTGCACTTGTGCTCCTAGGGTTCTCTGTGATTGCCCCCAAATCATTATCAATGACAAGTTCAGTCATTCTTTCTTTTGTTTTGATGTATTTGAGGTGGCAAAGACATTGGCTAGAGCACTGGGGTAGGAAAACTGCCTTGCATTTTTAAAGACTACTTTGGTTTTCCGTGGAAAACACACTGTGGAGGGGCAAGGACAGAAGCAGGAAGACTAGTGTGGAGCCTACTGTGAAGATCCCAGCAAGCGATGGTGGTGGCCTGACTGGCTTGTCCTTCCACTGTCAGATCATTTAACCACCACCCTCTCTGAAAGACACATGCATAAAACTCCATGGTTATCATTCCTTCTTTCATTCCATTAACACATTTATTGAGTGCTGGGACCCAGCCCAGCACACCACCCAGTGCCTACTGAATCAAGTCCAAACTCCTTGCTCTGGCTGTCAAAGTCTTGTATGGCTCCTAATCTGCTGTTTCCCTACTTCCCCTCTCTCAGCCTTCCATATGCTACTCCATTTACTGAAAGACCTCCTCCTACTTGTTTACCTGTTCAACACCTGTATCTCCTTCAGGTGTCACTGTCTCCAGGAACTCCTTCCTGGTCTGAATTGGTTTCTCTTTTCTATGGTCTCCTTACAACTGAAGCGATAAACCATATCATGATATAAGAAGAAGAAATTGAACTTCTCAATAATTTCATTCTACTTGGATCAACAATCAATGTCCATGAAAGCAGCAGTGAAGAAGTAGAGTGACATATTGCACTGGGCAAATCTGCTAAAAAAACAAACAAAAAAAACAAACAAGCAAACAAAACCCTTAAGTTTTTAAAAAGCAAAGCTATCTGATGACTAAGGTGCACCTAATATAAGCCATTCCACCACTTGTCTGTCAGTTTGTCATACTATGGTGGCTTCCATGTTGCTGTGATATTGGAAACTATGTCACCAAGTAATCTGAATATCAGCAGGGCTACCCATGGTAAACAGGTTTCAGTGGAGTTTCCAGAAGAAGGAGAGACAGACTACTTCTGAATGGTCACCCACTGAAAACTTTATGAATAACTGCAGAATATTGTCAGCAATAGTGCCAGAAGATGAGAACTTCCGGTTGGCAGGCACTCAAAATACGACTGGGGAAGTGCTGCCTCCTCAAACTAGAGTTGACAGTGATGACACGAATAGAGTAAAGCCTTTAGGACCTTCATTTGCTCATAGGGCACAACTCAAATTGAGAAGAAACAACTGCAAATATCCATTAATTGCAACACGGAATATATGAAGTATGAATCTAGGAAAATTAGAAGTTTTCAAAAATGAAATGGAACCCATAAAGATATATATTCTAGTTATTAGTGAGCTGAAATGGACTGGTATTGGCCATTTTGAATCTGACAATCATATGGTTTACTGTGTTGGGAATGACAAATTCAAAAGGAATGGTACAGCATTCATCATCAAAAATAATATTTCAAGATCTGTCTTGAAGTATAATGCTATCTGTGATAGGAAAATATCCATACACCTACAAGGAAGACCAGTTATTACAACTATTAATCAAATTTATACACCAACCACTAAAGCCAGTGATGATGAAATTAAAGAATTCTACCATCTCTTCAGTCTGATGTAAAACATGCATGTGAAAGTTGGAAAATGAATAAGGAAGACAGTAGAAGAATTGATGCATTTGAGTTATGGTGTTGGAGAAGAATATTGGAAGTACTGTGGACTGTCAAAAGAACAAACAGGTTTGTGTTGGAAGAGAGCTAGAATGCTCCTTGGAGGCAAGGATGGCAAGACATTGTCTTCCATTCTTTTAGGATGTTGTCTCACATGTTATTAGGATGGCCCAGTCCCTGGAGAAGGATAATATGCTTGGTAAAGTGGAGGGTCAGTGAAAAAGAGGAAGACTCCCAACAAGATGGAGTGATACCATGGCAGCAGCAGTAGGGTGAAGCGCAGCAACGATTGTGAAGATGGCACAAGACCTGGCAGTGTTTCGTTCTGTTGTACGTAGGGTCACTATGAGTCAGAGCCAACTCGATGGCACATAACAATAAGCTAAACCATTGCTATTTTCAGTCACCTCATATGCATGCAATATGCAATAGCTGGACAATGACAAAGAAAAATGGAAACATTTGAATTGTAGTGTTGGTGGGGGACTACCAGAAGAAAAAACAAACCGGTCATAGAAGAAATAGAACCAGAATATGCCTCAGAAATGAGAATGGCAACGCTTTAGCTTGCATGCTGCAAAAATAACACCAACTATTCCTCCCACAGCCCCCTCTCTATTCAGCTGTATGTGATAGTTTGTTGCAGTGACCACACAGAACTCAGACACCATACTTTGGGTTATGGAGTTTATTAGGGAAGTGAACAGGTTACAATTCAGGGTCAGAAATGCTCAGGGCACAGTGGTTCCAGTCAGGAGAGCCTCTCCTCAACCACCCACACAAGCAGGTCTCTCTCTGCCCGTCCAATGCTGCAAAGTTCTTTTAGGGCTGCTGATAACTGTCCACAGGACACATCACGCCACCATAAGCCTTAGCCTGAAGACACTTGGTTCTAGCTCCATGGCTCAGCAAACCCAACTCCCCCAATTAAATGCCTGGATCACCCCACTCTACAAGCAAGGCTCCTGTCCAAAGTCTCTCAGCTTTACTTACTCTGTGGGCTGGGAAGGCCACCGCACTTTCTTGTGCTCTGGCTCTTGATTCTGCTATTACCGCTCCTCTGCCACTCCTCCAGTGTCACACTTTCTGTCCCTGAGTGAGGCATTTCAATGCACAGGGACCTCTGGGTCCAAAGGATGCACTCCACTCCTGACTCTTCTTTGATCACTCCTCTTGCTTTTGAGATAGTTCATTTTATACCCATACTAGAGTTTCAAGTTTTTGCATTTACAACTAACTCTGCTAACATCCACAGCTGACTCATGTCACCCTATCAGTAGCTTCTCCCACCTTCTCTTACCCAGACCCAGCAGGGCAGAAATGTTGTTTGGCGGGAGTTCCAGACTTTGACTAGAAGAGATTTTAGACAATTCATTACACCACACTTACTTTGGACATGTCGGCAGGAAAGACTGATTGCTAGAAAAAGGCGATGAAAACAAGAGAAATCCTCAACAGGATGAATGTTGAGGGATTCGAACATGTCAATGATCTTGAAGATGACGCAGGACAAAGCGATGCTTCTTTCTATTATACATATGGTCACCCTAAGTCTGAGCAGGTTCAATGTCAACTAACAACATGGTCCCCATCACACTGAAAAATATCTGTTAATTGTCTCCCTCTGAAAAGGATCACAGTAGGAGATCCTGGATAGAGTGGATAGAGTGGAAGAAAAAAGAGTAGCAAACCATGAAAAATAAAAAAGCATACTGGTCAAACTGAGACTGGTGGAACCCTGAGACCCTGAATTGTAATCTGTTAACTTCCCTAATCAACCCCATAACCATGAGTGTGGTGTTTGAGTTCTGTGTGGTCACTGCAACAAATTATCACTCAACTCACTGCTGTGGTTCAACTTCCAGTCATACAGTAGACAGCAGGGGTGAGAGAGTTCCAGACTTGAAGGGTGACTAAAGATCATAGTCTCAGGGCTCCATCATTCTATCCAGAACTTTCTGTTGTGATCTGGTTGCTAGTGGTAACCTGGCATCATCTAGTTCTTCTGGTCTCAGAATTGTAGAGGTTGAGCTTTACACATTCCATTAGTCCTTTGATTCACTTCACTCTGCTTTAGATGGGGAGGGGCCAATAGCTGCATCTTACATGGCCACTCACATACTCTTAAAACCCCAGTTGCAATTCACCAAAATAGGATGTAGAACGTCTTTGTCTTTGTGGATTCTGCCATTTGACTTTGATGGTTCCTGAGATGGTGATACTCAGTCCCCAGGGCCAGAAACTCAATCCTTCAAGGTATTTGGTTATGGCAAGACGTTTTCATAATTTGTCCCCTGTAGGATCTACTATAAGGAGCTCTGGTAGCATAGTGGTTACAAGTTTGGGCTGCTAATCTCAAGGTCAGCAGTTTGAAACTACCAGCTGTTCCCTGGGAGAAAGATAAGGCTTTCTGCTCTCATAAAGATTTATCTTGGAAATACTATAAAGTGCACATAACCAACCAATGATCTACTATACACAGGGATGTATTTGTAGCACATGTATAAAAATAGCTTCTGTCAAACCTATATATATTTATGGATGTAGTTTCATTCTCCTTCCCACACCTGTTCAGTTCCTCTGTCTGTCTATATCCCCACTCATAGATCATTGTTACCACTGTAATTGCAGGATTGTTTACATAGTAGTATTTGCTTTGTTGCCTTTAACTCTTATACTTCTCCCAGAGTCTTCCTTTGTCTTGATCATTTTGTGCTAACCTCCCTGATTGTACACATTTCCCTTCACCCAAGTTAATACCTGCCTATCCTCCAATGTGGTACTGCAGTATAATGTACTGCACTGCAAGGTCAGTTTGAGCTACAAGGTCAGCGGTTCAAACCGACCAGCTACTTCTCAGAAACCCTATACAGGGTCACTGTGAATTGGAACTAACTCCACAGCACTTAGTAGCAACAACAAACCCTCTAGTTGGAGTCCTGGTGTGGCACTGCAGGATAAACTACAGGGTCCGCAAGGTCAGTTTGAACCACCAGCCACTCGTTGGAAACCTTATACAGAGTTGCTATGAGTCGGAACCAACTCGACAGCACTTAACAACAACCCTCTAGTTTGTGATTTACTCTCCTTCCCCTCCTGCTCATGGTAACCTTCAAAGAAATATTTGTTTCTGTATGTAAACTTTTTCTTGACTTTTTATATTAGAGGCCTCAATATCTGTCCTTTCTTTGATTGACTAATTTCACTCTGTGGAGTCCTGGTATGGCCCTGTAGGATAAGCACTGGACTGCAAGGTCGGTAGTTCAAACTCACCAGTCTCTCCTGGGAAACCCCATACAGGGTCCCTAAGAATCGAAACCTACTTGATAGTTGTTGTTGTTGTTGTTGTTAAGTGCCGTCCAGTCACCAGGACTCTGAATGAAACTACAGAGTGAAATTGTTGTTAAGTACCATCGAGTCCTGGTGTGGCATTATAGAATAAAACACTGGACCCCATGAACTGACACAGTGACTTCAACAATGGAGCTAATACTTGGAACCGACTCCACTGTTTGAGTCCTCATTCATCTATGTTATGAGGTGTTTTGCCAATTCATCATGATTCTTTAATGTTGTGTCACTATGAGTTGGAACCGACTTAAAGGCACACAGCATCAACAGGATTCCATTGCATGTATAAACAATAGTTTTTATCATTCATTCATTTTTGGGCATTTAGGTTCTTTCTATCATTTTGCAAATAGTGCTGTGAGAAACATGAGTGTGCATGTATTTATTTGTCTCTTATTTTTGTCAGTTCTATGCCTAGTAGTGGGATGGCTAAATCATATAGTATTTCTATTTCAAACTTTGTAAGGAAGTGCCATACCATTTTCCACAGTGATTTCACCATTTTATAGTCCCACCAGCAAGCTATGAGGATTGCAGTCTCTCCACACTCTTGTCAGTGTTTGTTGTCTTCTATTTTGTTTTTTTGAACTTTGCTATTAGTGCTGGGTGTTGCTGCTTTCTTAATCTTTCTGTAAAATGTGGGTCCTAATAACACATCTCATAGTGGTTACGAATCGGGCTGCAAACCTCAAGGTCAGCAGTTCGAAACTACCAGCTGTTTCATGGGAGAAAGATGAGGCTTTCTGCTCCCATAAAGATTTACAGCCTCGGAAACCCTGTACAGGGTTGCTATGAGTCGGAACCGACTCCATGGCACAT
>NW_006408565.1:11691682-11709026 GCF_000296735.1 Chrysochloris asiatica | reverse complement strand
ACTTTTAACTGATGGTATATGGAGGGGATTATAATCAATGTAATGAGACAAGTTATATGAATTGTTGAATGTGAAACTGATGATATGCCCTGTAAACTTTCACTCAATCCACAATAAAAACCTTAAATTAAAAAAAAAAAAAAGAAAGAAAGAAAGCCAGAAGCTCCTTAAAAGAAAGGATTGAGAGACTTCGTTGCTCATACTTTGGACGTATTATCAGGAGTGACCAGTTCCTGGAGGACATAATGCTTGGTAAAATGGAGTGGGGTTTACCAAAAAAGAGGCAGACCCAAAATGAGATGGACTGGCACAGTGGCAGCAGCAATGGGTTTAAGGTAACAACAATTGTGAGGAGGCGCAGGACCAGGTACTGTTTAATCCTGTTGTGTATAAGGTCGCTATGAGGCAGAATAAACTCAACAACATCTATATTATGGGTTAGTCATTATGACTACAAGAGGCTACTATACCTCTAGGTATTTTATTTCCATTTTCAGCAGAAAAAGGGCAAAGAGTGGAAGAAGGTGCCAGAAATGTTATTAGCTTGAGTTGACTTTGGCTCATGGTGGCCTGGTCTTGTACCACCTTCATGATGGCTCGTATGTGTGAGTCTATCGTTGAGGTCGTTTTGTCAGTCCATCCTTCTGAGGGCCCCTTTCATGTTTGCTGACCTTCTCCTCTATTGAACCTGATGTCCTTTTTCTAGTGAACAGTCTTTCCTGATGTAAAAGTGGCAGTGGGGTGGGGCATGTGACCTCAACATCTAACTTCAAAAGGGGAAGGAGAAAGAATCTTTATCACAGCAAAGCTAATACTTGTGAGGTGGAGGTCAGTCATACCTTCAGACTCCAACCTTTTTACCAGTTCTGCTACTAGCTGTTCTCCCATGGCACTCTCTTCTTTTCTGTTGTTGTTGTTGTTAAGTGCAGTTGAGTCAGTTCTGACTCACAGCGACCCTGTATAGAGTTTCCAAGGAGCAGCTGGAGAGCTTGACCTGCAGACTCTGTGCCTTGCAGTCCACTGCTGACCTTACAGTGCCACACCAGGCGTCTTTTCTCTTTGGTTTAATAATTTATTGCAATGGCTCCCAGAACTCAAAGACCATACTCACAGTTACTAGGGGAGGAATAGGTTACAATCCAGGATCAGAAATAATTCAGGATACACTTCTTAGATCAGTACAGCCTCTTCTCAGCAGTGCCTGCAAGCAGGCCTCTCTCTATCTGCTCCTTGGTCCCTCCACCCAACTTCTGCCCTGCTCAGGCAAGTTTATAAAGCTCTAGCTCTGCCGATGAGTGCCTGGAGGTAACTCACTGAACCAGGAGGCCTTCTGCTTGAAGCTGCTCAGTTCTTTCACTCCATGGGCCAGCAAGCTCTGCCAACAAGTGCCCAGAAGCACCCCATTCTGTGCTGGTCTTTTGGTCTGCTGCTGTTCCTGTTGCCACTTCTTATCATCTTGCTCTGTCTCCAGAGTTACAATTGTCTGCCTCTACGACCTGGGTCTAGGATAGTTTCAGTGCAAGCACTCTTGGACCAGAGGATGCTCTCCACTCCTGTCTCTTCTTCTTGGTAGTAGTGAGATGTCCCCTTTCCACCTCTGGGATGGCTCATTTTGAGACTTTGTTATTGTTAGGTGCCATCGCGTAGGTTTCAGCTCACAGCGACCCTATGCACAACAGAATGAAATACTGCCTGGCCCTGCAACCATCACTTGACTCCATTGCTCCTGCCACTGTGGTAATCCATCTCATTGGGGATCTTCGTCTTTTTCGCTGACCCTCTGCTTTATCAAGCATGATGCCCTTCTCCAGGGACTGGTCCCTCCTGATAATATGTCTGAAGTATGAGAGATGAAGTCTCAACATCCTGGATTCTAAGGAGCATTCTGGTTATACTTTTCCAAAACAGATTTTTTTAATTCTGGCAGTCCAAAATACTTTTAATATTCTTCTCCAGCACCATAACTCAAATGCATCAATTCTTCTATGGTCTTCCTTGTCCATTGTCCAACTTTCACATGCATATGAAGTTATTGAAAATACCATGATTTGGGTCAGGTGCACTTTAGTTCTTAAACTGACATCTTTGCTCTTCAACACTGTAAACAGGTCTTGAGCAGCAGATTTGCCTAATGTAATACGTCGTTTGATTTCTTGGCTGCTGCTTCCATGAGTGTTGATACTGAATCCAAGCAAAATGAAGTCTTTGACAGCTTCAAAATTTTCTCCACTTATCATGATGTTATTTATTGTTCCAGTGGTGAGGATTTTTGTTTTCTTTACATTGAGGTGTAGCCTATAGTGAAATCTATGGTCCTTAATCTTCATCAGTAAGTATTTTATGTCCTCTTCGCTTTCAACAAGCAAGGTTGTATCACCTGAACATCACAAGCTGTTAATAAATCTTCTTCCAATCCTGATGCCATGTTTTTCTTCATATAATCCAGTTTCTTGGATTATTTGTTCAGCATTCAGATTGAATACGTATAGTGAAAGAATACAACCCTGGTGTACACCTTTCCTAATTTTTAACAAGTGTCCCCTTGATCTGTTCAAAAGACTGCCTCTTGGTCTATGTACAGATTCCTCATGAGCACAATGAAATGTTCTGGAATACTCATTCTTTGCAATGTTATTCATAGCTTGTCATGATTCACACAGTCAAAAGCCTTTGCATAGTCAATAAAGCACAAGTAAACATCTTTCTGGGATTATCTGCTTTCAGCCAAGACCCATCTGACATCAGCAATGATATCCCTCGTTCCACATCCTTGTTTGAATCCGACTTGAACCTCTAGCAGTTCTCTGTCAATGTACTGTTTCAGTCATTTTTGAATTATTTTTAGCAAAATTTTACTTGTATGTGATAGTAATGATATTGTCCGATGACTTTTGCATTCTATCGGGTCACTTCTCTTTGGAATGGGAAAAAATACGGATCTCTTCCAATCAGTTGGCCAGATAGCTGTCTTCCAAATTCAAGCCTAGTAAGATGGCAAAACTGATCTAGCCCTCATTAGGGTTCTATACCCATTTTTGCATAATCCCACTCCCACGAGGGTACATGCACCTTATTTGCTTTATTAGCAAGCTAACCAATTCCTTTGGTGGGCCACAAGTACCTATTTGCATAGTCTACCGAGTCATTTGGTGGCAGTTACAAGACCAGGGTAAGAAAGGCCATATAAAAGTGACCCACTGCACCACACCTGATATATGTCCTAAGTAAGTGAGGGAGGGTAGGGGTAGAAGTATTGTATCTGAGACACTAGTCAGAAATTGGAATGGTCAACATTCCACCAGTATCCAAGGCCTCTTCTTGGATTGCCCAGGCAATCTTGTCTATAGAACATCTCTGAGGCAGGAAGGAGTCAGAGACAATTTGGGGAACAGGATGGAGAAGGTGAGCACAGGCACCAACCATATTGACCCCTGTTCCGTTTGGGAGAGGATCTGACTTTCTCCTAATCCCTCATCCAGAGGAGGGGGTAATGCCACATTCCCAGGGTGGCTGGGAAGATCCCTGAAGTCAGTAGGAAGCCCACTGGCCAGGAAGAGGCAGAGGACTGACCTGTCCTGTCCACCACAAAAAGTGCCCTGGGCTAGGTCCTATACAGCCAACACTTGGGATAATCCCCATTTTACAGACTTGGGGATGGATGCCCAAGGTCTCCCTACAGAACTTGAATCCTGTGCTATGTGACTCCAAAAGTCTGTGACCTTTCCATTTTGTACTCTGCCATGCATCCCATAAAGGAACTGGAAAGTCTGGATTCAGGTCCTGACTACCAATAACTGGCTGTGATTTTGAACGGTCCTTTTTCTGTTTCTCTGGCCTCAAGTTTATCTTCTAGAGAGTACATGCCTGAATTAGAGGGTCCTTCCAACTGTAGCTGACATTCCTGACTTTCTAAACACATGCTTCTCCAGTCTGAGTTGGAAGGAAAGCCTACTGGGTCTCTAAACAGAATGCCCACCCATCCCAATCCCCACATCTTGCCCTAGGCATCCAGGATGGCCCTGCTTAGCATGAGCCTTTGGGTCCTGTCCCAGTTCTGGCAGCCCCTTCCATGGGGGTGGTACCAATCCCCTCTCTATACCTTTCCACTCCTCTCAACATGGGAACCAAGGACTTCCATCCCCTCCATTGTCTGGGGCAAATTTCTACTCAACTGTTTGGGGAAATCAAGACAAACCTTTAAGGTAATGAAGTTCTTCAAGTAGGTAAATATTTCCCCTGAAACCTTTGAGGCTTTAAGCAAACTATAGATCATCAACACGATGGCCAGTGCTTCTCAAGCAGATGTCTTTTTTTTTTTAAGTTTTTATTGTGAATTGAGTGATAGTTTACATGGGAGAACATCAGCTTTATAGTCATCCTATCGTATTTCGTTTCATTGCAATGATTACAATCTCTCCCAAGCAGATGTCTTTTAAAAAAAATTTTTCCATCTGCAAAGGACTCATATTTTCAAAAACAAGTTACTAAAATAAATAAAACTTTAAAAAGATACAAACTACTAGTTCCAACTTTTTAAAGATGTTGTTGTTAAGTGCTGTCCAGTTGGTTCCAACTCATAGTAACCCTGTATAGGATTGTTGTTGTTGTTAGATGCCATCGAGTCAGTACCAACCCATAGCGACCTTATGCACAGCAGTACAAAACACTGCCCGATCCTGGGCCAACCTCACTACTGTTGCCATGCTTGAGTCCATCGATGCTGCCACTTGGCCAATCCGTCTCATTGGGGGGTCTTCCTCTTTTTCTCTGACCCTCCACCTTACCAAACATGATATCCTTCTCCAGTGACTGGTCCCTCCTGACAATATGTCTGAAGTATGAGAGACGAAGTTTGGCCATCTTGGCCTCCAAGGAGCACACTGGCTGCACTTCTTCCAAAACGGATCTATTGGCTAATAGACTCAAAAAACCCATTGTTGGGTTGAAAACTGTATGCACCATTCTATTCTGTCCTAGAGGCACTATGAGTCAGAATTGACTTGGAGCAATAGGTTTTAGGTTTTGGGGTCCTTACGGAAGTGGATGGCACCTCATTGTCCCACTGTTTCAAAGGACCTTGTCAAATAGTTATCAATGTTTCTAAATCTTCCTTTCAATTTCTGTACTTCTCTTGCAGGAGACCAGTCATGCCCTGTGGACTGGAGGTGGCTTGTGAATGACAGTTGTTAGCACTGAGTTAGGTGGCTGAGAGATGGACCCTGGCTTTGTAGAAGCTCTCAGGAGACTTTCCAGGAGGAACTGGCCTCTGTCCTTCTCCTCTAGATCCCTCTGGATTCCAAGTCAATCAACCAGACAGGCCTTCCCCGCCCCCACCCCTGCCCACCTGCCTGCCATTCTGGAGCTTTGAAAATATTTTTTGTTTTGTTGTTGAAACTATACACAGAAAAATATATGGCAGTTCAACTGTGTGTGCAGGTATAATTCTGAGATGTTGATTACATTCTTCAAGTTGTGCAACTATTTCCATCCTCCTTTTCAAAATGGTTAGAAACTCAGGGGCCCCGAACTAGTCATTTGAGTTGGTGGTGTCAGTTCCATCTCAGGTAGGTAGTTCGTAAAAGAGTACGGATGCTCAAGGCAGACATTCCTTACCAGTTAAGATAAAATATTGTTTGGGTTAAAGTTGACTTCAGGGGATATTTTTGATTTAAGGTTTAAAAATTACCTGAGGACAATAGTTTTGGGATTCATCCAACCTCTATGGCTCCAGAAAGTCTGGATTCCATAAGAATTTGAAATTCTGTTCTACATTTTCTCCCAGGGCCATTTTGAAGTATGTTGTTGATACAAGCGTCCCTCCCTATAGGTGGCCGGAGAATGGTAGCACCACTGATAATGACAGGGAGTCGTGGGCCTTGTAGGAGGTGGGGTGAGCTGGAGAGAATCCAGGGTAAAGGTGAACCTTCTTTGCTTGGAACCCCTATACCAAACTTGGCCCAAGCACCCCCTCCTGCAGAAAACCATTCAGCCTGCTGCCGGACTGAGGAGCCTCTCGCTGTGCCCCATCATGGTACAGATGTCCTTATACTGAATGGTGGCAGAAACCTTTATGTAAAATCAAAAACGAAGCCTGGTGCAGTGTGCCTAGGTTCAAGGGTGGGGCCACATTCCTCACATCCCCTTGCCTGTACAGTTGGCACAACCTTAAGCAATGGCCTCCATAGTTGGAGCTCCCTGCCCATCTCCACCAGGCTGAGGAGGAGAGGGCAGGAATCATGTTTGTGGCATTGACTCCTAAGTACTGGGTCCTCTGCCTGACTGAAGGATAGAAATTGCTGGACTTTACATAAATCTAGACATCTGAGATTCGATCTTAGAAATCTGCCCTCAGAGGTCTGATGAAGGACCTGGGTCTTGATATCTTGAACAAGTGTTCAGCTACTGTATGGTCCATGAGAAGCCACCAGGTGTTTGGAGACTGTGCATGGGACATGTCTCTGGAAGGAGACACAGACCTGTGGTTTCTGGGGCGGAGAACTGGGCATCTCACAGAAAAGGAGATTCCATTTTCATTGACTGGATTTTTAATGTTAAAAAAAAAGGTTAGGGGTGGGTCCTGTAAAGGAAGTGGGTGGACTGAAGAAGAATGGAGCGCTGCAGAGCACACATTCCACCTCAAGGGGTCAGCAGCTGCTCAATCCTGATAGGCCATGGATTGATTCATGGCTGCCACATCTGGCTTTTCAAGACAAGCCTGGAATTAGAGTTTTGCATGCAACTATCATCAAATTCAGAAATTTGCTGATATCCATCAGTTAGTGCCTACGGACCTAGGAGGATGCCCCCACGGAGTGGACATGTCAGAGGCCACTGTGCAAAGCTAAAGCAGAACTGTCTTCTCTTTCTAGAAAATCAAGCTGACTTCTCAGTGGGAGTACGTAGGAGTCACCCTCCTCATAATGATGCAATTCAGCACACATGGATTAATCTGACACTATGGACCAGGATGGTGCTACAACCCAATGGTGGATGTACCATATCTAATCCTTCTCTCAGGAACTCTATGATCTAGCTGGGGAGACAGTCTTGGGGGAAAGGAAAAAAACAAAAACAAACCCCTCTATATAATGAACTTCAATTGTGAAAATGTGCTAATAGCACAGTGGAGGGGCAGGAGCATTAAAATCTCAGGTGTGAATCCTGACTCTACCACTTGCTGAGTTATGTCTTCTTGGGCAAATCACCAAATCTAAACCTCCATGGCCTCAATTTTCATCTATGAAATGGGCTTGAAACTTTCATAAGGTTGTTCTGAGGTTTCATTGAGATAATGTAAACAAGTATTAGCTACTGATATTTAAAAACCTGGAGTCCTGGTATGGTGCTGAACTGCAAACTGAAAGGTTAGAGGTTTAAACCCACCAGCTGCTCCTTGGAAACCCTGTACAGGGTCGTTATGTATTGGAACTGACTTGAAGGCATTTCACAGCATTAAAAAACCAAACCAACCCCACTGTCAACGAGTCAATTCCAACTCATAGGGTTTCACTGACAGTAGAGAGCCTCATTGTCCTGAGGTGCAGCTAGTGGGTTTGAACTGCTGACCTTGCAATTAGCAGCCCAACATTTAACCAGAGCACCATCAGAGCTCCTTAAGTACAGGGGAACTTCCTGGAAGGTACAGTTTGCGTTTGACTACTAACCCACTGGCTGGTGTCACTAGGGAAGTGTGGGAGGTTAGAAATGTACCGGTGACACTGACAGAGAGGGTGATACCAAATAACTATAAAATTTTTGTGTAGTGCTTCAGCAGAAATTTATTCTTTATAAAGGTATCTCTGCAGTTGCTCGTAACAACAAAAATATATTCTGTAAGACTAGTTTACATCAACGCACCTACAAGGCTAAAACTCCATGCTGATTTACTTTTGAACTTCCTAGTACATTCTATAGCGCCATTATTACCCAACTACAATGGAATTTTGAATCATGTGGTTTTGTCTGCACACGTGGTTTTCGTTGTTGCCAGTGTTTTTATAGTCATTGCTTTTGCCAAATTTTCAGATGTTTGAGCTACATTCTTGTGGTGATTAGTATTTGCGAACCTCTATCAACAATTTTTCTTGAGAATGAAGTAGTAGTAAAAAGGAGAGAAATAAACAATAGCTATGGGTTCATGGGAGGAGCTCTGGTAGCGTAGTGGTTACGAATCGGGCTGCGAACTTTAAGGTCAGTGGTTCGAAACTACCAGCCGCTCTGCGGGAGAAAGATGAGGCTTTCTACTCCCATAAGGATTTACACCCTCAGAAACCCTGTACAGGGTCGCTAAGGGTCGGAACCGACTCGACGGCACTTAACAACAACAACCCAACAATGGGTTCATGGTGCTCAGATCTGGCTTTTCAAGATAAGCCTGGAATTTGATTTCCACATGGAACTGTCATCTATCAGAGATGGTTAACACCAGGTGAACAAATGTAGCACGTTGGTGGACACTGGTCTGTTGCAGGAGAAAGATAAGGCTGTCTGCTCCCGTAAAGATTTACAGCCTTGGAGACGCTAAGGAGTGGTCTAATTGGTCTCGCAGGATTGCTATGAGTCAGAATCAACTTGATGGCAGTAGGTTTAGATTTGTGCCAGTTGCTAATAATGTTGTAACTGATCATGTTGTTAATTCAATGTAGGAAGATTTGACAGAACAATTTTGTTGTTGGTATTCACATACTCTAAGAAATACTGCATTTAAACAATTTACAACTATTTTTATCATATTATTCTCTGATTAAAACCGATCATAAAACACGACTTAGAAAGGTAGATGTTTTGTAGCAAGGAGGGGAGTTATTAACTTTTCAGTCTAGGAGCAGAGGTCCCTGGGACCATCAATGGAGAAGAGCAGAGAGCGGGACCCTACCCAGAGAAGTAATGATGCCTGAGATGGAGGCAGAGACGATGACGTGGAGAGATGGAGCTGTTCTGGACTTTAGACACAGAGAGGGAGAGGGGCTGTGTGCTGATGACCAGGGGTCAGGCTTGTAGTGTATACCCTTTGGTTGGTTGATAATGCATGGAGGGGATTGTAACCATGAATGTAAAACTAATGTTCTCCCATGTAAACTATCACATAATTCACAATAAAACATTTTTTAAAAAAACCCACAACTTAGGATTCTGTATGGTCTGGTGCGGGAGGAGGTCCATGAGGTGGAGAGGTAACAACATGAGTTACCACGCTGGGAGATGTCAACCCAGGTAATGCCACTGGCTAATCTCCTGCCTGTTTCCTCCTTCGGATCTATTTCAGCAGCCAGCCTGGCAGGGTCTCCTCATTAACCCACATGTAGATGGTGCCCAAGGGAAAGGAATATTCTATAGGATTCTCTCTCTAGTCGATTCATCCCCTATCTACACTATCTCTTCCTTAAAATGGCTTTGTTCAGCAACCACCGACACTCCTGCTGCTGACACACTGTGGAAAAGTCAGGCCTTTCCAGTTCCCAGCCGGTTACCCCCACTGAAGGCATTTGGATCCTCACTGACCCCAACCACCATCTTTTACCAATAGATACATGTGCAAATCAGACAACTTTCCTTGTGCTCATGCAGAATATCAGTTGTCCCTGGCCGAGGACTCAGCCACAGGGTCACTCACTTCCTCTAGGACCTTTTGTTTGAACTGATGAAGTGGGTGGGAGGAAGCAGAGGCCTACAGAGGAACTGGCTCACCAGCGAGATTTCTGGGGCCTACACCATAGGATAAGCACTTGACCTCCAGGTCGGTTTGAACCACAAGGTCAACGGATCAAGCTCACTAGCTACTCCGCGGAACCCCTATACAGGATCACTGAGTTGGAACCAACTCAACAGCACTTAACAACAAACATTTCACTGTGGGATGGAACACAGGACTCAAGGTTGAACCACAAGGTCAGTGGTTCAAACTCACCAGCTGCTCCTCAGAAATCCTATACAAGATTGCTATTGAGACAGAACCGACTCGACAGCACTTAACAATAAAGAAGTTTAGTTCAGAGGGAGGCTCCTCCACGTCCAAGACATAATCCATGACCTGAGGGTCTGCAATCCACCAGGTAGAGAAAACCCAGAATCACAAGGTCTTGGATTGGGAAGAGGGCTTCCAGGGTACCTAATCCAACCTCCTAGCCACAGCAGTTAGGAACCTGGCAGTCACGTCACCCTAACTGGGAATGTAGATACGGGGAGCAAAATTGAAGCAATTATGCCAGCTGGATTAACAGTTGCTCCGGTTGTCTGGGAGTGCAGGTTTCCATGGGGTACTAAACCATCACTGGAAAGCAAAACTCCCCTCCAGTCTGGCAGAATAAACATAGTAGAACTGAACACCTTTATGAAGTGGATGGGAGATGAGCCCTCTACTCAAGGGGTGTGCCCAAAACGGAGGAGAAAGTCATGAACTGAATTTAGAGCCTCAAGTTGTTTGCTGAGTTGGTGTGTGGGTTTAGGATAAGGGGTATTGTTTAGTACAATAGAGACATTGAACCGCCAGAGCAGTCCCCCTCCCTGAGTGGGGACTCAGATATGCCAGCCTGGGTTAGATTCTCCTATCCACATAGGATTTGGGGAAAGTTACATAACCTTCCTAAACCCATTCTCTCCCTGGATTACCCACCTACCTCAGTCAGTCCTGAGAAGTTGAAGGACTCAGTAAACAATAGTTATTACTGGTGGCATTTTCCTAGTCAAATGAGGAATGTCTTCTCCTTTCTCCCATGTTCAGCAGTTAAGTTCTAGTCCTCCATTGCGTTGTCACATCTACTCATTCTGTCTCAGGCCCTAACCTCTTGGCCCTGCTGTCTGTTCCTAGTCTCCCACTGGTCTCCATAACATTTTTTCCAGTAAATTCACCATGCACCTGCCTCTTTTTCCTCTTCTTTAAAGTGACTCCATTCACCAATTCAGATTCAAAAGCCTGCTAAGTCTGTCTCACTGCTTAGGGTAAAAAATACGAACAGAGAGGGGACTCTCAGAACCTGCCATGAGCCAGCAACTCCAACAGGTTCTCCAAGCATGCTGCCACTCCGTGTGCATCAAGTACAGGAGAACATCATTCTCAGGTACAGGTTCCCTAATGCTCGTCCCTTGCTTGAATAAGCATGAGTGGAGACCCTCTTTCATGTCCCTAGCAGCCCATTGTGAGTCCATTGTAGAGGCTTGTTAAACGTTGATTTAAAGGGCCTCCTTCAGCCTTCAAACCTTTTTGTAATGAGGCTAGTCAATCATGAATGTCCAAGTACAAAAGCCTCAGGAAGAAGGGACAAGCTTCATTTCCACTCAAGCAAAAGGTAATGGAGTTCTGTTCCTTGGTGACAGTTCTCAAGCATTCTGGCCTTTCAAAGCTAACAGACAAGCACTGCGGGGAGGGCCTCTCTGGGAAAGGGTATTCCTAAGGCCAGGGCACCTAGGCCTGGGAAAACACACAGCTCACTGCTATACACCATTCTTCCTTTCCTACAAGTTGTGTGCAGAGAATTCTGGACTGGACTCATTTTACCTATAAGAAAACTGAGGACCAGGACCAAGTGCTTCTCCAAAGGTCGTAAGTCAAAAAGAAAGCCCTGGTTTCCCATTTTGTGGGCTAAGATGCCTCTTTATCGTGGGTTGTTTTAACTGACTGGGGAATCCTCCCTCAGGCCCATTTTGACCCTTTCCTGCTTTTTGCTAAGCTGTTCCCATCCCTAACTGGCCCCACCCCCATTCCCATCTCAAATCACACCTGGCTTCAAGTCAGTTCTGACTCACGAACAGAACTGCGCTCCACAGGGTTTTCAGTGCTGCGACTTTTTGGAAGCAGTTTGACAGGCTTTCTTCCAAGTCATAATTGGGTAGGTTCAAACCACCAACCTATCCGCCAACTGCTTAATCTTTACACCACCAGTGCTCCTTGACCCCTTCCCTATATATCCAACATAAGCTGAAGCTTACTGCCATCTGTAGGCTACCTAGTATCATTACCACAAATTTCTACCTTTAAGGTTGTTGATTTTCCCATCTACTTAGATCTGACGTTTGTTTTAAAGATGACCTGTACATACAATCTAACCATGCAAATCTTGAACATCTATCAAGTGCCAGGGACCAGGGGTCCAAGGAAGAATACTGCTGAGTCCCTGCAAGCGGCTTCCTTCTCATTTGTTGATATTGCCTGGACCTTTTGTTGATACAAAACTACATTTATTCTTGTTTCTGTTTGAGCTACATTGCCATTACCTCTAAATTCAGCTTTTTTTCAGAAGCACTACAATCAATAATCTTAGTCTAAGGAAACTCAGGAGTCATTCCAAGAATTATGTCCAACGCAAGCAATTCCATACTAGGGTGGTAGTTCTGTAGGATAAGCACTGAACTATGAACCACAAGGTTGGTGGCTAGAGCCCACCCGCTGCTCCATGGGAGAAAGATGAGGCTTTACAGCCTGGGAAACTATACAGGGTCACTAGGCGTTGGAACCAGCTTGATAGTACTTGACATACTTGGCACTGGTCTAATTGCTCGTGTATTCTCGCTCCACACACACATCCCAAACCCAGTTAATCCTAACAAGGTAGGATATTATCCTAAGTTTCACAAAACCCAAACCCATTGAACAGCATGGAGCAGATCCCACTGCAGTATCAGCAGCCACCGGGTGCTTGGCTTGGTTCCCAAAAGCTTCCATGCAGGGGCCCGAGAAGCCAATGGTCTGTAATGCAGCTGCCAAAAGCTTTCCCTGAACTAAGTCTTGGCCATGATCACCAAGGGTGAAAATTATAGCCTCTGGAAACAAAATGAAGTAACTGGCAACTTTAATTGCCCAAGTCAAATGCTACTCTAGAAAGTAAGGTTCCTTTTCGTCACTTTAGGAGTTGCTCCAGCAGCACATAACATTTTATTAATCATATTTTGATTCTTGAGTTGTAGCTTCTACGACAGGAAAGTATTTAGATGTACTCCTGCTCTTAAATTGTAAGATAAAGCCAAAAAATCAAATATTTGTCAGTAGGATCTTAAGATTATCTCTCTAGAAACACCATTTGTGCCTTCAGTCTACTTTTTAACAGGGACAAGGGAACAAAATAATACTTGTTTGCAAGTAAACATCTGAAAGAATATAGTAACAGCTGATCTGGGCTGAGGCATCAAAACAATGTGATGATTGTGGAATGAGACAATGCAGACAACTCTGGAGCAAGAAAACTCCAGGGCAGAGAATTTGTAGTCATGTGTCTGCTGGGGATTTCCACCAGCCCAGAGGCCCCATAAGAACAAATACAGTCTAGGAGGGTCTCCACAGCTCGGTAACAATCTGATCAGAAAGAAGTCGCTGTCACCAACAGCACTGTGCAGTTTTATTAACCATTCAAGTACAGTAGCATCTGGTAAAATTGGGACAGAACTGGGATTTAAAAGTGAACAGATCTTTAGCATCTAAGTTTTAAAAGAAGCCACTACATATTCTTCACAAACATGTTTCCACAGAGCCAATACAGTACTAGCCATTAACCCAGTACACCAAGTGTACTGAAGTAGAAAAGATGCAACAAGAAAAATAGCTACATTAGAAAGACTTCAACACTTTTGAAAAAGAGTAAAACACTCTGTTTCTCCCCTTTAGCCCCTAAAACAACATCATACAGTCTGGATCTACCTATACAGTCCTACATCGGCTTCTAGAATATTTGTCAGGAGGGAAAAAAAGAAAATGACACTGGCCAGTACAGTCTTTGGATATTTAGGAAGGGGAAGGGGAGAAAGTCAGTTCTCAGAACAAATTAGTCGGCTTCAGTCTCATCAGCAGGATCTTTGGATTCTTTGTTCTTCCGCACTTCTTCAACGTGCTTGTCCTATATAAACAAAGAGTAAGTTAAATATTATCAGTCAAATGAAAATAGCTTGCCAAATAATAGTCCCTCAGAAGAGGCCCAACACAGCCTCAGTACATATATGTCACGTTCCATTGGGAATCACATTAATTAAGAGCTCTAAGACATCTTTGAACCTCCTGGGTCACTTGTGTAACCTAATGACTAAATTTCTTACTACTGCTTTTCCAAGGAAGATGCTATTGTAGCAGAAATGATTGAATATTCTATTTCAAACTAAGGTAACTCTCATTTTATGTATTAAGTCTCACAACTGATGATAAGAATTAGTTCAAGACACTATTGGCACCTCAAACTTTAAACCCGTAATATCTCTACAAAGCAAGGATGAGATGCCAACCTTTTCTCGCAAACGCTCCAGTTTGGCAGCCATTTGTGCCTCTCGGTTCTCTTTATTGGCTTCCATTTTGTGGGTCAGTTTCTCTTCCGCCATTTTACTGAAGTTGTTGTTCTCTTCTATTGCTTTCTGAAGCACTTCTTTCTCGTGCTCTCGTTTCTCAGCAAGCTGCTTCAAGACCTCAGCTTCATGGGACTAGAATAAAAGTTTGTAAGAAGCTAGGTTCTCTGGAATGGACTTAGCATTAGATAAAACTATAGCAGAAATTATTTACTGGGGACTGAAAAGAGGCAGAAAATAAAATCCCATTAAATCATTCTGACATTAGGTTCTGAATCATTCCCATCATAAAAACTATGAGAATCATTCTTTTCTTGTTTGTGTTAACTTTGGAAAACTGCCTCTATTTGACAGGGATCTCTTGCCCAGAGATACTTGAAGAAAATCCATCAAGATTTAATTTACTACTTACCGCTATCAAGATGATTTGAATGACAGGTACTTAGGAATGGAGATTTCTTTTTAGTTTCATAATCTCAAAGCCTAGCCCCCAAAACTAGGTCATTATAAGAAAAAAATAACCGTAATTGGCTTAAAAAAAAAAAAAGGTAAGTGAATGATAGGAAATTGAAGACTAAGCTACCAGATTACTATTTAAGTCAGGGATTTGTTTCATGGAAAGGCTTTTATCTGTGGAAGATGTACCATCTTTCCAGATACCCACTGGAGTTCTGGTATCAGTGTGCCTCCTTCAAGACTCAAAATAGCTTGTTACCAAACAGATTCAGACATGTTTCGAAGCACTGATTTCCAGGATGACTATGGAGCATCTGCTACAACTGCCATTGGGTCTGTTCATTCTCTTCCATAAAATTCCAGTCATGCTAAGAGTTTCACTATACAAGAAGGTTGTGGAAAAATATAAAGAAAAGACAAAGGAATTTTTCCACGAACTTTTTGAGGCCCATTTGCATTTAGCTAGTTACTGTGTAAAGCATGGCATCCTGGTGTGGTGCTGTAGGATAAGCACTGGACCAAAAGGTTGGTGTGAACTGCAGGTTGGAGGTTCAAACCCACCATGCTCCTTGGAAACCCTATGAGGGTCACTTTGAGTCAGAACCGACTTGACAGCACTTAGCAACAAATGGAAAGCACAGACTGACCACAGGGTCAGGGTTGATTCCTAAAAAACTTCCCTCTGTCAGCCTTTGGTTGCATCGCTTCTTCCTATTCTATGAACTCAAACTACATGGGAGCAGGCAGGAGACAATGTGCCGGTACAAATGTGCTTACCTCTCTAACTGGGGAATGGTTTACAGTGTGGAGGGTGGGTCAGTGCCCATACACGTAACACTGAAAAAGGTACACAACACTTGCTACAGTAGTTTAAACAGGAGCGTGTATATGTGTATGGACTCCTTGGGCAGTGCAAACAGTTCTTAAGCTTGGCTGCTAACAAAAGGGTTGGATGTCTGGGTCTACCTTAGGAAGGAAGGAAAACCTGGAGCTGTACCTCTGGAACTTAGAAGACACTTATCATAGAGCTCAGTTCTACCAATACACATGGGGATGCCAGGAGTCTCAACGGCAACTGGTTCTATCTGTTTTGTGTATGTGAGAGCCCATTTAAACGTACTAGATTTCAATTCAAATCGCACTGGTTGCATGGTTTCAGGCAGGCCAGTACTTCACCTTTTTCTACCTTCAGTTTTCCTCATCTTTAAAATTAAACCCGCCCCCAATCAGGGTTGTCAGGAAGGAGACCTAAATGATAATTTATGTAAAGTTCTTAATCATTACAAGAATTAAACTAGAAAGCGATATACAAAATCTTCACAGTGGTCATTTCCAGGGAAGCAGCATGATGAATACTTTTAATTTCCTATTTGTAACTTTTGCATTCCTATTTTTCTACCACACACAAATTGATATTGATTTTTCTCCTTAGTTCTTAAAGACAGCTACCTATAATTGCTTTGATGAGGAAAACACTACCACGGAGCCCTAGTGTGGTGCTATAGGATAAGCACTGGACTGCTAACCACAAGGGCAGTGGTTCAAACCCACCAGCTACTCTTCGGAAACCTTGTAAAGGGTTACTATGAGTGAGAATCCATTCTAAGGCACTTTACAACAGCAACAGTTAATGCAACCAAGAGCCCGGGTAGTACAGTGGATCACAAAATGGGCTGCTAACCACCAGGGCCACAGTTCAACTCTACCAGGCGCCGTGGGAGGAAGGTAAGCCTTTCTGCTCCTGTAAAGGGTTTACAGCCTTCATAACCCTATGTAGACAGGGTCACTGTGAGTCAGATCGGACTCTGGCACACCATCATCACCACCACCAGGTAAGCACCACCATCGCAACACTAGTAATTTATGATTTTGTTTTTATTGTGCAGCTCTCAAAAAAAAAGAAAGAAAAATACTGAAGGAACAAGGAAACGTAAGAAAAAAATAATCCTGCCAAATGTTGTTTGTTTGTTGTTTTTTTTAACAAAGAAAGCATGAGAAAACACGAGCTTTGGTTTTAAGACACACCTGGCTTGAATTTTGGCTCCAACACTTAACAAGCTGTCTGACTTTGGGAAAAAGACTTAGTATTCACTCCTGAGACAGTTTTCTCATCTCCATTCCTTAGACAACACTTACCTTGTAAGGCTTCAATATTAGGAGAGGAAATTTTAAGTAAAGGAACTGGCATATCATAGGAGCTCAATAAATGACAGCTGGCATTTTCTTCCAGCATCAGTATGTACAATGCTTAGTCATAAACCAGGATGAAAGGTCAGTGGTTCAAACCCATCAGCCACTCAATAGCATAAAGACATAGTGGCAAGCAGTCTGCTTCCTTAAAAACTTAAAGGGTCGGAAATTCTGTGGGGCAGTTCTATTCTGCTCTATAATGTCCCTATAAGTCAGCATCCACTCAATGGCTGTGGGTTTGGTTTTGGAGTTACAATTCCCTTTTCCTCCTATATGAGAAAATAAAACTGATTTGCTCTATTGCATTAATAAATATCCTATTTTCTCTGAATTATACTGTTTACCTTGCGTCTTTCTTCTGCAGCTTCTAATTTCTTCTGGATCTCCTCCAGGGAAAGATCCTTCTTCTTTGGAGGGGAGAGGGGAAATTCTGGGACCG